>NC_133769.1:958832-1022120 GCF_003597395.2 Chelonoidis abingdonii
TGTCCATATTTAAAGGAGGATACCAGTCATTTGAATGTGTCAAGTTTACGTAAGTTTCCATGCTGCATAATCTGAAACTAAACACCACCCATACGTATACAGAGATTTGCCTGGGTTTTAGCATTGCAATTCCTGCTTTGACAGAAATTGTGCGAGCCATTTTAGCTATGCAATTTTAAACATGTAAGGGCAATTGTTTTAAAAAGTTACAGTAGTTCTAAAACGATCAAATGCTTCAATGTGATAAGATTGAATTAAAGAACTTTGAAATCACAAAAGGACTGATGTAACTTCCACTAAAGTCAATGGGAGTTCTGCCATTGATTTCAATTTAAACTGCATCAGGACCAAACTTAGAACAAAATTTTTTAAAAAAAACAAAACAAAAAACCAACAACAACAAAAAAAACCAAACTGTGGGCCAAATCACCCCAAGCATGGGAAACACTGGGAAGGAGAGAAAAGAAAGGAAAAATGCAGATTTCCCCTAGCCTTTATCCAATGAGCAAGGGTTCTGCCCAACCCCCAGAGATTTGCAAGAGGCCATGGCTATCTGCACTAGCCCTGGGGCCTTTTACCAACCCCTGACTCCTGGGCAGAGAGGCCCATTGGAATAGTCCATGAAGGGGAGTTTCAATGCGTTAGGGAGGCATGAAACAGTTACTGAAGCCTGAGTCTACATTAACATTTTAGCAAAATCCCCACACGCTAAGAGAGGTCGGAAAGAAAAGGGGAACACATGTATTCCCTGGCCTTCCCCCTTGGTGCATTCCTGGAAGCACGAAGCTCCCCCTTTGGAGATCTGGGACTGGGTAAGAGACACAGGAAGAAGGAACGCGCGCACGCACACGCACCCCTCCCCCTACCTTTCCTTTATAACCAGAGTCCCCTTCAGGCACAGCACTGGGGAACAATCTGGCCCTTTGTGATTAAAAATAAAATATTTTTTAAACAACCCTATCAGAGTTCAAATCTACTCAAAATGACACCTTTAAACAAACAGCTGAGATAATCAAGAAGAGAGATTTTTTGATAACTCTAAATATGTGCATAGGAAAAATGTTTCAACTATCATTAAGAACTTCTATTTATTTGAAAACATGGTGGAGGGAAACATACTTCAGTACTAAATTCAATTGATTTGTTATATCCCATTTGTGTATTGATCTTACCCATTCCCCAAATTAAAAAAGAATCAGCAATTTGGCTAAATTTAAAAACAAAAAACAAGAGAGGCCAGTGATAGTGACCTCAAAAGAACAAAAAACATTTAGTGGGTCTATTTTGTGCTGCCACAAACCAGTGCAATGTCACCAACAGTACTCTTATCTGTAAAGGGTAACGATCAATTGTTTGACAGAAACAAAGGACAGCTCAACAGGAAATCAACCAACACAGGACAGATGGTCACTGATTCAAGTTTCACCCCTCCCCACTCCAAAAATAGGCTTAAGAGGCATTTTCTGTTACCAAGCAACAGTCCAAAGGAAGGCATAAATCTTTTAAGTAGCAGGTTTTCTTTTTTGTTGTTGTTGTTATTTTAAATATGAGATCAAGCTGATGTGCATCCCCTAGCCAGTTTGCCTTTCAGGCAAGTATTTCCTATATTTCTAGACAAGCATCCTACTACCAAAATACCTTACAGAATTCTTAAGTGATATAAATACAATGTTAGTAAATGAACGGCATTGTGGTCAACTACTGTTTTAATAAAATCCTAATAATTCTAATGGTCTCAGTCATCTCAGTCATTTTTACATATGATTTGACATGACTGATCCCACACTTATAGGGCCCTCATCTTTCCACTCCCCCTAAAGAGTCACCAAAAGATGACATTTGTTTATAAAGACTTCCTAAGAATTACATTAATCCACAATTCCACACCAGCAACTTTGTCCTTACAATATAAAAAGTGTTTTTCTAACATACTTCAGCTATGCTTTGAATCCAATCATCATGTGTTTTCACTGAACTCCAAAACTGAAAACTGGAAATAAGCATTTCTTATAAAGCCTTCACATTTACAACATATTCCATTTGGATGCCAGGCAAATGGCTCCTATATGTCTGCAACCTACAATGATCCAAAATAAAGGTATTTTTCTAGGGGAAAGCAGAAAGGAGTTTGAAAAATGCCACCAACATCACTTCTCTGCTCAGCCTCAGGAAAAAAGATGAAGGGACCAACTGTGTTTGTGTGAGGAGAGACTGGAGGAGGAGACGGGGGCGGGGAAGGGAGGCTGGGGTGTAAAAAAACAATGGCTCTGAAATTCAGATTAGGATCAAGAAAGAACAAACCAGTTTGTTTGACCCCATATCATACAAACTGGTAATGAAAGGGCTAGCCACAAAAAAGAGATGTAGTTAAATTTAAGCATACAAAGAGTAATCTGCAATAAAAGATTTACAGTTATGGCCCACACAAAAATTAAATGGAAAAATACCAGTTTGCCAACAACTGGGTAATCATCCTTTAAAAGTATGGACCCCTGGATTACCATTGACACATACTTAAACTACTAAAACATATGGCCACATTAAAAAAAAAAGGTGGGGGGCGGGGGGGAGAAAGGTTGTGACAGCATGTGGTCTGCAAATGCTTTATTTACTTGCTCATCAACTGCTGCTTGCCTTCCAAGCCATTTCTGAAGACCTGATGCTAGAAACAGTACATCTAATTTTCAGAACGGATTTAATAAAATCACTTAAAAATGAGCTAGATACTTGCAGGGAAACAAATGTAGGTAAACAGAGTCATAGATATGTGCTTTTTTACAACAGCCTGCGAAGAGCCTTGGACATTAAAATCTATTTTACTGAGAAAGTATGTTGGTCAAGACATTGGATGGGCTCTACTCTTCAGCCACTGCAACAGGATCTCTCATAGAAACTAAAGACAGGCACAATAGATACATATTTAAGTACCTTTAAAATTAATAGGTGTTTTGGATGCACAGGATCAAGCCCCTTAAGGCCAAATTCATTGTCCTGAATGGAACTGCATGAGTGTAAACCGACAGCCAGATTTGGGGGAGGGATAGCTCAGTGATTTGAGCATTGACCTGCTAAACCCAGGGTTGTGAGCTCAATCCTTGAGGAGGTCACTTAGGGGTACCATCCAGAAGCCAGGGCCAACCAGCCTCCGCCTCCATACCGTTGCCTCGACGGCGGGCACCCGATCCACAGTGAGCAGCCAGCCGGCGGCATATAACAGGGCCACCCTGATCAAGCCGCAGACTGCCCCACCGGACAAGAGCCCTTCAAGACCTTTGTCCCGGGTTCGTCCTCTTCTTCCCCGGGACGAGGCATGTGGGCGAAATCCACTCGAGTGCCACCGCCATCGACCTCCAGCGGGCGCACCAGGACCTTCTACGGGTTGCTCTGAACATAAACTGCCAGTGGGGATAGTCACGAGGTGACGACCCGGTGGTCCTATCGCATCAGCGGAGCCCCGACCCGCGTAGCCGCTCCCCTTTATTCGACCATCCAGGCACGAGCCATACCATTCTGGCCAGCCTCCGGCTTCGTGACTGCCCACGGCAAAAGGCGGTTGAACGCAAGATAATCGTCCTCACAGGGTACGATACTGTATGTCTCCTCCGACCTTGCCGTTGGTGGTCCAGTCAGTCAACGAGAAGAACGGCATGGTCAGCAAGCACCTGCGCCCAATCTAGAGAGCAGGGCGAATGCGACCTCCTGGGCAGGAGATTCTACTCCGCTGGGGGCCTCCAGGCTCACTCGCCAATCAACAGCCCACTGAGCCCGTTACGTTTTAACACTGGGGTCGTGGAGAAATTTTCTGACCTTCTCCCACAGACTCTCGCGAAGATCTCGGCGTTGCAGGAGGGTAAAAAAGGTGGCGCGCAATCCCATATCAGAGCCCTAAGATGCCGGCAGACTCCGGAGAAGCTCGCGATCAGGGTCGCTATAGGCAGCTTTCATGGCTGGCGGTCCGCTTACCCAGTCCAATACACAACAGGACCGCCCCTTTGCGGCCAGGGTCTCTTCTCTCAAAAGACGGACCCTCGCCTCCAGTTAAAGACAATGCGTCAGTAATCGTCTCGCTGGGGATGCACACGCCGCAAGACGCAAAGACGGCTTCCGTCCCAGCCCCGACGGTCTACCCCATCCTCGGGCCGGACAGACTTCTCCAGGCGCAGAGGCAGTGACCTCCTCGTAGACCGCAGTCTGGCCTTCAAGGGAAACAGTCTGGTCCCGCCAAACCACCTGAGGCTCGAACCAGCTCTTTGAAGGTGCGCTCGAGAGCACCGTACCGATTTTTCCCCAGGATCCCTAGTTTGCACCGCCTCGCGCTTCTTCCCTGCTTGCGTCCCAGCTAACATTAGACCATGGTCCTCAGCACGTGAAAGTGCTACGTCTCCCAGTTTCTTCGACCCGCCTTCCGCACCCTCCCTCCTCGGTCCCTCTTCAGGACCCCTCTCCGAAGCAACTCCTCGACAGAGTTCAAGTCCGTCGCATTGGGAGACCGATGAGGGAGGGTCCAGACCATGAGAGGCAGAGGTTATTCCAGTACTCCCTGATTCCCAAGGCGAAGGCGGCCTGCGTCCCATCTGGACCTGCGAGTTCTGAACAATATCTCAGGAACCTTCAGTTCCGCATGGTAGGCCTGGGAAACATCATCCTTCCCTCATCCCGGAGATTTGGTACGCTCTCTCGACGAGGGACGCACTTTTCATATTGTGATCTATCCACCGACAGGGAGGTTTTGCGTTTCGTAGTGACCCCCTCGTCACTACCAGTTTGCAGTGTCTGTCCTTCGAGCCTCGTCCTCGGCCCTCGAGTTTTTACCAGTGTATGGCAGTATGCGGCCTACCTCCGTCGTCGTCACATCCAGTTTTTCCTACCGACGACTTGGTGATCGGGGTCTTCCGAGGCCAAGGTAGCTGGGCCATGTTACAGTTTCATACAGAGATCTGTTCTCTCGTTCTCGGATTGATCATCAATTCGAGAAGATCGCATCCCTACTCCCACAACTAGAAATAGAATTCATAGGACGATGCTGGACTCGAATCGAGCAAACAGCCAGCTTACCTCTCAAACGTTCAGAGCGATGTTTCTCTCGTTCAGGGGTTACCATGCCTGTCCCATACCAACTGCCGGTCCTCGGCCTTCCTCGGTCAGCATGGCGCGTGCACTTTGTCACGAAGCAC
This sequence comes from Chelonoidis abingdonii, assembly GCF_003597395.2. Lineage (NCBI taxonomy): Eukaryota > Metazoa > Chordata > Testudines > Testudinidae > Chelonoidis > Chelonoidis abingdonii. Next base: position 964,007 of record NC_133769.1, read on the forward strand.
GCGAGGCGCATCGCCTCTACAACTCTGGCTCGTGGTAGTCTTCGGCACGACAAGGTGCCCTGGACACTGGGTGTTCACAATACCGTCTCACGCTGCTAGGCTCCTCACTGTTGGCTGGACCCACGCCCTAGTGGCGCCGGTCGACACTTTCATCTGATTCACCCTCGCTATCCCTGCGACGGGGATGCTTCCCTTCTGGATGGGCGGCGCAACCTGGGCATCTGCAGACGCCCAGGCTTGGTCGCGTTACCAGAGCTCAACTCCACATCAATGTCCGGGAGCTAAGGCGGTTCGCTGTGGCATTGCAGGCATTTCGCGAGCAGTTTCAGGGCCGTTGTGTTGGCCATTTTCACGGGACAGACACGACGGCCATGTATTATATAAAAACCAATGAGAACAACGATCGTCCCCCCTTTGCCAAAGAGGCTCTGAAACTTGGGAATTTTGCATAGCCCAGTCGATCGACTTGATTGAGCCCTCCTCGTTCCCAGGGGGTCCGGGAATACTCTAGCGACCGGAGCTGAGCAGATCGTTCCTGACACACGAGATGTACATCCCGATCCGGACGTCCAGTTTTCTGTCTCCGGAGGTGGGCTTTCCAGAAGACCTGTTCGCCTCAAGGAAAGGGAGTGGTCAGATGTTCTGCCTCCTACACGAGGCCGTCCCGGGTCCCATCTCGGGAGCCTTTCTCATTCCATGGACGAAGGCTCCTGTATCGTTTTCCCCGCTTCCTGATTAGTCCAAGGGTCCTGCTCAAACTGCGCAGGGACAAGCCAGGATGATCTGATCGCTCCGGCAGGCCGAGGCAGTATTGGTACACCAATCTACTCGACCGTCTCCTTGGCCGCCTCCACATAGCACTACCTCTCTACCCGCCTTATAACACAGGACTTCGCAGCTTCGTCACCAGACCTCCCGTCCTACACCTTAGCATGTCCTGTCTGGTTAACGAGTCTGAGCGTCGGTGCCTCAGCTGAAGGTCCAACAAGCCTTTTAGGTACGGCAGAAACCCTCTACGCGGGGCCACTTCATCTCGCGAAGTGAGCGATCTATTCTGGTGTGCACGATTCCCTTCGACTCCATTCCAGTCTTGAGTCCTGGACTACTCTGCTCGTATCTCAAAGGCCAGGCCTAGCCCTCTTCGCATTCAGCATCTCAGCCGCAAGTCACCTCCCAGTCCTGGGGTTGAGTACTGTCCCACGTTCCACAACCCCCCCCCATTCGGGTTCCGGTTCCTTAAGGATTGGAGAGACTTACCCTCGTTAGCCCTTCCCCTTACCCCCCTGGATCTGAACCTGGTCTCTCTAGATCATGGGGCCCCCTTTGAGCCGTAGCGACTCGTCCTGTACTATAATCTGTCATGAGACGTCCTTTCCTGGTAGCTTCACCTCTTTGCCACAGAGTATCGAGCTCGTGCGCTGTGTAGACCCACCCTACACCATTTCACAAATATAAGGTGCAGCTACGACCACACCTAGCGCTTCCTTCCGAAGGTGCGTCTCACCATTCCATCCTTACCAGATATGTTTCCGCCGTGTTCTTCTGAATCCACACCCTGCCGCCGGGACCAGCAGCTGCACACACTTATGATGTCGCACGGCCCTGGCTCTAAGTCAGCAGAATAGCCTTCAGACCTGCGCTCAGTTATTCATGCAGTGGCGAGCGTAGAATTCCTGTAACTTCCCAGAGGATTTCTATCCATGGTACCTCGTGTTCCGGCACTCACGATGGGCTCGACGTCCCGCTGGTCGCATCACCGCCATTCTCCTCGGCTCAGCGCTCTTCGGCCTGCTTTCCTGCCCAAGTCCCCTGCCAGGACATGATGCCGGGCCAGGCTAACTGGTCGTCCGTGCACACTTTTAACAATCGCTATGCGCTGGTTGACAATTCAAGACCGTGCCGCTTCGGTACAGGCAGTCTTGCCTTTCGGGCAGTCTCATCCGACCCACACCGAGCCTAAGTAAGGCTTGGAATCACACTAGAAGAGTGATACTGAGCAAGCATCAAGAAGGAAAACAGGTTACCTTCACCTTTGTAACGGTTGTTCTTCGAGATGTTGTTGCTCATTCCATTCCACATCGCGCCCCTTTCCCCTCGTGTCGGAGTAAGCGCACGAAGACGAACTGAGGAGCGGTTGGGCCTCGGCAGGCTATATTCAGCCGCCCATCTGGGCGCAGCCACTCCAGGGTGCCCGACTGGCCCCACCTAGTGTTGCGTAGGTAAAAGTACCGTACGACGTTTGCACCGCGCGCGCGGCACCTACTTAGAATGGAGGTATGACAATTACAATCTTCGAAGACAACAGTTCAAAGAGTGGAAGTTAACCTGTAGTTTGTAGTTGGCAAGCCACTCTCACATGTCCAAAAACAGCCATCCAGCACCATGGGTAGAGGCCTCTACACAACATCTGCGACACAGATGGAAAAAGCTATCAGGAGTACCAGTCGATGCGCACACGTAAGACTTGGCTGTTGACTCTGTCCTTTATCCTCACACAAACTTTTAAATTTGATGACAATATATATTCGCAGATCAGTGGACTATGAGCAGGGCACCGCATGCCACATAACGCCAATATTTATGGCCACACCTGGAACGCAATCTCAGCTCTCGTCCACTCAGCTTCCGTCCACATCACGCCTTCCACCACTCACATTGAGACATCTTCATCATCTGGACCCTGGGAGGGAGACTGGAAAAATTCCACCACGATTCAACAGCTTCGCATCCACCTCAATCTCAGCTAGACCAATTCTACAGCGGAAGGTCACACTTCCTAGACACCAGTGCAAATAAGTGATTGGTCAATTAACCAGCACCGCGTATACAAACTGAGTATTGAAAACCTACCGACGCTTGCCTACCTTCAGCCTCCAGCTCATCCTTGGGCCACATCACACGAGTCATTGGTTCTACAGCCAAGCACTGAGGTACAACCACTTCTGCTCTAACCGCTCGACCCAGAGACCAACACCTATCAAAATTCCACCAAGCATTCTCAAAACTCCTACCCGCATGAGGAAATAGAGAAACAGATCAGCAGAGCCAGGCATATACCCAGAAGCTCTTACTGCAGACAAACCCGAGAAGAAACCAACGGACTCCACTGGCCTCACAACAGATCCCAGATCATAAAACCATCGCAATCTACCATCATAGGGATCTTACAACCCCTGGACAATGATCACCTACAGGCCTTGTGGTGGCAGGCCATCCTGCAGTCGAACAACTCTCCAACTGACAACATCTTCCCAGTACTGAACCGCAATAGTAATCTAGTTCAGAACAATCCATGCCACACAAAGTCTCCAGATCCAACTCGTGCCACATATCTACACGCAGTGTCACCTATCCAAGACTCTTCAGATCAGCCACAGCATTCACGCGGTCTCATTCTGCACGTCACAATGTTATATACGCCATCCTATGCAGGCATGCCCCTTGCTATGTAGTCAGTCCAAACTGGACAGTCTCTATGCGAAAAGGATAAGGACACAAATCAAATTAGGAATGAGCAGATACAAAAACTTGTATGAGAACATGTTTCATACTCCCTGGGCCACTATAGCAGATCCTTAAGGTGGCCATCTGCGCAAAAAAACTGCAGGAACCAAACTTCAAAGAGAAACTGCTGAGCTTCAGTTCATCTGCAAATTTGACACCATCAGCTCAGGATTAAACAAAGACTGTGAATGGCTTGCCAACTACAAAACCAGTTTCTCCTCCCCTGGTTTTCACACCTCAACTGCTAGAACAGGGCCTCATCCTCCCTGATTGAACTAACCTCATTATCTCTAGCTTGCTTGCATATATCTGCCTGCCCCTGGAAATTTCCACTACATGCATCTGACGAAGTGGGTATTCACCCACGAAAGCTCATGCTCCAAAACGTATATAAGGTGCCACAGGATTGTTTTCTGCTATTCCCACTAAAACAGTTGTCATGGTTGCCAGAACATATTGCCCAATAGAATCTTTTCAGATGCACAAAATGCTGCCAGACAGTACTGACATGAGTTATGAGGCATCCATCTTTGTGTGCAGCTCTACCTTCAGGGTAGCTAAAATTTTATTAAACTGGGAAAGGTGAAGGGAATATTTCATTTGGAGCTCGGGCAGCACTGAATTTCCAGGATACTAGGGAGCACTTGGCTTGCTACATTTTACTCGCTCTAGCTGACTTAGCTTGATATCACAGAAACCACACTTCATTTTTCTTCTCCCCTCCTGTTCCTTCCTTTTATTTTGGAGCTCATAAAAGTCTGAGCAAGACAAATTACAATATAAGGCAGAGATGCTTGGAAAGAGAATCACGTTGTGACTTGCCAAGGAAATCAGCCTTTGCCAGTGTCCTGAACTGACCAGCTTCCTCTGACAAAGACACATCTGAAAGGATGCTCATTTCCAAAACTATTGCAGGGTTAGATGCATTTGGGCTGTGGAATTAGAGATAAAGTGTACACTCCTGTGATAGCTATGTAGCAGGATTTCACACCCAAAACTGAGAGAAAGTACTTGGCCCTCCCCTATTGGAAATATTTTATTTAGGAACAATTTGGTGTTTGGATGGGAGGCATGTGTCTTTAGGGTGTATTTTGTAGTATTGTGAACCAGGAGTACACTACATGATTTTTCGTTCTTCATGGGTTGTTTCCACTTTGTACTCTCAGAACCATTTTGGGGGTTATGTTGGTACACAATAGTGAATAGTCAATTTTGGGTTTGGTGAGACCTGAGTACAAAGAGAGTTTATCTGCGTTTGAGTTTCGCTGGCAGTTGTCTGAGCCTCCTCATGGAAGCAGGAAGCACTGGCTTAGAACAGGAATATGCAGCTCTTATGGACTTCAAGCCCAAGAGACATGGGGAAAAAAAAAGCCTGCTAAAGTTCTATCACTAATTATTTAAGCAGAAGGTATGAAGGTCTATGATACAATGTTTATCTACCAATATTAGAACGATGAAATTCAGAACAGATTAACAGGAAATATAAAATGTAAAATTAGAGCAAAATCAGGTACTACATATTTCAATCCTTTCAGTTGTAGAGGTTTCCTTTCCTGCTTGGCACTTTGTCCCATCTGATGACCCTTTGCAGTCTTTTAAAATCAATTTTATTAGTTGGGAACTGAGAGACTTCAGGAAAAATTGTGTGAATATGCCAGCCTCTCATGTAGGCAGTTATATTGGTGCTATATAGACCATTCTATATAGCACCAATATATAGACCAGCTGGTTACTTCTGGCAGCGGGCAGTGCTCCACCCCTGCTGCAAACCCTCCCACCGTGGTAATAGGTAACCATTATGCTCTTCTTGATACAGGAGAGAAGGAATCACCCCCTACAGTAAAGGAGGAGAAGCCTCTTACCCCTAAGGCTGGGGGATCTGCTGCCACCGCTGAAAATAGGAAACATAGGGTAGTGGTGGTCGGAGACTCTCTGCTGAGGGGGACGGAGGCGCCCATCTGTCGCCCTGACATTTCATCTTGGGAGGTATGCTGCCTGCTGGGGGCCTGTATCCAAAACGTTACAGAGGCATTGTCGAGGATTATCCGGCCTTCTGACTACTACCCCATGCTACTCATCCATGTGGGCACAAATGATACTGCGAGGGGTGTGACACGCTGAGCAGATCAAGAGTGACTACAGGGCTCTGGGAGTGGGGTGAAGGAGTTGGGAGCGAGCAGTGGTATTCTCTTTGATTCTTCCTGTCAAAGGTAGGGGCCCGGGCAGAGACAGATGCATCATGGAGGTGAATACCTGGCTGCGAAGATGGTGTCGCCAGGATGGGCTTTGCTTCCTCCGACCACGGGATGGTATTCGTAAGAAGGACTGCTAGGCAGAGATGGCATTTCACCTTTCGAGAGAGGGAAAGACCCCTATTTGCACACAGACTGGCTAACCTAGTGAGGAGGGCTTTAAACTAGGTTCGACTGGGACAGGTGAGCAAAGCCCACAGGTAAGTGGGGAACAGGAAGACCTGGGAGATGGGTCAGAAACAAGAGGAGCGCTGGGCTATAATGGCAGAGAGAAAGGAGGGTCAGGGCAAAACTGGAGGCAAGATCAAACCAGTATCTTAGATGCCTATATACAAATGCGAGAAGTATGGGTAATAAGCAGGAAGAACTGGAAGTGCTAAATAAATAAATACAACTATGACATTGTTGGCATCACTGAAACTTGGTGAGATAATACACATGATTGGAATGTTGGTGTGGATGGGTATAGTTTGCTCAGGAGGATAGACAGGGGAAAAAGGGAGGAGGGTGTTGCCTTATATATTAATAAATGTACACACTGGACTGAGGTGGAGATGGACATAGGAGACGGAAGTGTTGAGAGTCTCTGGTTAGGATAAAAGGGGTAAAAAACAAGGGTAATGTCGTGCTAGGAGTCTACTACAGGCCACCTAACCAGTGGAAGAGGTGGATGAGGCTTTTTTTAAACAACTAACAAAATCATCCAAGCCAAGATTTGGTGGTGATGGGGACTTCAACTATCCGGATATATGTTGGGAAAATAACACCGCGGGGCACAGACTATCCAAGCTTCTAGGATGCATTTCACACCCTGGTCGACTCGCAGGCACATCTTAACTTTCTAAATGAATTTTTAACTTGCTCTTTTTTTTATTTACTTCTAATCTAGCCCCCTTCCATAAGCATTCATATAGGTTGGACTTCCTTTCAGACTTCTCAGTAAGAAAAACACAAGAGTCCTTACAGTCATCACTCTGCCATTTCCAATTTCCCCGTTACAAGCCACTTCTATCCTTTCTTTTTATTTAATTAATTTTTCTTAACTAATTTGTAATTGTTTTTTAAAATTTTTAAACTGGACAATAGACCACAACCTGTCCTTGGTCTTATCCTAACTTCTAATTGTAGTGACTAAAAAGTTAATTCATTTACTCCATAGCTATTTTGAAACTCTCATGGTGCGTTTGCCCCCGCATTCTAATCTTGCCCCTGCATCCCCCTGTGTTTTTGCCTATATTGCATCAATCTGACCTAAGTTTTCCATTTTTTAATATGACTCCTTGTTTAATTTGGTAGGTTCATGCAAGATCTCGGGTTAAGCCAAGGGTTCTGCCACAAACATTTTTTAAATTTCTACCATGGAAGCTTGCTTTTGGGCCCTTATAGTGTCCCAAATGAAAAAAACTGCCCAATCCTATCTCAGTGTTTTTTCGCCTCAGCTTGATAACATGGGACCTAACCTATGAGCTCTCTGAGTTTACCCAACAATCCACCTTACTGAATCTCATGGTCTCTATTTGCTGTCTGCCCTTCACCCCTTCCTTAGAATGCAAACTCTAGATTCATGCATCATTTCACCCAGTTCTTCTAGACTTTTCAAACTCATCAAGTCTGCTACTGTGTTAAAACTCAGTTTAGAACAGCTCCCCACTAGAGCTTTTCAACACTTCTGAAAAAAAGTTGTCTGCAAATGGCAGTCAAGAGAACTATTGGAATAGTCGTGCCCGCGGATGGTAATTTTCCCAACTATATTCCGGATAATTGAATCCCCATCACACCAAAATTTGGGCTTGGATATTTTGTTATTGTTAAAAAAGCTCATCCACCTCTTCCAACCCTGTGTAAGTGGCTGTCAGTAGATCCTTAGCATGAAACTTGTTTTTTACCTTTTATCACCAGAGACCTCAACACTTCCGCCCCACCATCTCCACTAGTCCAAGTGTGACATATTTTAATATATAAGCAATCCTCCCCTCCCCCTTTTTTCCCCCTGACTACATCCGTAACTGAAGAAACTATACCCACCCACACATTCCCCATATGTTATTCTCACCTATAGTTTCATGATGCCAACGATGTGTATTTATTAAAAAATCTTCCATTCTTCTGGCTATTACCCAACTTCTCGGCATTTGCAATAGGCACAAGGATCTATTGAACTTGCTCTCAGATTTGGCCCTGAACCCCATGATACTCTCTGCCCAATATAGCCGCGACTCTGCTATGCTCTTGTTCTGACTCTGAACCTCACCCCCATGTCTTCTGTCCCCACTACTGTGGGCTTGCTCACTCCTTTCTTGCCCAGTCGATGTTTAAAGCCCTCCTCACTAGTATTAGCCAGTCTGTGTGCAAATAGGGTCTTTCCCCCCTCTCGAAAGGTGAAATGCCACCTCTGCTATGCAGTCCTTCCTACGAAATAAACCATCCTGGTCGGAGGGGAAAGCCCAAAGCCCGCCGCGACACCACCGACCAGTACAGTCCACTATGCATCTGTCTCTGCCTGGGCCCTACCTTTGACAGGAAGAATAAAGAGAAATAACACCTGCCTCCCAGCGTCCTCACCTCCACCAAGCCCTGAGTCATCTCTTGATCTGCTCAGCGTCACACCCTTCGCATGGAATCTCCATCTCTGGAGATATTTAAGAGTAGGTTAGATAAATGTCTATCAGGGATGGTCTAGACAGTATTTGGTCCTGCCATGAAGGCAGGGGACTGGACTCGATGACCTCTCGAGGTCCCTTCCAGTACTAGAGTCTATGAATCTATTCCACCTCATTACTTTCAGCAGGATGGATTAAGGAATTAAAAAGGAAAATCTGCCTCTCTCTGTAGGTTTGGCAACTTCAGTCTTTGGCCTTCTCTCTGTGGATGTGGGCATCAGAGGAGTATTTTGAAGAGATTTGTGGTTTCATTACAGCAGTGTCTGCAGCTTTGATCTTGTCTGTGATGGTGTCAGCATTTCCACTATAAACCCCCTAGCTTTAGAAGTTTGTTTATGACTGAGTTAGTCTCCCTAGACTGAAGGTTGGTTGGTTGGTTTGCTTTTTTCAAAAAAGGAGGAATTGAGCTTTTCTTGCCACTGAAAGACCACTTAGAGAGGTCACTCTAGCTATATGGAAGCTAGACAGCCACCTAGTGCAACAGATTTCTGGGAAAAACAAAATTTCCAATAAGTTAAGTGTATTGGGGAGAACATTTTGTTTCAGAAAGTGGAGGAAGTAATTGGGGGGACAGCTGTTTTAGACTTGATTCTGACCAACAGGGAGAAAATGGGAGTGGATCTGAGGATGCAAGGCAGTTTGGGTGAAAGTGATCATGAAATGATGTCATAGTTCTAAGGAAAGGAAGGAGACAGAGCAGCAGAATAAGGCAAACTCTCCCAATTCAAGGAAAGAATAGTAAGAGGCCAATATGGCTCCATTAGGAGCTCTTTAATGACCCGAAAATCAAAAAGGAATCCTACAAAAAGTGGAAATATGGACACATCGCCAAGGAAGGGTACAAAAGAGTAGCGCAAACATGTAGGGACAAAATCAGAAAGGCTAAGGCACAAAATGAGTTACATCTAGCAAGGGGTATAAAATGCAGTAAGAAGTAGTAGTTTAAATATACTAAGAGCATGACAAAGGAAAGTGTAGATCCTCTGCTTAGCAGGGAAGGAGAGCTGATAACTGATGACATCAAGAAGGCTGAAATGTTTAATGCCTATTTTGTTTTAATCTTCTATTAAAAAGGATAACGGTGACCAGTTACTCCTCACAATTAATATTAACAATAAGAGGGAAGAAATGCAAGCCAAAATAAGGAAAGAACAGGTTAAACAATATTTAAGTAAGTTAGAGATATTCAAATCAGCAAGGCCTGATGAAATTCATTCTGGGGTACTTAAAGAAACTAGCTGAACCAATCTTGGAACCGTTAGAAATTCTCTTTAAGAACTTATGGAGGATGGGTGAAGTCCCACAGGACTGGAGAAGGGCAAACATAGTACCTATCTTTAAAAAGGGGGAACAAAGAGGACTCAAGGAATTATAGATCCATCAGCCTACCTTTGATGCCTGGGAAGGTGCTGGAACCAATCAGTTTGTAAGAACCTAGAGCAATGTTTGTCAACCTTTTTGATACCAGGGATTGGCTTGCTGCCTTCTTAAACTGTGTCAAGGAGAGCTCAGGGAACAACACTGGTCCATTGACTGGTTATTTAGAAACAGTGACTTAGAGCACTGTTTCCCAAACTTACAACAGTTGCGTACCCCTTTTGAGACATTTGTCTTACTGGCGTACCCCTTCTCCGGTGAAGATAATTTGGGGGGGAGGGGAGCCACATTTTTGTAACATACTCCTAATTAGTTTCATTCTGGATTAAATGCATGTTAGAAATAAATACAAAATTATATCACATACAGTTGAAACAAAACCTTTAGTAGACATAATAGTTACATATAGAAATAATTCTAGAAATAATTAAAATAATAGGAGCGAATCAACAGTCTGGCAGAACAGTGTGTGTGTATATATGTATAAAATATAGTGAATTTGTATCATTCTGAAATTAAAATATGCTGGTTTGGTTCGGTTAGTGAAGAAAGCACTAGTTTTAATACTTATGATTTTGATACTGAAAAATTTTCAGTACAAACCAGACTATTCAGTGTGAGGGATGGTGGAACTGCTTTTGACCAGATACTATCGCGGGGATATCTGGCTCGATGTTTGTGATCTTAAGGTGAAGATGGGGCTCCACGTCAGTAAGACAATTTTGTTTTTTGTTTTGAATCCAACCAGCACAAAGAATCCGATCTCGCACAAATACGAAAAGGGAAAAGGCAGAAGGTACTTGACAGCTTTGTCTGGATATTCAGAGCTAACCCCCAACCAAAATGACATCAGTGCATTTTGCTCAAACTTTGTTTTCAGGAAGCTGTCTGAAGCATAGCGGTTATTTGGCAATGTTTGAACATTGATGATAAAAGGGTTCCTTATCCATTCAAAGGTGCCGTCCAGTTCAGGGAAATACTTATGAAGATCTTTCTGCAAGCTTTCCAAATGCTGCTTCATGGTTTGCAACACATCACTATCAAGTTAGTTAGTCGAGTTTATTACTACATCATGAAGAGAGGGAAAGAAATCCAGTTCACGATGACTAAGACGTTTATGCCACAGTTTCAATTTTGCGACTATGGTGCTCACTTTGTCTTGAACGTGGAATATGGATATGAGTTTCTCTTGCAATGATAGATTGAGGTTATTTTAAATGAGCGAAGGGAGAGGGATAGCTCAGTGGTTTGAGCATTGGGCTGCTAAACCCAAGGTTGTGAGTTCAGTCCCTGAGGGGGCCACTTCAGGATCTTGGGCAAAATCTGTACTTGATCCTGCTAGTGAAAGCAGGGGTCTGGACTCAGTGACCTTTCAGGTCCCCTTCCGGTTCTATGAGATAGGTATATCTCCTTATATTATATAATCATCTGCAATATATGCTAATTTGCATAGCCATTTCCAGTCGTGTATACAGTCTCGCAGGTTCAAGGTTTCATCTAAAAAAAATTGCAGTTCTCACAGCTCAAAGAGGTGATTAAGAACTTTTCCACACAAAAGCCACTGCACTTCAGTGTGAAATAGGAGTTGTGTGTAATCACTGCCCATCTCATCACAAAGCTGAGAAAACAGCCAGGCGTTCAGAGGACGACCTTTCACAAGATTATTTTCACAGCTTCATCCAGTACTTACTTTAGATCTGCCTGAATGTTCTGGGTGGCGTGTGCTCCCTGTGCATGCAACAATGAGTTGATTTTGCTTCTGGCGCAACAGCTTGAATACGTCCAACAGCTCCTTTGAACCAATCATGGCTCTCGCACCACCCGTGCTTATTCCAACACGACTCCAATTCAAGTCATTGTTTTTGATAAAGTGATCAGTAACTTTAAAAATAGCTTCTCCAGTTGTATGTGTTGGCATAGGTTGGCAGAACAAAGTATCATCGTGGACTTCATTATTCAGCTTGTATCTGATAAACAACAAAAGATTAGCTAAATTCACAGTATCAGTGGATTCATCCGCTTGCAGTGCATAGTAGCTGCTTTACGTTTTTGGCCATATCTATGATTCTACGATGAACAGTGTTGTTTGAAAGGGGGACACAATCTATAGCTTTGCTAGCCTTGTCTCCAGTCATCACTTGCACCATTACTTTGGCTGCAGGTTTTACTAATGTCTCACCAATCACTTCAGCAGCTCCGGACCTTGCAAATAAGTATGCCACACTGTATGAAGCTTCCAAAGCTTTCATATTTTCGCCTCCCATCACATTGCAAATTGTCTTCTGGGACTTTTGGAGATCTTTGCGCCTATGTTCAAAGAATTCTACAGGTTTTCCCTCATATTCCTTGTTTGCTATCGAAATGGCATTTTAGGTTGGATGGCTTCATACTTTCATTTGTGAGATTCTCGTAACAAATCACACATAGTGGAACAGGCTCCCCCTCATCGCCAGTCCACGAAAATCCTAGTTTAAGATATTCTTCAACATATTTGTGGGCTTTTTTCATTTTCTTTGCAGCTGATACATTCAATAAACTTACAGATGGTTCACATGGTTCACTAATTTTGTTGTCAGTTGTCTGATGTAGCCATATCACTGCATTTTTCTACATAATTATCACTAACGTTCGTATTTCCTTCATAATTTTCTTTTGTACTTTTCAAACTTCCCATTTTTAGCCAGCGACCCATTTTAAATGGGTTTAACAAGAACAGAAATTTTGTATATAATACACACCAAGTATGTACTTGTTATGATCTTTAGATTACTATGAGTAGTTGTTCACTTATCTTTTATCCGTCAATATGACTTCTGTGCATGCCACAAAGGGAAGTGTATTGCCCGAGCCGCAGTAACACGCATGCGTGATTTGTGTCAGCTCTGCTGTGCTATTAGATGTTACTGAACGCGTTATCATATTAGTTACAATGTAAACCTGTGTGTGTTTCTACTGTACAAGTGTACACCATTCTTACATATTAAATTTTAGTGAATTGTTTTCTGCTGCTAAAAAAAAAAAACTATGATAAAGTAAAATAAAAGTTATGCAACCTTTTCAAATCTCAAGATGCTATTGCAGGTAACTGAATACAGTAAAATAAGAACTTACTCTTTTAAAGAAGTGCATGACCATGACCAAATATGAATTCTAACTAGGAATAGCAAGTAAGAGCCATCTACACTAGTCTCTCGTGAACTGACCTTTCCCTTCTAGCTAGAAGTGCATAGAATTAACCATGCTATTAGCAAGGTTTTGTGAAATACTTATTAGAATGATTAAGCGCCAACCACACAAGTGTCCCGGTACTAATGCTTTACTGAACCACTGCTGAGATTTTCTATCACTCTGTTTCCCTTGTTAGAAAATTCAGCATACAGAATCCTTCAGGTAATAAGCCTTCAAGATATTTGGTACAGTCATTCTGACTGTAAAGTTAAGCTTTTAAAGAGTCGTCAGTAAGCAGAAAGTGATGTGTTAAAAAAAATCTCTTCAGCAGAAGACACTGAGGAAGACATGACTAATTTGCACCCAACTGTGTATTTCATCATCCCTTGCTATCAGCACAAACCTAATGCTGAAGAGAAGAGGTTGCAGGGAAGAGCTGGATAGAAGAAACAGCACCATGTGTAGTTGGAGGATGGAGTGGGGCCTCACGTTACCTAATATTAAAGTCTGACATGATGTGTGTATAATGTCTCATAAAAAAAATAGTTTTAGAAAGAAATGCAAGGTCATATAATTGTATAAGACCTGGCAAAAGATAGTGTTTATTGTTTAAATAGGGATTTGTGCTTCAAAATGGAAAATATAAGCACAAAATCCTCAAACTATATTCTTTCTTAACCATCAGATTAAGTATGGTCTATTATGTATGTAAATATTGACTATATTTGTTAAGGTCCTGATTCTTTAAGATTAAGACATAATTTTAGGCCAAATCATCCACTTGCTTGCAAACTGCCACTGACTGCATAAGAAATTACTCATGTGTAGCTCAACAGAGAATTTGGCTCTGAAAATATATATATGCTTAGCCCATGAGTCCAAGCAGTCAATCTATTTTGTAGCCCTGTACTTAGGCCCTTTTAAAAGAATGGATTTTTGACTATAACAATTTACCATGGTAGAAAGTTTTCTGTGAACTGCGGGGCTCTCGCTACAGGCCTTCATAATTTAGTCTGTAAGAAGTGCACCCATTGAGTTGTGAAGAATAGCAAATATGTACTTAAATGGTCTGAGGTCGCTCAATACAATCTGCCTCCCTAGAAAAAGATTTCGGTGTGCCACCCTCCACAACACACACACACGACTCAAATTTGTCCTGGCCATGCCTCCATTATGATGTTGGACACAGACATATGACTCTGCCATCCTAGGCAGCTGCTCAGATTTCACAGAGCCATACAAACGTAAGGCTGGAAGGGACTTTGCAAAGACCAACCTCCTGCACTAAGGCTGGACCAAGTAAACCTAGACAATCCTTTACAGGTGTTCAGCCAACCTGTTCTTAAAAATCTCCAGTAATGAGGAAGCCGCAACCTCCTTAGAAGCCTATTTCAGCGCTTAACTATCCTTATAGCAAGAGAGTTTGTGCCATTAAACCACTGGAATACTGTTGCAATTCTACCTCTTAATGTTAGTTGAATAACATGATCTCAATCGTGAACACATTTTACATCAAATCTGTAAATAGAATAACCATATTCTTCACAGTTGATTTCTGTGGCAAGACTTTAGCAGCAGCCATCCTGAGCCCCAAGTCCTAAAATCTAGCATGATACAACAGTCAGTCTTGTAAAGTTGGTGAGATTTTTGTTGTTGTTGAAGTGCAGAGCTACAAAATAATTTGCAATCCAGACTCAGAATAGGGAGTACTGTTTGCCATGACATTATGGTATTGTAGTAGATCGTTTCATATGGATACTTTGTAATGTCCTGACACTATCACAATACAAAATTGTGGTCCTCTATTTGATGCTCTCCTTTTCCACCCACTTCTTAAGTTCTTACTCCTCCATTCCTACCTTTATAGGAGAAGGACAACACAACTTGCATCCGACGAAGTGGGTATTCACCCACGAAAGCTCATGCTCCAAAACGTCTGTTAGTCTATAAGGTGCCACAGGACTCTTTGCCGCTTTTATAGGAGAAGCTACATTGTGAAAATCATTTGGGAAAGACTTACAGATTTGGTTTGTTGGACCAGTTCAGATAATTTTTTGATCACAGACTCCAGACCAATTATCAGAGAATTTCCGTCCCTGTGGACAAATATATGGGACTGTCTTGTGTCTCCAATTAACTCTTGGCAATGAGTGTTGTCCATAAATACCTGGCAAAGTAAATGGTTATATGTTTCTGGTGTTGTGGCTGTGTTGGTCCCAGGATATTAGAGAGACATGGTGGGTGAGGTAATATCTTTTATTGGACCAAGTTGTGTTGGTGAAAGAGACAAGCTTCAGGTCTGGGAAAGATATTCAGAGTATCACAGCTAAATATAAGGTGGAACAGATGGTTTAGCATACATAGTGAACACAAATTGAACATTCAGCACAGAATCTGCTGTGCGAGCCTTGCCTTTGGCAGACTGTCTCGCCAGACGTTCAACAATCACATCATCAGAACACACATTAGACTTTTAATTTATAAAGTGGTGGTAATCCCAACTCTCCTCTGCGGCTGTGAGACTTGGGTTACACCTGAAAAACCTGGAATGCCAGAACCAGCACTTTCTTCGGAAGATCCTCAACATAAGGTGGGAGGATCACCGCACTAATGTCAGTGTCCTCACAGAGGCCAACATCATCAGTGTTGAGGCCCTGATAATCTGAGGTGGAGTGGGCACTTTGTGCACATGCCTGATGTATGTTTACCAAAACAATTGCAGTATGCCCGACTTTCCAAAGGAGAAAGGAAACGGGGAGGCCAAAAGAAGCGTTTTAAAGACATCCTCAAGATAAACATCAAGAGATGTGGCATCGACATCACACGCTGGAGACAGTAGACCAGGATAAGGACAACTGGTGAAGACATGTCAGAGAAGGGACTTCCACTTTCTAGGAAAATTGCTTTGTCCTGGTTGCAGAAAAATGCCAAAAAGAAAGGACAGATGATTGTGTCACAGCAATTGTGGCCCAACCCTAACTTCCAATACTGTCTGCAATGTCTGCCAATGAGCCTGCAGCTCAAGGATTGGACCTCTGTCACCACAGGACCCATACAAAATAAAACCTGTGAAAGAGATCATCCTCAACCTTGAGGGATTGCCCCCGATCACACATTTTAAGAGAGCAAGGTGAAGTAGCCCCTTAGCACCTCTGTAGTCATAGGACAAAAAAATGGAGTGAGTGGATTACAGATTGTTGTAATAAGCCATAAATCTAGTATCTTTATTAAGACCACGATTTATAGTGTCTAGCAAAGCTATTTATTTAATCTCCCAGGCTCATCTTTTGAAGGTTTCCTATGAGGATAAGGACTGAGAGGTTAGATATGAAATGATTGTTCTGTGAAAAGTGTTTGTCCACGGATGATGTGGTTTTTAGGGATATCAAGCGATTAAAAAAATTAATTGCAATTAATCACAGTTTTAATTGCACTGTTAAACAATAATAGAATATCCTTTATTTAAATATTTTTGGTAGTTTTTTTTTTATATTTTCAGATATGGACTTGAGGCTCCAGCCCCCCTCAGAGTGCAGGGCTCCCTCCCAGCTCAGACATATGCGCTTAATGTGTTTTAAAAAATTAAGACATTAATTTTGTTTTCAGTTAATCACAGGTGTTAATAGTGGTTAATTGACAACCCTGGTGTTTTGACTTTTATAATTTTTCTGTGCGAGTTCATTCGAGAGTATAGTGATTGTTTGGTTACATCCACATAGTTATTGGGGCATTTAGTGCATTAGATGAGGTACATTGCATGTTGTGATAGGCATGTATAGGACCCAGGGATCTTGAAAGGCCTGTTGCGTAGGGGGTATATGTTTGCAGGTTTTGATTGTATGTGAGACTGAAATAGTAAAGTGTAATGAAAAGCTAGTACCATCCCATTAAACAAGAATGCCATCTGTCTTGTTGACATCTGACAGGCTGCCAGGAAAAATCAAATAATTTAGTTACTGTCAATTGCTGCTGTCCCTTGGAATGAAGAACTTGTATCCTCATATTCATTTCCTGTCGTGACCTTCTTCAGTCACCTTGACTCTGAAATTAATTGGAACGCTGAGAATAAAACTGAAATTGCAATCTACAAACAGCTCTGCAGCCCAAGGCCAGGCTTCAGTCTTCCCTCTCCCTGTGAGGATGACATGAGTTGCCAAATAAAAAAAATAAAATTATAATTGGAGATATACCAATCTCCTAGAACTGGAAGGGTCCTTGAAAGGTCATCAAGTCCAGCCCCCTGCCTTCTCTGGCAGGACCAATTTTTGCCCCAGATCCCTAAGTGGCCCCCTCAAGGATTGAACTCACAACCCTGGGTTTAGCAGGCCAATGCTCAAATCACTGAGCTATCCCTCCCCCCAGTCTTGCTTGTTCATCCATTTCTTGGATCCAAGGACTCTGGTTTTAACTGGGTTTAATCCAAATTTTTTGCAATTAAAATTTGATTTCACATTTCTTAGCATTGATCTTTTTAAATGTGTGTCTCTGGGGAAGAGTGGGGTGACTGCAGTGCATATTACTTAATAAATCTTCATGAGGAGCTAACAGCCTCGCATACAAATACATAGAATTCAAAAGCAAGAGTGTAAATTAATATAAAATGTAATGGGCACTTGAAGGTTTTTTTTCATCCTGTGATCTCAAAATGCTTTAAAACGCATTTATACGCCTTACCCTGGAGTGGTGATTTGTTTACAATCACATGGATTCAATGGTAGAAGTGAGGATTTGAACCCTGTTCAGTGTTGATAAACGGAAAGTACTGCACATTGGAAAACCATAATCCCAACTATACCTATAAAATGATGGGATCTAAATTAACTTGTACCACTCAAGAAAGGGATCTTGGAGTCATGGTGGATAGTTCTCTGAAAATGTCCACTCAATGTGCAGCAGCAGTCAAAGTGAACAGAATGTTGGGAATCTTTAAGAAAGGGATAGATAATAAGACAGAAAATATCATATTGCTTCTATATAAATCCATGGTATGCCCACACCTTGAATACTGCGTGCAGATGTGGTCGCCCCGTCTCAAAAAATATATATTGGAAAAGGTTCAGCAAAGGGCAACAAAAATGACTATGGGTATGGAACGGCTGCCATATGAAGAGAGGTTAATAAGATTGGGACTTTTCAGCTTGGGAAAGAGATGACTAAGGGGGAATGTGATTGATGTCTATAAAATCATGACTGGTGTGGAGAAAGTAAATAAGGAAGTGTTACTTACTCCTCATAACACATGAACTGGGGGTCATCAAATGAAATTAATAGGCAGCAGGTTTAAAACAAACAAAAGGAAGTATTTTTTCACACAAGGCACAGTCAACCTATGGAACTTCTTGCCAGAGGATGTTGTGAAGGCCAAGACTATAACAGGGTTCAAAAAAAGAACTAGCTAAGTTCATGGAGGATAGGTCCATCAGTGGCTATTAGCCAGGATGGGCAGGAATGGTGTCCCTAGCTTCTGTTTGCCAGAAGCTCCAATTGGGCGACAGGATGGATCACTTGATGATTTTCCTGTTCTGTTCATTCCCTCGGGGGCACCTGGCATTGGCCACTATCGGAAGACAGGACCACCACAATCCTAGCATATTCCCCAACAGGTTGCCTTCCACACCTTCCCAAGTGCCAACAATTGAATATTAAATTTTGGGCGAGGGGCAGTGTAAATTTGAATTTAATAGCACATTAAATAACACAGAATTCTATACTGATAGTATTATACACTTTCTGTAGAGTTGATTTAAAAAATTGAAATTTTGATTAAAAATAAATGTTTGAAAAGTTTTCCAAAGATGTTCTTTTTCTGATCAGCTATAAAGCTGGTCAAAAAAACTTTTAAAATTCAAAATTTCAACAACTTTCTTCATAAAAATGTCTGTGAAAACAGGACCTAATTTTCACAAAGAAATGGAGCCATTTTCCAACCAGCTCTAATTTTCATGTTTAAATCAATAAAACTAGTTTGTTTGTTTTTTAAATTTGAGGGTCTATCCACACTTGATAGTTAAATCAGATTAAGGTAGGGAGTGAATTGAAGTGCAGTAGCTACTCCTGAGTGTGTCCAGAATAGTTAATCTGGAATAACTTTGTGTAGACAAGCCCTGAGTGAAGCAGGTTCAGAATATGCAGTGGCCTGGAGTATTATAGAATTTAGTTCTGGCTACAGAATTTAGGGGAACCTTACTCTGAATATGAGCATAGGTGCTCCAAAAGTGGATTGACAGTCATACCACAAGATACCAGTTGGCATTTCTTTAATATAAATCAGGTGCTGGTTTCATTTGCAGTTAGTATTCAGAATCCTGTTTTTCCTGAAATTATGACATACTCCTTTGTTGGAAGGAGCTTTGCAGTTTGTTTTACTTATTAGGAAGATGGCTTTCGGAAATACCTAATCAGCTCTGAGGAAGCAAGGAAAAGGGAAGCAAAGGATAAGGCTGGCGAAAGAGATGGCTAAATGGAACAGGAAAATGTAAATTGTGGGTGGAGTTAGGGTACAAAAGGGAATTTGGTGCTATTACAGTTTATTGTCAGTTTAGGACAATGTAAACGCATATATCTAATCTTCCCTTAGTTATCGAATAACGTTATACCTGTTGTGCACTAGAAAAGTTATGTCATGTTGAAGTATAAAGGTGACGCTGTTATTTAAATAAAATTGTAATGATCTATGCTGCTAAGACCTTTGATTATTAAAAAAAAAAAAAAAAAAAAAAAAGTTCCCTTCTCTAGTGCCTTCTACAGAAAATTGACAGTCTCCCTCCCAACAATGAGATAGATATTATCTCCTTGTCTACAGATTGATGAATTTAAACATTTTGTTAAACTTACCCAAGCTCAGACAGGAGACCTGTTGCAGAACTGTAAGTAGAATTTGTTCCCTAACTTAGTCTTGTGACCCTGATACTTTAACTCTTAGACTAGTGGTTTTCAACCTGTGTGGTCTATGGTGGGAATCTGCAGACTAAGATTTCCAAAGAGGTCTGCACCTCCATTTGAGCATTTTTAGGCATCAACAAATGAAAAAAGATTGCAAATCACTGTATTAGATCCTCCTCTTCACTTAGCCCTGTTCGCTCTTTATAACCAAGTACAGTACAAATTCTAATCATCAGAACAAGCTTGAAAAGTATTTTAAAAAATCTAATGGTCTTTGCACCTATTTACTTTTCACCATAAAACTAGACTGGTTGTAGTTAGTTCACTCCCACATTCTGCACTAGCACAAAGCTGTTGGGTTTAAACACATTCTATCCAGGGAATATTTAAATTAAAATTGTTTGCAGGAAAGTAGCAAAAATCACAACCTTAACAGCCTCTTTTAAAATACAATCTAAGTAGGGGGCCTGGCCTAAATTGATAGAGACACTCGTTTTTACTTTGTTTTTTAAACTATTGACTATTACACTCAGGGTACAAGAAAATAATCATTAAATAGAGCACTATTCCTTCAGTCATTGACTTCTGTAATTTTTGTCTGAAAGTCAGTGCTCTTAGATTCTTTGGTTTCCGTTTCCTTTGTGGTCAGGCTGTTTCATCTGTTTATCCAAGGATCAATTAGATTTCCCCAGTGTGAAGTCTGAAAACCCTTGATTAGAGGAAAAGGCCTCTTATGGTGCAGTTGATCCATTTTGTAGTATGGTGCTGACAATCTCTCTCCTTTTTGTGACTTTTATCTCTTACTAGTGCGGTGCTTGTTTTATTTGCTTCTCTGGGAATACAGTACTTTATTTCTACATTGCTTCTTTCCATTTCCTTTAGTTTTCATCATTACAGAAACTCCAGAAAAGGCCATAGATGATTTATTGGAGGATGGAAATATGAGTTTGGAAAAGAATATCTAGATCTGGAATTGTGGGTTTCTGCACAACTGCTTGCTTTCTTCTTGGAGATGAATTTATTTGCACTGGATTGGATTTTAATGCTGCATGTATTGATGTTTAACTGAAAATTGACATTTTCTTCTGTTCATGTTGCAACAGTTGCTGTTCTCTGCTCCTTTGCTGCATGGTGGATTTTGCTTCAAGACCGAGATACTTGTGAGCAGGTTAATGATGATACTAATTGTTGAAACCCAACAGTGACTTTACTTGCATACTTGGCCTGTTAACTGAGCTCACAGGCTGATCATGAGTTCCGCATGTGCTCCTGTTTTTTTCTAAGCCACTTGGGACAATATGGGTTGGCTGGTTGTGGTGTAATCCTTTTCAGAAGTTCAGCTATGATGCCAATTTTAAAAGGGCTCTGGTGGGCTGATACTGTGCACAGTTTCAGTAGAGTGTGGGAGAAGTTTAAGTCCAACATCTTGTTGCTTAGCAACTAAAATTCTGGCTTCAACATCTGGGGGTGTGTGTCATTTTAGCAGTTTCTAATTGTGTTTGTGGCCTGAACGCTGCAATGCAATCCATGTACATAAATGCAGTGCTGTTAACAAGATAGATCTGATGGCACTGAGTTGCCCCCTTGATGGATTGGGGTAAGAACCTAGAGAGATGACTCTAAATTGTGGATTGCGGCTGCTTCGTTCATATGTTAATTAAAAAAACAAAATACTTGGAGGAAGAAGAGGGATACGGTTGTGTACAGATGGAATGAAGCTGCCTTCAGAATTGTACTTTTGTAAAAGGTGTTACGTGAGCATCCTGTCATGCAGCAGTGAGGTGGTAATCCTTCTCAATATGGCTCTGAGATCTCGCATGGAATAGTGCATTAAAATGTGAGCATCTTCATCTCAGAAAGATATAAATCTATTTTGAGGAAGCTCAGAAAAGAGAACAAATGAGGGAGCAGGAGGGGCTCATTTGTAAGGGAATACTAAAGAAGTTAAATGTGAATATTGGCTAGATGATGACTCAAAAGGGAACACAACTGTCCGTATAAGATGTAAACACCAAGGAGGGGGAGAACTTGTTTGGAGAGGATCAGGAGAGGAGTCTACAAGTAATGGGATGAATATCTTGGCTTTGTAGCGGTGAATAACCTCCTGACTCTGAGAGTTACTGCACTGTGGACTGAGTCTCCCAATGGAAGTGGGAGAGAGACCTATTGGTTTAGGCATCTAAATACAGAAGACAAATCACTAGAAGATGTATCATCAAGGAGGTGGGCTAGGTGACACTTACAATATACTCCCCATTATCCATATAGCATGGGGGACATGGATTTTATTTGGATAATTGGGAGTTCGGTTAATCAAGAGGGAGGGCAGAAGCCATTCAGCTGCAGTGGGGCTGCAGAGTGTGCCCTGTGCTGCTGTAGGGCCGGTGGCACCCGATCCCTGTAGATGCAAAGTGTGGGACAGAGCAGACTCCTGGTCAAGATTCTTTTCTCTCCTGCCAAAACCACAGACTTCTCTGTGCTTTGTGCCTACAGGGATCAGGTTTCACCAGCCCTGCAGCAGTGTAGGGGTCCCTCTGCAGCATCGCTGTCATGGGCCTGCTCACTCCTGCGACAATGGGGTTGGAAAAGGCTCCCTGTGCTGCCCCAGGAGCCATTCAGCAACAGGGTGGCCTCCTACATGGCTGGGGGCTCCTCCTTCTCCTCTTTGCTGTCCTGTTTGGGGGTCTCTGCCCTATTATCCAAACGGTCACATTATCCGAATCCCTGCCTTGTCACCCACCATAAAATACAAGGAAGAAATTTGGATAATAGGGTTTTGTATCAACAGGAGTACACTGTATATCTTTTTATGACCTTATTTCCTTCATCTGCTATGCCTGTTGGTCAGATCAGAAATTGCATTTGTAGCTACCAAACTGCATCTTCCAGCACCATAATCCCAGGCAAAGTTGTTGTTCTTGACCAGCTGCTACTGCTGAGGAGGAGGAAGTCTGGCTTTGAGATTTGGAAAATGAATATACTCTTTGGACTGGCTTCCAGTGCTGGACAAAGCTTTGCCGAGCTTGCTTGGTGGCAGCATTTCACAGATTTTTACAAACAGCAGTTTGAAAGATAATTTTCAGGTTTGGATTTTGATCCAGGAAACAGCAGAGTGAGCAATAAGTATCTTCAGAGTGCCAGCAGAGCTCTGGTGTAACAGGTGTGTGTGTGTGTGTGTGACTTGTTTGGTGCTTTGTAGAGATAAAGTTGTTTGCAGTGCTGTTGTAGCCATGTTGGTCCCAGGATATTAGAGAGAGAAGCTTTTGTGCAAGCTTGAAAGCTTGTCTCTTTCGCTAACAGAAGTTGGTCCAATAAAAGAGATAAAAAGGACATTTTTCTTTCTGTCATTATTTGTCATTAAGCTGCCAGATGACGACAACCATGGCAGGTGGGAATGTGGGTGGAAAAGAGGGAAATAATGCTACTCTTGGAATATTGTCCTTTTTGTATATTTCTTGTAGTTTATTAATTTAATTGAATTTTAGGGAGCTGGGAGCTGATAATACTGAAGTGAAGAGCAGTGGTGAAAAACTAGTCAAAAGTGCATTTTAAGAGTGGATTTGGAGAAGGAGACTGTGACTGCATGGTACCCTGGAAGAGGGAAAATATAGCCATACCTAATGGACATCAATATGACAGACTAAGCTGTGGTAACAAGGTTTATTTTCTTGCAACCTTAGGGAGATTTCTGGGCCCAGACACACTTGTAAAATGCTTTGAGAGTCTCAGATAAATTACTGTATAAATGTAGTCTTGCTAATTTTTCTGCTAGTCATAAAGGATTGTTAACACCAATTTGTGTTGCTTCCAATATAATACTAATAGTAAATATTTGTATAATGGTAGCTTCTAAGGGCCCAAGCTGGAGTTTTGACCTTAATTGTGCTTTGCACTATATAGGCACACACAAGAAACTGTCCCTGCTCTTAAGGGCTTACAGTTCCAGTCCCTCAAGTAACCCAGGGTTATTTCTTGTCCCTGGTCTCGATGGATGTGGGCGGACAGGCCCAATCTGTTTGCTTTTTAAGGTGAACTGTAAAGTTTTGCTGCAGTTCAAACCTTCTTTATAAGATTATGAGAGAGGAATGTCCTATATGGCTATTGTTCAGAAATGTAATTTATTGCAGTAGTTTAGCAAAATGACCTCCCTAAGATCCTGAGAAATTTGAGCTATAGACGTGGGTTCCTTTCAAGAGCCAGTGACCATGCAATACCATAAACAATGCATGGGAACATAGGGAAATTAGAATGACGTGTTTTTTCAGAGAACTGTGGAGTCTGCAGCTCAGTCCTCTGAAGTTCTTAGGAAAGTAGTGTGACAATTTCAAATGTTAAATTTATTACATCTTAATTACGATAACTTTTTCTTTTCAACACTTAGCAAAGAGTTCTGGAAACACCTTTAATATTGGACTTTTGTTAATATGGGTTGAATTAAGTATCTATGTCGTATAGTGAATTGGTGTGAATATTGCCATGCAGTTAACTATTGGTATCTGGTTTCTTTCAAAACTGAGACCATCTCGTCATATTCGTCCTCCATCTAAGTTGCGTATCTGTTCCCCCCGCCACTGACCCCCTGTTTCTGGGCTTCTGTGGTGTTGACCCTTATATTGGCCACCCTACCCAGACCCATTCTGATATGTATCCATCTTTCAAGTCTCTTCTGAAAACATGCTCATAGACCCTATTCTTCTTTGAGGTATTGTCCCTATGGATGTTCCACATCAGGATGTGCATGCACCTGAGCACTCTTGATTGGAGATTTTTGTCACCAGTGTCCATGGGTCTGTGCCCATGCCCTATTTATCTGTGCTCTGGTGTGAGGGATTATAGGGAGGGGCAGACCTGCCACTGCTTCAGTTCATTCCCAGTTGTCTGTAGCTTGAGACAGCATTGCAGTATCTGCTAGCTAAGTGTGCTTGTTTGCTGACTTTTTTTTCTTGTTTCCTTTTGTTTTTGTTTGTTTCATTTCATTTTCTTCTTTAATGTAGCACAGCTTTGTTTTTGGGGGTGTTCCTACTCCTTATTTTCACCTGGTCAATGCCTGTGTTCCACTCAGCCCCTCTCCATCTGTGGCCTTTTTTCTCGTGGGTTATGTCAAAGACCCTGGGCTTCAAACCCTGCTAGACCTGCCACAGGTCATTCTTCTCTCAGCCACAGGCATTCCAGCTGCCTCAGACAATCCCACATCCCTTCCAAATGTGAGGGCTGCTCCAGTTTCAAATGCAGAGCCAGAAAGCTGAGAGAGGATAGATTGAAACTCGCTTCTTATGGAGTGTTTCTTGAGACCTGTAAAGTCAAAGCTCATGCCCCCCCCCCCCCCCCCCCAAAAAAAAAAAACAAAACCAAAAAACTAAAGTGTATTGGCCTCAACTGCTCAGCATGCTCTGGTGACTGCACAAGCCTTGATTCCAGTAAGCAAAGACCCAGGGGTCCTTCAGGGTATACAGTGACCCTGGAATAAAAGACCTGTGGTACAGCTGTGACTGGTCCAGGTCAGCTGACTCAGGCTTGCAGAGCTTGGGCTGCAGTGCTAAAAATTGTTGTGTAGTGTTTGGACTTGGCCTGTAGCCTGGGCTCTGGGACCCTCCCCCCTTAAAGGGTCCCAGAGCTCAGGCTGGAGCCTGATCCCAAATGTCTACACATTGATGTCTTGCCCATCAGTAACTGTTGTCACCAGCCCGTACGATGTGGCCAACACCACTGACCATACTACCTGCTTGTAAGTGGGCTGATAAAAAGCATGATATTACTCCAAACTTTTGGCAGGATCTTTTTTTTCCCACCCCTCTCCTAACTCTATTGTTGATGGTGCTGTCAACAAAAGAAATAGATGGAATCAGTCTAGAACAACCCCTTCTGACAAGGAGTTTTAAGTGCCTGGACCTTCTTGGCTGCAAAAGCTATTCCTCAGCCGCTTTGCAAGTCAAAGTTGCCAACTATCAGGCCTTGATGGCAAAATGCGACTTTACAAATTGCTCCAAATTTTCTCATTCTTTGGAATATCTGCCACAAGACCAGAGGGAGCAGTTTCAGGCTTCTAGAGATGGTTTTGATAGGCTGTTCCATCCAGTTCAGCTTCACCCCACCCCCATCCTCCTTTCCTGTTTCTTTTCAGGGATTCTTCTCATGAGTGTCTCAGACAGGAGGTACAATCTGTCTTACCCCAAAGGGTGATCAAACCCATTT
This sequence comes from Chelonoidis abingdonii, assembly GCF_003597395.2. Taxonomy (NCBI): domain Eukaryota; kingdom Metazoa; phylum Chordata; order Testudines; family Testudinidae; genus Chelonoidis; species Chelonoidis abingdonii. The sequence continues at coordinate 990,042 of NC_133769.1, forward strand.
CCACTGCACTTTGTGGGGAAAGGGTTCTATTTTAGGTACTTCCTGGTTTCCAAGAAAAGAGGATGGTGGAGACTGATTCAGGACTTCAGACTTGGAACATCTTTGCTCCCTCTCAGCAGTTCAGAATGGTAACCATGGCAGAGACAATTCTTTCTCGGTTAGTCTCCCTTGACCTCCAGGATGCATACTTCCATATAACACACCCCATCTATGGCATTTCCTATGATTTGTCATGGGCAAGGACCACTACCAATACTATTTCATATCCTTCGGCCTTTCAGCTGCCCTAAGGATCTTTACAAAACTGCACTTGCCCATCACAGCATATCTTTGTCTGATGGAATAATAGTTTTTCCTCACCTGAGTGACTGGCTCCTCAAGGGTTGTCCCTTTCTTGAGATGCAGTCAACTATCAAGGCTCTATCCCTCTGCCCACCTGCTCAAACAATATACTTCACCAGAGCCATGCTAAATGCCACTGCAGCCAGAATATAGCTGCCCATGACAAGTTCGCTATGATGTCCAGCTTCATTTCCATGCTGTAACAGAGACCACAAACCACAGGGTGTTTTCTCAACTCGTGAGCCTTTTGGCAGCCTGTATGTTCATAACACCCCTAACGAGACTACATTTCCGATGTCTTCAAGCCTGGCTCAAGTCTCTCTACGCGCCCAACAAACCGTTCAAGTGAGGGTCAATACCTCAGAGACCTCAAATCCCTCAGTGGGGGAAAGGATCCTCTAAAGGTTGGTGCGCAAGTCCATTCTCACGTCTTATCCCCACAAAGATCATCATGACGCATGCTTCTTTGCTAGACTGGGGTTCCTGTTTCCAGGTCTTCACAGCCCAGGGAAAATGGACTCCCCAGGGGAGATCTCCTCATATCAACATTCTCAAACTCAGAGCAATCAGATAGGTTTGCCCCTTACTTCCTGTCCAACATCAAGAGCCACTCTTGATGTGTAATGCTGGGTAACAGGGCTGCAACGTATTATGTAAATCGCCAAGGAGGAGCAAGATCCCAGTCCTTTTGCACAAAGTACATAAAATTAGGGAATTGGCGTATATCCCACCACATAGAGATCTTAGTATTTTATCTACCAGGGCTACAGAATGCCTATAGTAGACTCCCTGAGCAGGCATTTTCATCAAGACACAAGTGAGAACTGACATTTGTCTATATTTCAGCAAATTTGCCTCTGATCTGATGCTTTTGCTTGTGGGGAGGGCCTGGTCAGAACTCATTAGAGGCACACTCTGTACCCCTTGGCCTTGCGTCCTGCTGTGCACTGAGCCCCCTTCACCTCCCAGCGCTGCTTCTCAAAGTCTTGAACAAGTTGAAATGAGAGATTAGTGTCCATCCTTACACCTCCATCCTGGCCAAGATAGGTATGGTTCCCAAATTTTCTCCGTCTATCTCTACAGCCGCTTTTTTGCCTTCATCCAACAGTGGACCTTCTGACCCAGGAATCTGGCACCATGACCCACCCCAGCCTCTGGTTGCTTCATCTTAAGGCTCGGCTCCTCAGTGGCTCTCTGGCATAGAACAGGATTTCTCTCCCGAGGTTCAAGCAGTACTGCTGAGTAGTAGAAAACTCACCACAAGGATAACAACTGCAGAAGTGGAAGCATTTCCGTGCGGTGTGCCCAATGATCAATACCTCCTCTTGAGCTTCTCCTCATGCACTGTATGGGTTTATGGCTGAGCTCAGTTAAGGTTCATCTAGTTGCCATCACAGCCCTTGTTCCCAGCCCCGCGCAGTTGAGGGGTTTTCAGCCTTCACCCACCCAATCGTTGCAAGATTTATTAATGGTCTGTTTAACGTTTTTCCGCCTGTCACACATCTTACTCCATTGTGGGACCTCAACTTAATCCTCAGTGCCTTGGGAAAACCCTGTTTATAACAATGGAAAGCTGTTTCTTCTTCTTTTGTCTTTTAAGATCTCATTCCTCATAGTCATCACCTTGGCTAGAAGGGTACAGGAACTAGGAGCTCATATGGCTGATTGACAATAAGGTGACATTAATCCCATCTTCACTTTCTATCTAAAGTTTCATCAGAATTTCACATTAATCAGGACATTCATTTACTGGTCTTTTTTCCCAAGCCTCACTCCTTGAGAGAGAGAGCCAGTTTCCACACGCTGGCTGTAAAAAGAAGCTTTGTCTTTTATCTCAATAGGACTAAGTCTTACAGGACTTCTCCCAGACTCTTTTTCCCTCACAGAGAGAATGAAAGGGCACCCGATTTCTACCCAAAGACTGTCAAAATGGCTTTCTTTGGGATGTATCTTGACCTGTTACGAAGTTTCGGGGGTGCATCTTCCACCTAATATGAGTGCCCGTTCCACAGGGCTTAGTCTACTTCTATGGCTTTACTGAAGAATATATTCATCTCGGATGTTTGCAAAGCCCACCGTTGGTGCACACGTTTTCCCAACACCGTGCTCTTGCGGATGCTTCTAGAGCTGACACGGCCTTTGGTGTGACTGTTGTACAGTCTGCAGTGAATCCACTTCCTCGGTAATTGAGGTAATGCTCGGAAATCTCCTGACATGCAGCACTCATAGGGCAGTATCTCAAAGGAGACATACTGTATACACAAGTATATAGCACAGTGGGGTTGCTACCATAGTACAAATAATACATTACCGCCTCAATGGTTTGTGGTGTCACTGCTCCCCTTTCCTTACAAATTGTCTGTTTAAACTGTGCAGGTATGGGACTTCTGCATAGATCTCTAAAGTGCCTCTTGCAATGTTGGCATTGTACAAAAATGATGATTCACTGCTCTTGCCCAGCCTATTATTGAACAGTCCTTGTAGATGAATTTTTTGCTGTCCTTTTTCATGGCTGAGCCCTACATAGAGAGTAACCGAGTCACTAATAGAGGTGGGCAGGAAACGGCTTTCCCATTCTATGAAAACTTCGAAGACTTCAAAATATCTCGTTCCTCATCAGATGAAAAATTTTAGAATTTTTCAATGAAAACAGAGATGTACCCAGTTAGCCACCCCTCTCCCCCACAATAGCCAATAATCCAGCAATTTGGGGACTCATGTGAAAGACCCAGTTTCAAGTCCTATATCAGCCACAGTAGGGACTTGAACCACTGGACAGTTGGCCATTTGTGTCCATGCATCTGTGTGTCTGTGTTCCATCCTGGACCTAAGGAAACCATTTCTCAAACTGGTACGTTCCTGCTAAAAGTTTTGGTTTCATCAAATCAACATTTTCTGACGGAAAAATTATTTTGAGACATTCCAACCAGCTCTAGTCACAAAGGCCTTGCCCATACTAGCAAGGGTTTTATGATATAGCTATATGGGTACACCGTCCTTGTGGGGACACAGCTTATACCAGCAAAAGACCTTTTTTACTGGTATAACTTAATGCTCTTGCTGGCATAGAGATGTTTAGAGGTGAGGAGTTTGTGGTCCATTCTCTCCCCCCCCGCCCAACATAACTGTGCCAACAAAACTTATAAGCATAGATCAGGCCCCACTCTCTGATCTGACTGGTGTGTATGGGAAGTTATCTGGACAATTTTTAGTGCCCCCATCTTTCAGAGCTTGGCCAACTGTCTTGCCAGCCAGCATTTGTATTGTTCTAATTATAAGGTACATTATTGCACAAGTCTCATGTGCTGCTTGTTGTTTTAATACGTAGTTTCAAGTAAAATGTTTTTCCTCTTGCTCTACTTTTATGGTTTTTCCTCAGCTGCTAATTTCTCTGATTTGTTGTTGGCCTTGGCAACTGCCAGCTATTTTGCTGCATCCATAAATAAAATTATTACTTTTAAATGCAAATTGTTGGCTTTAAAGCATATTTATGTGACTTTAAGCTGAATGTAAAGGAGGTAGATCAATATTGCTGGGGACTGAATCCTCTGTTCACCCACAGAGCAGATACGAGTGAGCAGCTACACCTCAAGCTTCCCCTGTACTGTCCTATTAATATGCCTCAACACTGTTCCATAAGGACTGTCTCTAAGGGCTTGTCTGCATGAGAAAGTTTTATACTGGCATAAGGTAGGATGAGAATTTAAATTATTATAGTAAAATCAGTGTAACTTTCTGTGTATTCACCCACGAAAGCTTATACTCCAATACATCAGTTAGGCCTGGTCTACACTATGCATTTATACCAATTTTTAGCAGCGTTAAACTGATTTAACATTGCATCTGTCCACACAATGAGGCCCTTTATATTGATATAAAGGGCTCTTTAAACCGGTTTCTGTACTCCTCCCCAACGAGAGGAGTAGCGCTGAAATCGATATTACCATATCGGATTAGGGTTAGTGTGGCCACAAATCGACGGTATTGGCCTCCGGGCGGTATCCCACAGTGCACCAATGTGACCGCTCTGGAAAGCAATCTGAACTCGGATGCACTGGCCAGGTAGACTGGAAAAGCCCTGCGAACTTCTGAATTTCATTTCCTGTTTGCCCAGCGTGGAGCTCTGATCAGCACGGGTGGCGATGCAGTCCCAAATCCAAAAAAAGCTCCAGCATGGATCGTACGGGAGATACTGGATCTGACCGCTGTATGGGGAGACAAATCTGTTCTATCAAAGCTCCGTTACAGAAGACGAAATGACAAAGAATTTGAAAAAATCTCCAGGCTATGATACAGAGTCCACAGCACAGTGCTGTATGACAAGCGTAATGGAAAGCCAAAGAATCAAATGGACGCTCATGCAGGAAGGGAGGGGGGACTGAGGACTCCAGCTATCCCACAGTCCCCGCAGTCTCCAAAAAGTATTTGCATTCTTGGCTGAGCTCCCAGTGCCTGTAGGGTCAAACACATTGTCCAGGGTAGTTCAGGGTATATCTCGTCAATGTACTCCTCCTCCTCCCCCATGAAAGAAAAGGGAAAAAAATCATTTCTTGACTTTTTTTCAACGTCATCATATGTCTACTGCATGCTGCTGGTAGACATGGTGCTGGGGCAATGAACAGCAGCATCCTCTCCCCTCCCTTCCCCGGTGGCAGACGGTATAGTGCAGTAGGACTGGTAGCCGTCCTCGTCGTCAGCCCGTGAGTGCTCCTGGCTGGCCTCAGGTGAGGTCGGCCGGAGACGCCTGGGGAAAAATAGGAATGACTCCCGGCTATTCCTGGCAGATAGTACAGAATGGCTGGTAACCGTCCTCATCATAGCAACTGAGGGCTGAACTCCATCAGACCCCCCATCCCCCCATCATGTCTAAAGAAAAGATTCTGTACTGCCTGGACTAGCATAGCAGCTGGAGGCTGCCTCCTGCTCGTTTTATCTCACTAAAAAGTCAGTGTTTCTTATTCCTGCATTCTTTATTGCTTCATCACACAAATGGGGGGACCCTGCAATGGTAGCCCAGAAAGGTTGGGGGAGGAGGGAAGCAACGGGTGGGGTTGTTGCAGGGACACCCCTAGAATGGCATGCAGCTCATCATTTCTGTGGGATCTGACACGGAGCGGCTATGCTCTCTGGTTCTCTGATACACTGCTTCTCTAGTACACTTGCCCCATATTCTAGGCAGGACTGACTTTATTTTTAGATACAACATAAAGGAGGGAATGACCCTGGGGGTCATTCCCATTTTTGTATTTGCGCCCCCAGCCGACCTCAGCGAAGGTCAGCCAGGAGCATCCATGACAGCAGCAGACGGTACAGAACGACTGATAACCATCTCTGCTACCTTGCAAAGGCAAATGAATGCTGCTGTGTAGCGCTGCAGTACCACCTCTGTCAGCAGCATCTAGTACACATAAGGTGACAGTGACAAAAGGCAAAACGGGCTCCATGGTTGCCATGCTATGGTGTCTGCCAGGGCAATCCCGGGAAAAAGGGCGCGAAATGTTTGTCTGCCGTTGCTTTCATGGAGGAAGGAAGGAATGACGACATTTACCCAGAATCACCCGCAACACTGTTTTTGCACCATCATGCATTGGGATCTCAAGCCAGAATTCCAATGGGCGGGGGAGACTGCGGGAACTAAGGGATAGCTACCCACAGTGCAATGCTCCAGAAATCGACGCTAGCCTCGGTACATGGACGCACACCACCGAATTATTGTGCTTTGTGTGGCCGCATGCACTCGACTTTATACAATCTGTTTTACAAAACCGGTTTATGTAAAATCGGAATAATCCTGTAGTGTAGACGTACCCTTAGTCTATAAGGTGCCACAGAACTCTTTGTTGCTTTGTGTAGACATTCTTCTTCTGGCATGATTGCCTGTACTGATTCAGCTTATGTTGCTTTGGAAGCAGCTTAAACTAAGGGCAGGTCTACACTTAAAATGCTGCATTGGCACCACAGTAGTGCTTAAGTGAAGATGCTCCTACACCAATGGGAGAGCTTCTCTTGTCAGTGTAGCTGATCCACCTCAGTGAGAGGCAGTAGCTATGTGACAAGAGAAACTCTTCAGCTGACATAGTGCTTTCTACACTGGGGGTTAGATTGATATAATTACGTCTCCTGGAGTGTAGATTTTTCACACGCTTGAGTGACGTAGTTATACTGATATAAGTCTGTAGTGTAGACATGGTCTAAGATGAGCAAGTGTCTACACTGGGAGTTCTACTTGTATAACTATACCCATTTAACTATATGCTGGTATAACTGGTGAAACTTTCCCATGTAGACACTCCCTAAGGGGAGTAATGGGGAGCCGAGCAAAGTTGTCGTCTCTCTGACCCATCAGTCCTTGTTGCAGTTGTTGAGACTGCAAAGAGGCCACTTGTAGTGGCATTTGAGATGTAAACTGTTGTACACTGGACTGAACTGCCAGTTTGTTTCATACAGGTTGCTGAATAATCCCCTGAGATGGTAATAACTTTTGGTCAATAGTTCCCTGAGCTGTAGTCTAGCATAGAGATGAAATTTTGTATCATTACCAGTCTCTGGAGCTATTGAATCCCCACTAAAGACTGATTGATTGATTTTTTACTGGTTTATGGTCACTGAACATATATACAGTGAAAGGCTTTTTGCTTTGTTTTGTTTTTTAATAAGTGTAGCTTGGCTCAATTTAAGAACATGCCTTTTTTTCTTAGTGAAGATAGTGCCTGGCCTGGTTCCCAAAAAGTGGTCTGACTGCCACATGATACTTCCATACTTAGTTTCTACAGCTTCTTTGTAAAGCGGAGCCTTCAAGCACATACAAGCAGCAGAAAGTAAGGGGGGGCGGTGTGGCAGCCTAGTTACATCTATTAGGGGCTAACTGCTCTCTCAGATCCGAGCTACCAATGGAACTGGAGGTAGTACTACCAGCCACCAGTGAGGGAGGAGTATCTAAGAGAGCATGCAGAGAAGAGGACCAGGGGGCTGAGCAGCTCATACAGTGGATCAAGAAACAGGGCAGCATGTGCTGAAGAAGAGAAGGAAACTTGCAAGGGGAGAAGGGGCGCAGGCTGCAAAGAAGCAAGGTCAAATAGGAATGGGAGACAAAATGAAGTGTAAAAAGGATCATCTTTAAAGGAGTAACGTTAAAACACACAGCACAGAATACATAATGGTTTTCTAACATTAGTTTTCCATGTATGTAATTTCTGTATCTCTCTCTGATTTGTAAAGGGTGGGGGTACACTGTGAGAAAATGTAGACAGCACAGGTTCAGCCACATTTGCTTCCAGATGCTGTAGCCTGGAATGCTTGTTTTTGAAACCGCGCACATGAGGTAAATGTTGCAAGGTGAAGGAGTTGCAAGCAATGGTTTCTTGCAATGATTTTTGCTTGGTTTGTGCAATCTTCGCACACTTGATTTGCATTGTGGATCAGCTTCTGTTCAGAGGGCCAAATGTGAAATTGCTTTGTAGTCCCATTTCTTTGACTCCCACTTGACATATTAAAAAGTTGGCTTTTGTAACTGTGGGTATCAAATGAACTTCACCTAAGGGTAAATTTAGAAACCCTGTCAGCTTTTATTCAAAGGGTGCCCAGTAATAGCCTAGCCTAACCCCTACTCAATAAGACCTGTGTTCCCTCCAGAACACAAGAATCAGCAGCATACTCTGCAAAGAGACTCCACAACAAGCTGTGCTAGGTTTGAGGTGAATGCCATGTGTCTGGCTTGCTTCCATTCCTTAGTTACTTGGAGCCAAGTGGTAACTGACCTGTAACTCCCAGCATATAAGGCAAGATGTTGGGGGTGATGAGTTGGGCTTTTGTTTGTAGACAGCAACATTAGTTCTAGCTTCACAGAAGAAAAACTTGGGATTTAAAAAAATAACGGTTTAATTAAACCACCTTAAATATGCTGGATATTTAAGAGAATATAATTTTATCAAAATTTTAAAATGCTGGTTTGTGCCTTTTTTAATTGGGTTCTAATTTATACCTAAATGCAGCTTGACACAAATCACAAGTAAAATTAATCATCTAGTAAATAAAAAATGCATCATTCACCATTTTCTAACAAAATATAAAATTAAGAATCTGAACAAATGTATGTTAAACTTTATAGTTGTTTAGATAAATGTGTATAGATATAGGGTATCCTCCTGATTAGCAAAAACATGTACCAAATTTAACGTAAAGACTATATTTAGTTGCAAATCAACATGAATGGTTACCAGTAAGAATCAAACTTTTGTTAGGAAAATAACCAAAAAGTACAAATGCAAAACAAGATTAAAATTGATTCTCTAAATCAAGGTTTCCTGATTCCTCATTTAAATTCTGACTGAACATTGTTGTTTAAATAATTTTGGTTTAAATCAGTCTATCCTGCCTCTTTGGGGAATTCATGCAGAAGCCAGATTTTCAGCAAGCTAGCAGAAGTTGCATTTTACTTCCTCCTATGCTTGGAGTTGGAAATTCCAACTCCTATCCTGTCCTGCTGTTGGTGACTGGAGCTATTCAAACTGATGGCATCAGTCTGAAGTTTGCCTGGAGTCGGAGAATAATGTATACATCAGTGATTTAGTATGTAATTTGTCTAGTTTTAGCTTGGATTTTGGCAATTCTGTTTAGATACTGTTGAGCTCAGTTATACCTTTTATTACACTTATTGTTCCAGTGGTATGGAAGAAGCAAGTAGGTAGGACCTGGAAAAAGCCTCCTTAAAACTTACCTGCCTAAGTATTAAAGGTAGGCTGCAGTGTAAACACAGGGTTAGTGTGACTTGAGTCTGTGGGCTCTGGGTTTGCAGGCCCAGAGCTTGAGCATCCATGCTACGTATTGACCCTAGGTTTAGAATTTCTGGACCCAGGCCTTCCCCATCTATGGCTGCTCTAGCTCCTTGTTTGTGGTTCACTGTGTGGGAAACTTGACTGTTTATCCCGCTCAGTAACCGAAGTTGTTGCACTCTGCCAAGTTCTGAACAGATCCTGCTAAGCAGCCATCTTTTGGGTTTGCATGCTCCCGGCAACTAGCCCAACAACATGGAGGAGTCACCATTTGAAGAGTTTCTCTTCCTTGCTCTTTCACTCCTGTTTCAGCAAATGGACAGAGCATCCATGAGATGCTGGTGGATGTTGCGGCAGTGGTTTCTGGCTCACCAAAGGTGCCTGATGGAAAAGTTGGAGGACTATACAGACATGGAAAAATGGAACTAAGTGATGCTACTCGCAACTCTTGGTGTAGCTGTGATGTCTCCTGCATAGGTAGTCTACTGTCCCTTGTTAAAACTGCCTGCTTTGCCATGCTCACTTCTTACCACAAAACTCTGCATATTTTACTTCACATTTTTTGAAAAATGAGTGAAATTTTGCCTCTAAATAAAGCAATTCTGCCCCTATTAATTCCACCACTTTTCAAATAATCCAGTTTTGCAAACTTAATGAATGCTGTGCCTAATAAATGAATACATAGATTCCCAGACCAATAAATATTTTGCACTTATTCATGAATCTGAGCAGGTACAGTTAAGGGGTGAATATTGCATCAAGTGCAGAGAGGAAATGCAACGTGACCAAGGTGTGCTGAGACCACTGCTGATCATGCTGACCAATATTGTCTCCTCATCTCCTTGTACTCTCCCAGTTCTCTGTATCCATCTGTTGTCTCTTGTCTCATACTTACATTGTAGCTCTTTGGGGCAGAGGATGTCCTTGCTCTGTTTGTGTATCGTGTAGCACAGGGGTTCTCAAACTGGGGGTAGAGACCCATCAGAGGGTCATGGGGGGTCGCGAGCTGTCAGCCTCCACACCAAACCCTGCTTGCCTCCAACATTAATAATGTTAAATATATTTAAGTGTTTTTAATTTACAGGTGGGTCGCACTCAGAGGCTTGCTGTGTGAAAGGGGTTACCAGTACAAAAGTTTGAGGATCACTGGCATAGCACAATGGGGTCCTGGTCCATGACTAGGGCTCCATATGCACTACAATAATATAAATGATAAATAATTTGCATAGGCCATGGAACAGCTTTCAGGTAGCTATTTTTTGCTACTGATCTGAGTTAGATTTGAACAGGTGATCTGACTGTTTCAATCCTCTTCATTTCCCTGGACTGCTCAGCCCTTCCCTGGAATAGTTTGCAAATTTATTTATCCAGTTCCCCAAATGTGCATGGCACTTTGGAGAAGTAAGACAGTTCCCCTGCCCTAAAGAGCTTACTGTCTGAATTGACAAGAAGAAATCGAGACGTTTTGGTAAACGTGGTGGGGAGGAGAAGGGAATACAGGGCTTGTAGCATGCTGATCATGTGGCTGCTTTGGTTAATGAAGCACCTCTCTTGTTGGATTCAATTTTTAGTGTTTTTAGACTTATCCTTAACACAGCTTGAAGGTGTTCAGTAGTGATCTGGGATAGAAGAGATGAATAGACAGTAAAATGAAGAGCAAAAATATGAGTACAGATTTAGAATGTACATGTCCATTATTTATTCTAAGGTTTGTGTTTGCTGTTTAAATCGGTGAGTCTCTTCCTGTTTCAAGCACTGATTCAGAAACGAGCTGAAGCCTACTCCTACTTAGGACATCACTTAAGCAAGTTAAACATGTACTTAAGTGCTGTCCTAAGCAGGAACGTTTTCCTGAATCAGGGCCTTAATTAATAGTACTACTTTCCTTCATTTGCTGCAGTTGTCAGAGCCTTGTGGTCAGTACACCAGATTTTAATTTCTATTTTTGTTCTTGCTGACTGTTTTCAGACTCCTTTGGAGATTGTAAGTGCTGTTGTGTCCAGAGCTTTCAATCCTTCCATTGATCACGTCAGAAGGAAGCTGCAATAGCATTTGGCTAATCTCAGGAGTCGTGGTATTTATAACAATTTTTGCACAGGAACACACCAGCTTTTATAGGGCCCTAACTGGTGTCAGTTTGGTTAAGCTTTTGTGAATCAAATTAAAAGTAGGATTACTTTGTTCGGGTAAACCTTAGGTAGATTAACTATTTTATCAATGCCCTGTGTATGTATTAAGTATTTATATACCTGTCTATTGTAAAGCACCTTATTGTGAGCTATAAACAGGGGTTCTCAAACGTTCAGTATGGATCACGTTTTATTACAAAGGGTATCTTCCCCTCTCCCCATTTGCAATCTCCTAACATCTCTGTGGCAACTACATTGGATAAGTAATCCTAGGGGAGCATTTAATTCATGTTTAGCTGTCTTTTAATGCAGTGCAACAGCTGGAAATGAGGAGAGCCTGCACCATGTGGCCAGCAAGTAATTTCTCTAAGGCCTTGGCTACACACACAAGTTTTTATAGCTTTACAAGTATCATGAAAGCAGTACCACCCCCCTAGTGTGGATATAGTTGCACTGGTATAAAGGTGCTTATACAAGTAGAGCCTTTTTTTTTTTTTTTTTTTTTTTTAATATGGGAAGGAGAATAGAGCTGTATCTGTATAAGACAACTTTATACATACTCAGACTTTCAAGCCAGAAGGGACCAACGTAATCATCTCGTTGACCTCCTGCACATTGCAGGCCACAGAACCTCACTCGCCCTCTCCTGTAGTAGACCCATAACCTCTGGCTGAGTTACATAAGTCCTCAAATCTTGATTTAAAGACAGATGTATAACTGTGTCCACACTAGCTGGGTTGTACTGATGTAATTATATTGATTTAAAAAAAAAGCACCTCTCCTAACCAACATGGACTGGTACAGAAACGGTGTGCATACTGGGCCTAAAAGTCTCTGTATAGACAGTAACCTCTGTCTTACTTTTATCCCTTAGAACTTTGTCTGGAACTTCTCGGAGGCTTCCACCATCCCTTTCTTTATTCCATTCTTCAAACTCTGCATGCATTTGAGCTCCGGTTGTGAATAGGATAAATCTGGCTAGCGACTTCTTGGGTGACTTGCAGTGGTTGAAGGCAAATGGCCTTACCTCCTTCCTTAGATTAATGCCCAACTTGAGTGTAGCATTGGTAACTTAGCAGGAGTCCTCCCCATTTCAATAAAAGTCATGTGCACAGCTGTTCTTCTCTAATATGTTGGTATAACTGTGTGGAGACTAAAAGCAGTGCAGTCTCTTCAAGGTGGAGCTCTGTGTATGCTGGGATTTGTGGGTGTTACAGCTCCAGAGTAAAGATGGAGGCTCATGTTTTAAAACTCTGTGAGCTGCACTTAGTCAATGCCTGGTTTAGATCCATTGCTTGCATGTCAGTATTGTCTGTTATATATTAGTTGGTTGCAGACAGTTCAACAGCTGTTTTCTAAACCTTTTTTGTTAAGGACCTTGGGTCTGTTTGCAAGTCTCTTTATCTTAAGCATTGATACCAGTAAGGGGCAATAAATGTCAGGTATTTTCATGATGGAATAGATTGTTATAGATGGAAACTCATTATGAGATTCCAAATGGCTCAGCTATTAAAATTTCTGTGCAGAGGTCGTTGAAGGGAGTCTAATTGCCTCCCTTCCCACGTTCTTCATTAGCATGGACTTTCACTACCTGCCCTCAACTGATTGTTCAGACTCCATTTCTACAATTAAATGAATCAGTCACAAGCCATGTACATGCAGTCTCTTTACTAGCTAGAACTACGTACTCGGAGGCCTTTTTTCTAAAATTATGCCTTTGAATGTACTTTTCCTTTGCAACACACCCTTAAAAGCCTTAAATCTCTTCTCCAAACCAGTTCTTTTGAATATCAAAAATACAGATTGATCCTATATGCGGCTGCAAGAGAGGCTTCTCTATAGTGCTCATCATGTCTTTAGAGTATGTCACCAGCATTAAAGAACTTATCTTCTCAGTGCCCTTCTGAGTTAGGGAAATATTATCCCCATTTACAGGTGAAGACTTGAGGCACAGAAAGGTGAGGTGACTTGGCCAAGGTCCTACAGGAAGTCTTTGCCTGCATCTTCACTGTAAACGCAGCTTCCAGCCTGAGTTAAAGTGAAGTCTGGGCTTTACCCTCACATCCCCAGCCACATAAGCCAGATCAGGTTTCTAGCACCTGGGTCAGAGGCTTTTCAGTGTGGACAATTACGGGAGCTCAGGTTAATTGTGTAGTATAGACATATGCTGAGTGGCTGAGCCAGGAACTGAATCTAGATTCCCAGAGCATAGGTCACGTGTTTGCTGCTGGTATGTCATATAACTCTGTAATCAGTTCTTCCAAAGCAAATGTAAGAAAAAATCATCAATTATGGTTGTATGAAGGACATAAATTAGGCCGCAAGACCCTTTCTGGTAGTGAGATGTATTTTAAAAAAAGCCCACTTCTAAAAATGTAAAACATTTGTTTTTTTTAAAAAGTTGAGGGTTAGGGAAGAGAAGGAAAGGTAATACAGTGTTCAGCCGTGGGGGGCTTTAAACCTTTTAAAAGTCGAGAGAACGGAAATGAGAAAACCTTCCAAGGGAAGTGAGTTTTACACCTCAGGACCTGAGACAAGGAAGGCCTGATCATGTACCACCAAGAAGTGGGTGTTGTCTGACTGCAGCTTTGTATTGGGTCAAGGCAATAATCTTGAATACAGCCAGGGTCTGTATTTTAAAGACTTTAAAAAAACAAACAAGTAATTTAAAAATATTCCAAGGGAAATGGTGGCAAATCCCATCATTCAAGACATTTTATAACTAGATTGGGCAAAGCCGTGGAGAATACCGTGTAGCAACACTTGAATTATCATAAGGAGGGGTGGTACAGATGGCCATAGGTCTCTTCTGTGCCCAGGTTCTAGGGGGTTGTCTACACTTAACACTGCAGCAGTGCCTCTGTAGTGCTACAGTGAAGACACTATCTACGCTGCTGACGGAAGAGGTTTTCCCATTGGCATAGGTCATTCACCTTTCCAAGAGGCAGTAGCTAGGTTGATGGAGGAATTCTCACATTAACCTAGCGCTGTCTATAGCAGGGTCAGTTTAACTGCGTTGCTCAGAGGTGTGGATATTTCACGCCTCTGAGCGATGTAGTTATGCCAACATTATTTCCTAATCTAGACCAGGCCTACCATTCTGTGAGAGAAATCCTTTCATGTCTTGTAGAGGAGCCAGTGCGAAGGGAATACTGAAAGTTGTCTTCTGTGCTTTTAGTAGCTGTAAAAGTATTCTTACTCAATTAGCTGTAAATTTGTTCAACAAATGTAAACAAAAGAGAAGCTTGCTGCTGATCACTGTTTGAAAGATTGTCAGTTGACATGCAGATGGCCAGTGTTCATTAAGTTTATACATTACACATGTGGTTTTGATTCTGTGCCTAATTCCTAGGCAGTATTTATGTAAGGGGAAAATGCATACGGATTGCATGTTAAGACTATTGGGGTTGAATTTTAATGCGCCTGACGTTCTGTTCCTTTTTATCTCTTGGCAATATGTTTTGCTGAAAGAAAACTACTACTTGGCACCTTGAGGTACCATATAATTGTGTTGCCTGCTCTGAACTCTTGCTTCAGTAGAATCCCAGCAGCTGCAGCTCTGCCAATCTCATGGAAAGAATCAGTAGGAAGAGTAGGAGATGATATACTTGTGCTTCCTTTATTTTATCAATCCAGAATCCTTTTATGTCCTTTCTAGCAGTGGAAGAGTTGGGGCTTAGGATCTCAGGTTTGTTGTCTTTGCTGAATTGAGAAGTAAAGAGAATGAGCAACCTTCATGACTTGCTTTCCAATGTGCTCCAGAATTATCAGAAAGAGAGCCAATATCTGAGTTCTGGTCTTCCTCTGGTCCATCATTTATCTCTGTTCCTCTCAAAATCTAGGATAGAACCCTTAAACACAGCCTTTTCTGCCTATAAAATCGGGACATTTGGTCACCCTATCCATGTCTTTCCTGTACAGTAATTCTACAAGATTTAGCGGCATGTCCAGTAGGCTTATGTTAACAGGGAAAGTGAATGTTACTGACTTGTGGGTTTTAGGCAAACTCTTTTAAGTTACAGTTTTGGGAAGTATAGTGTAGGCTAGCCCGCAGAGTGTGGTTCTCGAGCTGCATGTGGTTCTTTAATGTGTCTCAGGTGGCTCTTTGCAGCAGCACATGATAGTAAAGCACTGTGTGATGTAATTATTAACCAATCGGTGCTTTTACTACATTATTAACCTATTGTAGTTGATAAAATAATAATACTTGGTCAGTCATTTTGCTGCAAGAATAATGTGTCTGTATATATATAAAATATATTTAGGGATAGAGATAATACTTAGTCCTGCCTTGAGTCAGAGGACTGGATGAGAAGACCTTTTGAGCTCCCTTCGAGTCCTATGGATTCTATCGATATATCTATATAAACTAAATATTTTCCTTTTCATACTGTTTAAATATGATTATATAGCACTGTAGTAAATGAAACAATGAATTCACATTACTGTGGCACTTCTGGGTAATGTTGATCGCTAGTTTGGCTCCTGAACCACTGAGGCCTGAGTATCACTGGGGGGTAGGGATTGTCTTGCTATATGTTCATATTTTATTTATTTTTATTTGGATTACTGTAGTGCCTAGTTCAGTGCCTAAAACATTGTGGGGGCTTCCCCAGTAAAAATATTTATTATTTCTCTAGCAGCTAACAGACAGGAATGAAGACACAGTCCCTGCTCTGAGGAGCTTGCAATCCCAGGCTTCAATCCTGCAAAAACTTAGAAATGTGTTTTAATTTAATTTGTCTTCAGTGGGACTGTTGTGTATGCTGAACCTCAGGCACACAAATAGTCATGTGAAAGAGCTGTAAGTGAAGAGACCTGATCAAAACAATATAATGGAGTACATATTACTAAGGCTTGGGAAGCATAGCATGTATTAGATTTGTTTAAAATGGTTTTCCTATAACAACTTTGATTTTTTTTTTTCAATTTAAAAAAAAAAATTAGAGAGACAGGAATGCAAGGAGACAGATAGTGGAAGAAGGGAAGCTGAAGGAAGTGAGCTGTTAAGAAGGCAATGAGAGGGCAAAAGTGGTGTACTGAATCAGAGAAGGCACCCCAACTATAGAGAGGACTGTAGGGAAAGGTGTAGAGATGTGAATGGAAGGAGACAGTGTCTGATAGGTGAAGAGATTGGTAGCGTGTTACTTCTTACAAGGATTTGGGCCCAGAAGCCCTGAAGCTATAGTTTTCAATGTAAATGAGGTGATTAAAATGACACTGCAGAGACTTACTGTTAAACATTTTAGCCGGTGTCTATCCTCCTGGGTTTACACAAAGAATGTATAAATTATGGCTGCTTTGGCAGGACAGAGCAATGATGCTGTAATGCTTGGTTAGTCCCTCAATTCTTCTATGTTCTAAAGCAACACATTGTTGCAGTACACTACTCATGATAATTTTCTTGGCTTTACAGATATAATTGTGGTTTTAAAATGCTTAATTTGGAAAATACCCATTCATTTCCCTTGCTCAACTCCCCATTAAGTAAATTCCTGGTGTGAAAAAGCCAGTTAAACTAGTAGGTTACGTCTCATCATAGTGTTTGTCCCTGTTTTGGGCCATTATTTGTCCATTTCATAATTTTCTTAGTTCTGAGAGGCTATGAAAGTTGAAAAACGGAGTCTGAATTAGGTCCTGAAAGAGCCTTCAAAATATTTGCAATCAGAGCAATGTTCTGAATCTACATACACTAGGGCTTGGTCTAGAGTACAAAGTTCTGTCAAAGGTCCCTTTTCCTCCACAGGCTTTTATAAGTCCACACCCAAATTTCACTCCTATCAGCATAACTCAGACTTTGTCACCAGAATAAAACCACCTCCCTGGACAACTCAAGTCCTCAGCCAATGTACTTTGACTGGCAAAATGCCAGCATGGACACTGCATTACTTGTGCTGGTAAAACAGTCCTTTTCCCCTCACCCCACCACCCCTCTGGATTCACTTGATAGGGACCTTTCCATCACCTCCAGTGTGACAGTGGACATGTTGTGAGATCCAGAGGAGAGAATCTCAGCAGTTTCCTGCAAGGATGAATTCATAGAAGGAGGGGGATGCAGACCCCATGGAGAGCCAGGACCTGATCCAGACAAGCCCAGAGAGTGAGCCCAGTGAGGAAGGGGAAGGGAGCACAGGTAGGTGTATTGCCGCCTGATTTAAGTGCATATTTTTCTTCACAATGCCCAAAACCTTCCCCATAAACTGTTCCCCTCTTTCAAAATGGCACCCATTTATGTGGTCAGAGAACAAAGGAATTCACTTTTAAATTAGCTAGTTTATTTTAAAAACATATATTAGCAATAAAATAAGACTACTGGAATCATTTAATAGCTGACATGTTTTGGCATCAAAATAGAATTTCAGCTATAATAAAGCACTAACATATTAGAAAATCAGTTCTTTACAAAGATACTGACTCTGAGACCTGAAGTTAAACATAAAGGACATAGGAAACTTTTTTTAAAATATCCCTTGCAAGCAATCCAGTGACTATCTTGTCAGGATACCTTTTTTTAAGAGTAAATTTTTACAGTAAACGTATAATATAAACATTGCAAAAGACACAAATTTGGTTCACAAGTCCTGTTTTCCCCAGTCCAAAACAAAGTATGTTCATGTTGTGCTTGGATGGAGAGAGAGGTGGTATTTTTGCCTTGGGGGGTTCACCTGCAGCGCTAGGCAGTGGGGACCACCCTCGTTCCCTTGTAGGGTATGGAGATTCTCTGATCTTTAGCCAGACATTTCTAGGAATGGCAGCCTTGTTCCCTCCAGTCCCCGATAGAAGACCTTGCCATACCACTCTGCAGTGAGCTCCAGGAGCATCATGGCAGTAAAGATCCTTGTGGTGTATGGACCAGGGTGATCTCAAGCCACCTGGAGCAGTTACCTTCTCTGGGCCTTTGTCACTCCCCAGAACAATGTATCAGCCATTATCACCACTGCCTGTAATAATTTTAGCAATATTTACTGCACTATCCCTACACTCAGCCCCTGGGCACCCAGTATCCCCCACCTGTCCCCTTATGGAAATGGGCTTACAACAGGACTCCCATGCTAATCCTCATGCCTGGAGCCACAGAGCAGTCCTGAAGCAAGCTGTCCTGGAGCTAGTCTGGTGCTCTTCCTGTTTTATAAAGGTCGTTGTGGGAAAACTTTTAGGAAGTTTGAGACGCACATTTTTGTTTCTGTTACCATTGTAAATCTAGCAATGCATCTTTGTTTATCCTTGGCCAGGCTATCCTTAAGAAGCACTCCTCGAACAACTGCTGAAAGGCTGGCATTGATCAGGAGAAGAAGGAAGCGGACAAGGGAGCATACGTTTTCAGAGCTTCTCCAGCTCTGAGGCTGCTGACTGGGAGAGTAGCGATTGAAGGGTAATGCATGATGGAGACTGGGCAGAAGGACCAGAATTGGAATAATCATATGCTCGAAGAAAGCAGAGGGACTGAGAGGTGCATCAGGACATTATGACTCTGCTCAAACAACAAATACAGATGTTGCAGAATATTATGGAGCAGAATGTCCAAAGACCTCCCAATCAGCTTTTGCACTTGATGAACAATTTGATGTTCACAAGACCATACACCAAACAAGGCACCAGCAGAGCCTGCCATCTTATCCCTACCACTCAACAGTGGTGGAAATAAGGAAAACTATGACTATACATACCCTGATCTGCAGGATCAGTCAGCAAGTGCCTAACTCTTTGCTTTTTAATATATACAATAAAAGTGTAAAGCTCAATAAGATTTTATTTAATGTTTTATAAGTGGTGATAACCCTCAGTTTTCTGTTTGACTCAGTAAAATAATTTTTTTAAAAAGGGCTACCCCTCCCACTAAATTCATAATAGGCATTTATCAATAATTAAACATATTTAAACCAACTACACACAAGCAGCATGCTGCAATACTATGGGTTACCTTAGTGATCTTTTAAGACCTCCTTCAGCCATACAGCTCCCCAACAGGCTTGCGTCTCTGGCTGTTCGAAATCAGCAGGCAGTCTTTCCCCTTCACCCCTCCACCTTGCTGGTAATGTTTCCCCCTTTTGCCTCTCAAATATTATTTGCAACCTTCAGCAAAAACAATAGGAATATTTGCTTGGCTGCGATCTGCCGTAGGTGTGAGGGATCACCTATATCCTTTAAGGCTACCAAATGCATGTTCAACAGTTGTCCTGCACCCGCTCAGTTAAATCTCTCCTTGCTGTTGTCCAGTAATCCGGTGTATGGTTTTAGGAGCCAGAGATGCAAAGGGTGGGCTGGGCCCTTAGGATCACTGTTGGTATTTCAACCTCACCAATGTGAATATACTGGTTTAGGAAGAATGTTCCTGGCTGCATCTTTTGGAAACATCCTGTACTCCTAAAGATCCCAGCATCATGCACCTTTCCTGACCAGCTAGTGTTAATGTCAGTGAAATGTTCTCAGTGATCCACCAGCTCTTGCATAACGATGGAATCGTATCCCTTTCTATTTATGTATTTGGAAGCAAGACAGAGGAGGGAGGTGCAGTACTGGGATGTGTCCTATCAGTTACCCAACCACAGTTCGGAAAGCCCATTTCTTCCAATCTGTATTTCCTGCACATTGCTAGAATCTCTCAATCCAGTGCAGCAGGAGGTGTTAATGGCCTTGCACACCTGGATTATAACTACCTCACGGTGGATTTTCCAATCCTGAACTAATTACCCACTGACCAACATCAGTTTGGGCTTGCAGATGTCCAGAGTGCAATCATCATCGAATTTTCCACTGTCAAAATAGCTCTTTCTGGTGTGTCTGCCCTTGAGGGTTGGGGCAAGCTCAGCATACAGATCCAGGAATGTGGCCTTCTGCATCTGAAAGTTCTGTAGCCACTACAGTAGGGGTCGGCAACCTACAGCACACATGGCAAAGGTGGCATGTGAGCTGATTTTTTGATGGCAAGCGGCACGGGCTGAGCTGCTCGGCATGCTGCTGCTCTGGGGTTTCCACCACCGGCTCCTGCCAGCTGGGGTCCCACCGTCGATCCCGCTCAGCGCTCACTGCCGGCCTGGGTGAAGCAACCCCTGGCTGGCAGTGGGTTGAGACCCCAGCTGACAGGAGCTGGTGCTGAAACCCTAGAGCGGCAGTGGGCTGAGCCGCTCAGTCACTGCTCTGGGGTTCCGACTGCTGGCCCCTTGGCAGCTGGGGTCCCCGTCGCCAGAGCCCCACTTACCTTGCTTCCAGTTGGAGTTCCAGTGCAGGTCCCCTGCCAGACAGAGTCCAGGCCTCCGGCCCTGCTCAGACCTACCAGCTGCCAGCTCCACTCACCTCAGCTGCCGATCTGGGGTTCCAGGCGCTGACCTCCTGCCAGCCAGGGTCTGGCTCTCCAGCCTTGCTCAGTCTGCTTTCTGGCCTGGAGTCCCAGCAGGCCACCCTGAGCTCTGCTCCTGGCCTTGGATCAGTGCTCTGTAGCCTCCCCGCTGTGGCGTACTGTTTTCAGCCTGGGACAATGAGGGTTGTATACGAGGCAAGAGAGGGTGCAGCTCAGCACACCCATCTTAAAATTGCTTATATCACACCACACTGCATTTGACCTTATGCCTGCCTTCTATCGCCATTTTTTTCCCCACTGGGAGTTGAAGGGAACATTTGACAAAATGGTAGCTCCTAAGAAAGCGAAGCTAGATGTCCAATCATTTCTACCTGCTTAGACAGACGCATTTGGATTTATTGAAAAGGACTGTGCTATTTGTGCTTTCTGTTACAAAAGTGTTATTTATCGCACATCATGTTCGACATTTTGAAACGAAGCACGAGAAAACCTTTCTTGACGAAGCAGACAAGACTGAATCAATCAAAAAGGTAGTAGCAGCCTATGAGAAGCAAAGCAGTGTTTTTAAAAGCTAAAGTGTAAGTAAAAATCAAGCTACAGAAGGAAGTTACAAGATTGCACAGTGCGTTGCAAAAAATGGAAAACTGTTTACAGATGGGGAACATATAAAAAGTTTTTCTCAGCAGTTCCAAGATTTTGTTCAGTGATTTGCCAAATAAAGATACAATCATATCTAGAATAAAGAACTGCCCATCTCTGCCAGAACAGTTGAGAGACGCATAAGTGAAATGGCAGAAAACATTAAGGAAAAGCAGACGACTGCATTGAAAGACACAGCACTGTTTAGTGTTGCAGTTGATGGGAGCGTGGATATAAACGATGTTCCAGGTTTGGCAGTTGTTGCAAGATATTGTGCTTCTGTTGAAATCCAAGAGGAACTTTATTGCCTAAAACCCCTGCATGGCACAACAAAGGGGGAAGATATACTGGAAAGTTTTGTAAACCATTTTGAAGAACGAGGAGTTGACATTAGAAAAATATTTTGTCTCAACAGATGGTGTTCCTGCCATGGTCGGAAAACAGAAGGGATTTGTAAAGTTACTTGAAGATCAAATTGGCCGTCCGACAGTCAAATTTCACTGCATCATCCATCAAGAAAACCTGTGTGCTAAAATTTCTAATTAAGAGCTTAATAATTTGATGAATAGAGTCATGCAAATTGTGAATTTCCTTGTTGCTCGATCTGCTTTGACTCAGACAATTTCAACCACTGCTAGAACAGATGGACAGTGCTTATAACAACATTCCACTTCACAGCAACATTTGGTGGCTAAGTCGTGGCAAGGTTTTGGTGCGCTTTGTAAACTGTTTGCATGCAATCAAGGCCTTTTTGTTGGAGAAAGAACAAAACTACCCCAAACTGGATGATGACAAATAGCTGTGTAAGCTCATGTTTCTGACTGTCACCGCTCACCTAAACTAACTCAACCTATGTCTCCAGGGTGCAAGGCAAACAGTTCTGGATATTTATGAAGCCTGGAAGGCATTTGTTATGAAACTAGCAGTTTTTTCCAAGGATATTCAAACTTCTACTTTCCGCTACTTCCAACTCAGAAAAGAGCTATCGACATGTTGCACTGTCAATGTATTTCAGTAGATGGGTGTTGAAGACTTCGAAATACAACTCATTCAGTTAAAAAGCTCAGAATTGCGGACATCAAAGTTCGTGGATCTGCGGAGCACACTTGAAGGTACCATGAGAGATCATGGGGCCTCTATTCTGACCTGCTTGATGTCCCTGCCAGTGAAATTTAACTGTTTGAAGAAAATTGCATTTGCAGTGCTTTCAGCATTTGGATTCACACATGAAATCTGTCCTCTGTTCCGCTCGGAGCCGGTTAACAACTGATCACTCAGAAGCCCGTGTGCAGCTTAAAGTATCCAAATACTTGCCAGACATTGGAAAACTCAGCAAGGAAAAGCAAGGGCAAGGATCACACTAAACTGATAAGATTTGCGTTTTAATTTAATTTTAAATAAAACTTCTGAAACATTTTGAAAACCTTGTTTACTTTACATATAACAGTAGTTTGGGTTATATATTATAGAGAGACCTTCTAAAAAAACGTTAAAATGTATTACCGGCACGCGAAGCCTTAAATTAGATTGTATAAATGAAGACTCGGCGGCACACCGCTTCTGAAAGGTTGCCGACCCCAGCACTACAGATCTCCACCCTTCAGGGTTCATGTCGTAGGCCCACAACTGTCAGTGAATTCTTGCAACACCCTGTGATGTTTTGTTAATGCACTGTCTGCACCATCCACTCCTCCTCTGTGTGTCCTGTCTCATTTTCATCACAGCACCATCGACCACTAGTGTAGTGGTAGTCACTGAAGTTTCACAAATACAGAATTGTGCACCTTGTCTCCAAACAGACCCAAGAATTCCACTGGTTCTGTTCAGGATCTACTTCTGCCGGTGAGAAGACAGAGAAAAACAGTGGGAATTTTTTAAAAGGCATGAAAATTATGGGTTCGAAGAAACATTATGGATTAGGGGAATGGGAATTATGGGAACTTGACCCCAAGCTCCCATAATTGCCCGAGCCCAGTGCTGGTAACTCTCACACTGCACTGCAAAAATGTCCCATAAGGCATTGTGCTGGACACTGGTGTGGGGGATGTAGCAGTCCTGTTGACACAACTTCTCGCAGTGAGGTTGCATGGCACTAGCAAAAGCAGCCAAGTGTACATGCACTTGAGTAACATTGCAATGTCAGCAACTGTAAACCAGCAAAAGTTCTGGTGGTGAAACTTTCTAGGGTAGATGGGATCCAGTGTTACTGATATATCTAGTTCAGTGGTTCCCAAAAGGGGGTTTATGAATCTCTGGGGGTTCGCAAAATGTTACAGGGGTTCTTGGGAAAAAATTCCCTAATGGCGGACAGAGCTGGAGCCCCTGGACTTCCAAGAGCTAAGCAGATCAAAGCAAGCAGATCTGTCACACTGAGGAGATTTAAACTTCAAGACTCCTTAAGGGAAAGGGAAAGGGAGGTGGATATTTTTTGCTGTTTTTTAAATTATGAAGAACAAGTTTTAAGCTTGTAACGTACATTGGTCGCCTGGACTGCTCATTGACCTGAATGCTTGTGTAGGAGGAACTCTTTGAGTTGGCTTCTTTAAATACCTTCATGCTGTTTAACATCTGATACTCCTTGATGAAACATAGGAGCCTTGTCTTATAACAGGCTTATTCAAAATGATACAAACTATGAAAGTGGGATCTTGGAAGAATGTTGCTGTTTTCATAATGTAATAAAAATACTGTAATGATAAATAATAATAATGTGTAATAAGCATGTCCTAAAAACAAATTTTAATTTCCAAAATCACTGCTTTTATAATTTATACTCAAGTAAAGGAGAAAATCCCTGGAAATATTCATTTTTAGGAGGGGGTTTGCGAGATTTGACATTTTAGTGAAAGAGGTTCACAGGTTGTTGAAGTTTGGGAACCACTGGCCTACTTCAACCACTACTGTTTGACTTGAAGCAGGAATTCAGTTAGGGACAGACAATTCTAATCTGTGTTCATGCAAGAGATCAGACTAGATTGTCAGTCCAGATAGGAACATTGTGATCATCTATTATTGTATGTAGGGACAGAGGGTTACCATGCTACATCAAACCACTGGTTTACCACATCCAATATTCTCCTTCCAGCTGTAACCCACAGTGTGCCTGGCCAATTATACAATGCTTTGCTTTATGCTGAATGGAAAATTCTGGGGATTTTTTGCAGGAGGCAGAAAGAATCTACTGCTGCCCTTAAGCTGTTGTTTAGTTGCCTCACCTTAGCATGCAGAACTGCAGATGTCATGGGCCATAAAATTATCCAGCCAGTATTTACCTGTTTATATACCACCCAACACAATGCAGCCCCAGTCTGATTTAAGCCTTTGAGAGCTACTGTAATATGAGTTATCCTCAAATCTTATAAAGCCAGGCAAGGCCAAAGTATTAAGATGATTAAGTGCTATGCAATAAAGAACTGATAACGTTTCAGTGATAGTTTAAATAACTTGTTTCATGTGTTCAGAAACAATGCTTAGAGTATTACGTTTATTAAAGAATTAAAACTGGTACTCAACTTTTTTTGTGAGTGGTCTTAACTGTAGCATTCAAAGTAAACAATGCAGCATACCACTAGGTCTGTCTTAGTCATGTTTCCACAGCTGTAACACTTCCCTTTCTTCCAGTCTGCCATGCGCAAACTGCTTTTATTCCCCCTTCTTTCCCCATTGCCAAAGAAAACTTCCATTTGCCAAGATGATGTTGCTTCATGCCTGCAGCTGCTGTGAAGTTTGAAATGTGGTCCTTGACACTAGGCATCAGATTGCAGTGGTTGGGCAACCTGACCCGGTAGGTGAGAGGCTGCAAGGCAGAGATTACTTCTCTGAATGGCAGCAGGAACTATTATAGTCCTGTCAGTGTATTTCTAGACTTCACTAGGGTAATAATGCATACTAGGGGGAGAAAGCAACTTGAGATAGCAAACTCCATTTTAATTTTGATAGGAAAGTCAGAGTTTACATTTCTCTTTCCTTACCTGAGTTGTTCTGCCATTCAATACCGCACAGGAGAGCCTGCAGTCCCAAAACTGTTTAGAATTAGACAGTACATGTATTGATTCATAAGTTAAAAAAAAAATTAAGTGCTGGTAAAAGGAATGGGATAAATAGCTCTAGGTAGTGACTTCCTCTGTTTATTCATCGAACAGCAGCAGCAGCTCAAGCTTCCTCTGCATTGTGTTGGCTGGTGTTTGGAGCTGGGGGGAAGACCTCTAGCACTGAGAAACTTTAATCAGTGTGGTGTGGTCCAGTCCCTCCACGATGATGCTGTTGGGGATTCTCAGGCTCCCCTTTGTTAATGTTCTGTCAACAAAGGGAGGTTGGCGGATTTCCGGCCTCGGGAGTTCACCCTCCTCTTATATCCCTTGCGGATGTTAGTGAATCATTCCTGACAGAAATATACCTCCCTAGGGATCATGAAACTCTAGCTGAGGAGCACATTTTTTAAACTTTGAAAGGGACCAGATTGCACCAAATGGCAGAGATGCAGATTTGAAAACAATTTTCATTGGGAGTATGCCCCTTGGACCCTTTCAAGGTCATCATCTGTAATTCACACTTCAAATAGTACAAGCTGAAAACTGCTATCAATATACTCACAGTGGGTGGGTGGATGGATGTGGGGGGAAGGAGGGGAGTACATACATATTCATATGTTAGGAACAAATATGATGATACAGACTTTTTCCTATTTCTTTCTCCTTACTGGCATGTTTGTGAGTGTCCCCGTTTAGGTAAGGAAAATAGATAAGTGAGAAGTTTCTCCCTCTCTGCTTTTTTTTTTTAAATGAATTTTCTTGATATATACCAGTATCTCCTTGAGGTGGGATTTACTCAGCTTGGATTTCAGACCACTGAAATGTGGCATCTGGACTGGAGGTGTAAGGGCACAGACACAACATATGCCTCGAGCCTTGTGGTATAAGTAGCATAGCGTCTCCCAAGTATCTTGTAATTCCATTTCTGCAATGCATCTCATGCAGGAGGCTGTCCCCCACTCCTTAGAGAAAATATCTTCGTAAACCCCACTAGAATTTCTGCTGGACAATGAGAGAGAACAAGAGAGTGGTGTCAGAGTTCACCTGTCTAGTAGGTTAATCAAAGAAAATTGATCAAAAGCATAGAAAGTGTGGGGAGGGATTCCTCAATCAGGGTAAGATTGCTAGGTTGTGTGCCCTCCCTGTACATCTTGCAGAGTCTGAAATACTGTTGGGCCTAGACAAATGTGCATTGTAACTGTCTCACTGCTTGATACAGGACACAGCTAAGAGTGCCAGTCTCAGGTCAGACTGCCAGAAAACAGAGCACGTACCCCCAAACTGGTGGTATACTCTATCACAAGACTTCACCAAGCCAGTAACAAACTTCTACTTCCAAATTACTATGCTAGTTGTTATGAAGCCACCGACAGTCCCCCTCTAGCCCCTCACACATCCCCCCAACCTGAAGCTAATACTCACCAGCAACTACCCACCACCCACAAAAACACCAACCCAGGAACCAAACCCCAGTACCAACTCTGTCCACGTATCTATTCAAGGGACACTATCATAGGACCTAATCACACCAGCCACACCATCAGGGGCTTGTTCACCTGCACATCTACCAATGTGATATATGCCATCATGTGCAGCAATGCCCCTCTGCCATGTACAATTCTACCTTGATATAACATGACCCGATATAAGGTGGGTTTGCATACAAGGTGGTAAAGCTCTGACATGCTGCTTTGAGCAGCGTGTTAAGGGTGCCAGGCCAGGCCGGGGTTGAGGGGTTTGATAAGGGGCAGAGGGTCTCGGGGTTGGTCAGGGGTTCCCCCCAGGTTCTGGGGGGCAGGAGCTGTGGGAGCGCACTTTTGGGGGCTCCGCAGTCCCAGAGTGGCCTGGGGGATTAGTAGGGTGCCGGGAGCAGCCCACTCTTGTTCCTTTGCCCCGGCCCCAGCTGTGTCGCTCGGGGGAGAGGCCTTGGTGGAAAGGGATCCCCCCTGGACTCACCAGCAGTGGTGGAAGTGGAGCAGCCCAGTCTCAGCCCGCGCCACTCTGCCAGCTCCCAGCTGCAGTGCTCCGCTTCCCACCACAG
Organism: Chelonoidis abingdonii; assembly: GCF_003597395.2. Taxonomy (NCBI): domain Eukaryota; kingdom Metazoa; phylum Chordata; order Testudines; family Testudinidae; genus Chelonoidis; species Chelonoidis abingdonii. The sequence continues at coordinate 1,017,293 of NC_133769.1, forward strand.
GTGAGTACGGGGGGGGCGTCCTTTCCCCAACCTCTCCACACTCACCTGTGGCGAGAAGCAGAGCGATGTGGCCCCAGCCTGCTCTGCTTTCCTTGCTCTGGCCCCAGCCGTGTCGCTGTGGGGCGGCTGGGTAAAGATCCTGCACTCACCTGCCCGGCGGCAGGGCCGGTGCAACTCAGTAGGCGACCTAGGCGGTCGCCTAGGGTGCTAGCATTTGGGGGGTGGTATTTCGGGTCCTTTGGTGGCAACTGCGGTGGCCAGATCTTTGCCGCCCCGGACATCGTTGGCATTTAGGCGGAGGGACCTGGGGGGGGGGGGGGGCGTCCCCCCACCCCCAGCCCGGGCAGGGCACCGCCGTTCCCGGGGAACTCTGACGGGGGGCCCGGGGGGGGGGGGGGCGTAGCACGCAGGGGAACCAATCCCCACCCCAGCTCACCTCTGCTCCACCTCCTCCTCTGAGCACGCCGCCCAGCTCTTCTTCTCTCCCTCCCAGGCTTGTGGCGCCAAACAGCTGATTGCAGCTGCAAGCCTGGGAGGCTGAGAGAAGTGGAGCGGCGACGACGTGATCGGGGAGGAGGCGGAGCAGAGGTGAGCTGGGGCAGGGAGCTGCCGCATGACTCCCCAGACCAGAGCGAGCTGCTGCAGGGCGGGGTGCCTGAGGGCAGAGGGGAAAGCTGCCGCAGGTGGGGGCATCTTAGGGTGGAGGACTGCCACAGGGCTTTGTGGGGAGGGTGTGTAAGGTGGAAGTTTTGCCTAGGAAGCGAAACATCCTTGCACCTGCCCTGCCCAGCGGGAAGTGGAGCGCCATGGCTGGGAGCTGGCTGGGGTTGGGCTGCTCCGCTTTGCGCTGCCGGTGAGTGCGGGAGGTTGGGGAAAGGATGCTCTCCGCACTCACTGGCGGCAGGAAGTGGAGTGACACGGCTCCAGCCCGTTCCACTCTGCCACCTCCCAGCTGTGGTGCTCAGCTTCCCACCGGGCAGGTGAGTACAGGACCTTTCCCCAGCCGCCCCTCAGCGCCATGGCTGGGCCAAGGAAGCGGAGCGGGCTGGGGCTGTGTTGCTCCACTTCCTGCCACAGGTGAGTGCAGGGGGGCATCCTTTCCCCAGCCTCCCCCCACTCACCAGCAGCGGGAAGCAGAGTGTCGCGGCTGGGAGGTGGCGGAGTGGAGCGGGCTGGGGCCGGGCTGCTCTGCTTCTTGCCACTGCCGGTGAGTGCCTGTCAGGGGGCGGGGGGTGGATAGGAGTCGGAGCAGTCAGGAGACGGGGGTGGGTGGGATCCTGGGGATGATGAGTAATGGGGGTCTCTGGAGGGGGCGGTCAGGGAACTAGGAACCAACAAGGGCCAAAGCAAATCTGATATAATGCAGTCTCACCTATAACGCGGTGAGATTTTTTGTCTTCCGAGGACCACGTTATATCATGGTAGAGGTGTACATTGGCCAAATTGTACAGTGTCTATGCAAAAGAATAAATGGACACAAATCTGATATCAGGAATCATAACATTCAAAAACCAGTAGGAGAACACTTCACTGTCCCTGGACACTCAATAACAGACCTAAAAGTGGCAGTTCTTCAACAAAAAACTTCAAAAACAGACTTCAGCGTGAAACTGCAGAACTGGAATTAATTTGCAAGCTTGGCACCATCATTAGGCCTGAATAAAGACTGGGAGTGGTTGGGTCATTACAAAACCTAAACCTAATTTCTCCAATACTAATTTTCCCGCTACTGTTGTTCACAACTTCTTGTCAACTGTCTGAAATGGGCCACTCCCATTACCACTTCAAAAGTTATTTTTCCTCCCTTGGTATCCTGCTGTTAATTAAATTATCTCGTTAGACTGACCTCACACTTGGTAAGGCAACTCACATCTTTTCATGTATATATACCTGCTCCTGTATTTTCCACTCCATGCATCTGATGAAGTGGGTTCTAGCCCACGAAAGCTTGTGCCCAAATACATTTGTTAGTCTCTAAGGTGCCACAAGGACTCCTCATTATTTTTGCTGATACAGACTAACACAGCTACCCCTCTGAAACCAGACTCTGATGAAAGGCTATGAAAACCAAACTTTATCACACTTTACGTTATTCCAGCTGTAGAGAGCCAGCCACTCACCTCAAGTCAAAATCTATTTCAGGATCTCACCCAAAACCCGTGGTGGTAGCCAATCCTTTACTAAACTAAAATGAAAGGTTTATTAATATTAAAAATAAAAAAAGAGAGCCATTAAAAGTTTAAAGTGAATTATAGAAGTGAGTAACAACAGTGAAGTTAAATCTGCCTGCTTGCGATAAGTCTCTCTCGTTCACCCAAAAGATGGGGGTCCTTAGTCCATTGTTCGAAGCTCCCCTTGTTAGAACTCACAGTCCAGATATGTGAGGCAGGAATAGGTGAGAAGGTGATGTCACTATGTCCAATTTATAGCCCCCTAGTCCACTTGCATGGAAAAGTACTGGCTCAAACATAGAACTATGCATCACGTGTTCTACATGCCTTTCTTAGTCATGGGGTATCCATTGTCCATATGTTCCCTGTCGCATCCTCGGGATGGCCCCGCTGAAGGAGCTGATTCTCTTTATTGGCCCATCAACACATGGGTGGCTAGTCTTGATGTAAATCTGGCTTGTGGTATTATCTCGGAACACAACATGTTTAGTAAGCATGTGGTAAAATTTCATAACTTCATACCCACATGATACACACATTTAAATAAGATACCATTGATCAACAGATTACAACTTTTCCAATGATACCTTACAAGGCAGTTTGTACAAGATTTATCACTGTTGTGTAACATTGGTGACAACGTTAGTGCAGACGGTCTTCTTCCTTTTTATACAGCGTCACAGGCATTTTGGGTTTATGTTGATTTTTGCTGCATGTTAAATTGCCTCCATGTATGTTATGAGGAACACCCAACAATATCAATAAAATACTATTGCCATACTAAAACTTACTAGTATTGACTGATGGCCACAGGAGTTAGGATGTTGAGTGCCATGGTTGCTTTTCTGACAGTAGCCACACTTAAGATTTTACTTCAAATTGAACAATATTAATTTAACCTATGGGTGATGTTCACTTGAAGGGATCAGTTGCTGTCTTTAGACTGAGAGAGTAAAGGTTAAGTGGTTTGTAAATATCATTAGAACTCCCTTAAGCCAATTACTGCTCTTGATTTACTTCTTGTAGTGCTGTTAGCATTTTAAAAAAATACCAACATTTAAAGACAAAATATCCTGTGATTCATACAAGATTTATAGCTCTGGCATCTCATGTTTTGTTGTAGTGTCCGCTTACCAAAAAATAAACCAGCAACTGCATATATTATACACTGCGTGAGGGCAAGATTATCCTCTGAGTTAACTGATCTCATCTCCTTGTCAGTATATGGAAATGAGCCCTTGGTTTACAGTCTGTTGCTCTCTAAGGGCTTGTCTACATTACCCGCTGGATTGACGGGCAGCGATCAATCCAGCAGGGGTTGATTTCTCGCATCTAGTCTAGACGCGATACATCGACCACTGAGTGCTTTCCCATCAATTCTGGTACTCCACCAGGGCGAGAGGCGCAGGTGGAGTTGACAGGAGAGCATTAGCCATCGACTTACCACGGTGAAGACAACGTGGTAAGTAGATCTAAGTATTTCGACTTCAGCTACGTTATTCACGTAGCTGAAGTTGCATAACTTAGATTGATCCCCCCAGCCCCACCCGCAATGTAGAGCAGGCCTAAGTATAAAAGATCGTCTCTAAATAACTTGCTGTGTGCTCTTGTACAGTCTGCAGTTTCACACTCCATTCTTTAGGCCAAAAGCATTAGAACAGATCACCTATTATGGTGCAGTGGCAAAACTGCATCGTGCTGTAGCAGTGACAGAAGACCCTCTAGTAAGCTGATACAAATCTCTGAAGTTGCATAAGGTCAGAGCTTTGTGCACTCTTGTGATCTGCAATTGTGGCTCCTGGCCTGTTTGTGAAAATTCCTTAGGGGCCAAGTGCTCAGTTTTTAAGAACTTTTTTTTTTTTGGACTACAACTTTGTCAAAGTTGCTCATTTCATAGAGACTTTAGTAGGCATGAAATAAGGGCTTGAAAAAAAAGTGGCTCTGAAGCTTCGGGGGGTAACTTGTTGCTGCAGCTGAGCCAGTGGTTCTTGCTTTGTCGAAATGATTGTTCACGAGCTAATGATAGGCCACCGCTTCCAGATATGTTGTTGGTTCACTGAGGCCTTGGCTACACTTGCAAGTTGTAGTGCTGGTGAGGGGGTTACAGCGCTGCAGCTTACTCGGTGTCCACACTTACAAAGCTCAGCCAGCGCTGCAACTCCCTGTCTGCAGCGCTGGCTGTACTCCTGGTCTGCTACGGGTGTAGCGAATCCAGCGCTGGTGATGCAGCGCTGGTCATCAGGTGTGGACACTCACCAGCGCTGTAATTGGCCTCCAGGGTATTAGGAGGTATCCCAGCATACCTTTTAAGCCTCTCTGGTCATCGTTTTGCACTCCACTGCCCTCGGCTCAGGTGACCCGCCCTTTAAATGCCCCGGGAATTTTAAAAATCCCCTTCCTGTTTGCTCAGCGAGGTATGGAGTATAATCAATCAATCACTCAATCAGTGACCATGCCTCCACGCCCCAAACGAGCCCCAGCATGGAGCAGTGCCGAGCTGCAGGATCTCATCAGTATTTGGGGTGAGGAAGCTGTGCAGGCACAGCTGCGCTCCAGCCGTAGAAATTATGATACCTACGGCCAGATATCAAAGTCAATGCAATACAGGGGCTATGACCGGGACGCGGTGCAGTGCAGGGTTAAGGTAAAGGAGCTGC
>NC_133769.1:1025162-1188476 GCF_003597395.2 Chelonoidis abingdonii
GAGGTGCTCTGTGGGATAGCTGCCCACAATGCACCACTCACAACAGCGCTGCAAATGCTGCAAATGTGGACACACTGTAGCGCTGGTTGCTGTCAGTGTGGACACACTGCAGCGCTGGCCCTACACAGCTGTACGACCACAGTTGTAACTACCAGCGCTGCAAAAATGTAAGTGTAGCCATACCCTGAGAAACCACTAGCCCTTATAGGATGGCTGATGCTTTGTTGGCTACTTTCCTTCTGTCCTCCCAATAAAAACAAATTGTTGGTTCATTGTCAATGTGCATTCAGTTCCCCGGTTACCACTCCGCTGGAGTGAAAAATCAAAGAACCACACAGTTGGGGACAGCAAGTAGGAAGCAATGTGAGAATGAAATTAAAGGACAGCTGAAGGCAGATAAATGACTAAATACGATACCAAACAATTCCATGTTAAAACCAAATGACAACCGAGTTGGGGCTTTTCTTACAAGTTAAGACTCTCAGTCACAAGCTTCACCTGTGATCTTTCTGCCTCTTGCATAGTCCCCAATAAGATTTTTGTTATCTAATTTTAGACAGTTGATGTACAAGGCAGGATAGAATCCAGTTTACACCACCAGCCTGAGTTCTCTCTGTGGGGCTACCAAAAATAATTACATTTGTGTCATTAGAATGAGTGGATATGACTCACACAGGGAGTTAGTATGTTGAGTGCCATGGTTGCTTTTCTGACAACCATACCTGAGGGTTTTACTTAGAATGAACAATATAAAATCTTATGTGCTGATGAACTGAAAGTCAACAATGTCTGTGCTACACAAAATTACTCTTGCCACTCTAATAACGAATATTTGTGTTGCATTAGTGCCCAAAGGTCCCAATCAGGATCATAAGTGCTCAGACCCCACAGTATTGGATGCAGTATAAGAACCTGACTAGAATGCTCTACAAACATATAAGCTAACAGTCTCTGCCCTGGTGAGTTTACAGTCAATTTCATGTAAAACAAGAATCAAAAAGAGATAGAAACAGTAAGAGGGAGAGAGCTATTGGTGGAGGATGAGGGTAACTGTAAGAAAGTTGTACCGTTATAAAGGCTAGCAACATTTATAGCTCAGTGGTGCCGAATAATAAAAAGTATTGTTCTGTATGTTTGCACTGACATACTGCTATTAGTTTCTAGGCATCTCAGCTGAAGTGAGTCTTAAGTTGTGATTTGAAGGATGGGGAGTGGCTCTAAAGACTGACATGTGGATGAGGCTCTCCAAGTGAGAAGAGGCAGGGAAGAAAAAAATGCAAAGGCTGTTGTGGGAAATACACTGATATAATAACTACACCTCCATGAGAGGCATAGAACTTACGTTGGAGTAGTTAGGGCGACGCAGCGGCCGTGTAGACACTGCATTACTTACATTGGCTGCTGGCTGTCCTTCTGTCAGCAGTGGAGGCTCACAGCTGGAGCTGTGAAATTGACAACAATGTCAGTTTCGCTGCGGGTAGGTTCCCTGCTGTGAAATTGAGCCCCCCACTCCTTTCAGCTGCCTAACAGTCAGTGCGAGGGTCAATTTCACAGCAGGGACCCTACCAGCAGCGAAACTGATATTCTTCGAGTGCTATCTCTGTAGATGCTTCACTTCAGGTGTTGGTGCATCCCGGCGCTGTCGAGCAGAGATTTATGGTAGCAGTGTCCACGTGGGTTGCGCATGCGCAGTAGGCGTCTCGTGGTGCCGCTGGTGCCGTGTCTAGCATGCACACAAACCAAGCCCTCCAGTTCCTTCTCAACCATCCTCAGCTGAAGATGGAGCTCAGGGGCAGTGTTCATCACTCGCCAAATGTTTAAAAATAGCAGTTTAAGTAGTTAGTCTTTTAAAAGTTATAGCTAGTGATAGTCTCAGTAAAATTTTTTAAAAAGTTTACTTTCCCAGTTTACCCTCCAGTTTACATGCCTCCTCTGTGGCATCGAATTCACCCATAAGGGACCCATCACCGAGCGTCTCCTCAGGCACTGTACCTCTGCCCTGACATTGATATCGCAGTTGGTACCAGTTGAGAAAACCAAGTTGGCACTGACTGCACTGACTAAACCAACAGGAACATCTGATGGCACCAGCATCGGCACCGATGGTACTGACATCAGAACCGCCACAGAATCTACTGTAACAGAGAGACTTGGCTTCTCATCATCGCTGCTGTCCTCATTACTCAATACCGAGGGTTCTCCTGTAAGTTATAGAGGAGATCTCCATACTTGTCATGGCGAGGTACACTTGTCCAGTGAAGACGACGATGATGTGCAGCAGATGCTGCATGTGAGCTGATTTTCAGTGGCACTCACACTGTCCAGGTCCTAGTCACCGGTCCGGGGGGGCTCACATTTTAATTTAATTTTAAATGAAGCTTCTTAAACATTTTAAAATCCTTGTTTACTGTACATACAACAATAGTTTAGTTGAATATTATACACTTATAGAAAGAGACCTTCTAAAAACGTTAAAATGTATTACTGGCATGGGAAACCTTAAATTAGAGTGAATAAATGAAGACTTGGCACACCACTTCTGAAAGGTTGCCGACCCCTGATGTGTAGGAATCATGCACTTCCTTGCCTCACCACTCATCACCAGAAGACCAGTGATCACCCTGGAGCCAGAAGGAGCCTAAATACCCTTACAGCCAGCCGGCTCAACTGTGGTAAAGTCCTCTGTGGATGTATCCATCGATGGTCTTCCCAGTGCAATGGGCACTTTGGGAACACTGGGCAACTTACCAGGGCCCCCACTCCAGGCCACCCATGGCTAATAGAGGTGAGCTGAGGTCTAATCCCACATCCCTCCCTCCCCTCCCCGCAGCCAGCGGAGGCTCAGGATGTTGGGGATGACACACAAACAGGCACAGATCAGGAAGCTACATCTCCTGCTCACAATTCTTTCTTCTGCCCAGATGAGGCAGTCATACCACCGCTGCCTACCTCAGGGGATGACTTCAAACAGTTCCAGAAACTGTTTAAGTGGGTTGCTCAAAGCCAGAACATCCCTTTTGGAGGAAGTGCAGACAAACCATCACAAGCTGGTACAAATGTTACAACCTACATCTACTTCCAAAATCATTCTGCCCATCAGTGGTGTGATTTTAAGAACCAGCTGAGACAGTCTGCTAGACACCGGCCTCAGTTCCACCGACATGCAAAAGGACAGATAAAAAGTATTAAATCCCCGCCAAAGGGGTGGACTTCCTTTTCTCGCACACGCCTCCCAACTTCTTGGTGGTTGCCACTGCTAATCAACGTGGCACCCAACAAAAGTTTAGATCGACCCCACAAGACAAAGAACACAAGAACACTCTTCGGACAAAAAATTTACTCCTTGGTGACATTACAATTGCAAGTTGCCAAGTATCTGGCCTTGCTGGACAATTGCGATTATGATAATTATAGGAAACTTAGATTGTTCACCACAGAACTCCCCAAGGAAAGACAATCACAATACCAGGCCATTGTAAATGAGGGTCAACTCATAGCTAAAACAGCCCTCCAAGCATGTTTGGACATGGCGGACAAGGCAGCCAGAACCATGTGCTAGGCATCCTGATTACAATCCTCTGGCATACGTAAAGAATTCCAAAACAAGATTGAGGAACTACCTTTCGACTGAGAGAAGTTATTTTCGACCACGACGAACGAGGTGGTCCATTCAGTGAAAGATTCTCGAGCCACTCTTTGCGCTTTGGGGATCTACACTCCACCTGTGAAGAGAAGACGATACCAGTCTTATCAGAGGAACAGGGATTCCTCTTCCAACCGACAGCAACAGAGGCAATACGAGAATCACACACAACGCCAACGTTTGCAGTGATGGAGAACCCCTCAGTCTCAACCGTCGACTTCTCAAATGGCTCTAGCCAAACGACAATTTTGAAGTTTTAGTCGAGGCTCTGGATGACCTCTCTAACTAGGCTGTGCTTACACCCAATCTGTCCCCATGTTTTGATCACTGCCTTTGGCCATTTTACTACATTTAGGCATCAATAATCACAGACCAAAGGGTGTTAGAGATCGTGTGATTGGGATATACCATCCCTTTTACCTCCTGACCATTTACCCTACCTCCCTCCCCGTTCCTCTTCAGAGACCCTTCTCATGAGCACCTGTTACAACAAGAAGTTGATCATCTACAGTGAGGTGCTGTGGAACAAGTACTTTCACAATACAGGGGAAGGGATTCTACTCCCACTACTTCTTGACCCAGAAGAAGAATGGAGAATGGAGATTTATCTTGGATCTCAGGAAGCTCAACAAGTTCGTGTGCACTCAAAAGTTCAAGATGGTCACACTGGGCATGATACTTCCAGTGCTGCAAAAGGGGGACTGGTTTTCAGCCCTCAGCCTCCAAGATGCTTATATTCATATTACCATACACCTCGCTCACAGGAAATTTCTGTGATTCACAGTAAGACATGAGCACTTGCAGTATAGAGTACTACTCAAATACTGGTTCACACTGTCCTACAACTGCTAGGACACGTGGCAGCCACAACGTTCGTGGTACGACACACAAGACTACATATGCACTGCCTACAGGGCTGGTTGAGCTTGGTGTACATACCCAGCAAGCACAGCCTGCACAAACTACTTACACTACCACCCCATGTCCTGGACTCTACACTGGTGGACAAGACCATAAAATGTCTGCGTGGGCATCCTGTTCCAACAGGAACCCCGATCAATAGTGTTCCTGTGGGTACTCCACTACCCACCCTCCTCCCCTCTAGTTTGGAGTTCGCTGCTAGGACTCTGCGGCACTGTAAGACACCTTCTGCGCATGGCCGACCTGCGTGGACACTGCTACCGTAAATTTCTGATTGACTGTGCCAGGATGCACCGACACCTGAAGTGGTGCACCCTGAAGTGGTGCACCCACAGGGACACACATCTCAAAGAACCTCAGTTACTGCACAAGGTGAGTAACCCTCTGTTCTTGTCGAGTAACCCTGTCAATTTCATGGCACCAGCTGTGAGCTCTTTACCTGGATGCTTGGCTGTCTGCCTGGCACTGAGAGTGTGGGCTCTCAGCTGGGCTTGGAGCTGTCATAGTTTTCTGCCTGCTCCTGCTCTGAGTTGGATACAATAATAGCTGTGAAATTGACAAGAATGTCAATTTCACTGCTGGTGGTATGCTCCCTGCTGTGAAATTGAGCAGGCCTGGGCTCTCAGCTGGGGCTGTCACCGGGAGCGGGTGGGAGGCTCCCCTGTGAGCCCTGCGCGGCTGTCAGTGCCCCACACACAGCTGTCTGGGCCCCACAATGCTCCTCTTCTGTGGGTGCAAGCGCTTCTGGTGAGGACATGCTCCACCAGCAGAAGGAAGGTAGTGTGGACGCCAGCAGACAGTTGAATTACTGTGGTGGCTGTAGGTCAATCTAAACTTAAGTCAACCGGATTTTGTAGTGAAGACAAGCTCTAAGACACAAGTGGCTAAGTAGGGAATATCAGACTTGTGTAAGACTTTGAAGGTGGGGACAAGGTTTAATTTGCATTGGAAGAGAGGGAGTTTAAACAGAGGTTAAAAAGGGGCAGGAGAGATTGTTAAATGAGGTGCAATTAAGGTAATCTGAACAGCTGGATAAGAAAACTGCATGAGCACCGGTGAAGTAGTGAGGAGGCACTTACAGAAATCAAGTCGTGAGATGAATGAGGACCCAGACAAAATACAGTCCCTACCTCAGTAAATTGAAAATCTAGTTGAGGATACACCAGGTGACAGTATAAACTCAAGCTGGGGAAAAAGTTTGCAGAAGTCACTAATTAAATTCACAGTCTAATAAATTAGGGATCCAGTGTTTCTTAGAACTTACTTTGGTATTTCAAAAGCACTTTAAGTTAAATTAACATTTGAGAGTTTCCAGTGTCCATCTTTGGCTGCCAGTATGTGAAAATATTGCCAGGGACAATATTGACCTAACAAGCCAGGGATTTGGTGGTTGCACACTTGGATCTCTCCCCCTCCCTCCACCCGCGTCCACCTAACCACTCTCATGCAAGATTCTTTCTCTGCTGTCTTCTCCTTTCCAGTAAAACTAGCAGATCTCTGACCTGGTAATTAAGGGGCAGCCAGTTAGTGTCAATCATGATGGTAGTTTTGAGGTATAAATCTTTTGTCTGCTGGGAGTTGATTGAGACCCCCACCGTCTTGTTTCATGTAAGCCACCAAACTGTTTGCTAGTATAATGAGTTTTGAGTTGAATCTGAACTGGTGACCTACAGGAGAAAATTGTGTAGCTCATTATGTGACTTCTGGGCTCTATCTAGTTCCATAACTTGGAAATCCTTTGGTTCGTTGTGCAGCCTTTGTTAATCTTGGGCAGAACATTGTTGCTTTAGGTAAAATGTTCAAAAGTGCCTAAATGATGTGGGAGCCTGGGATTAGATGCTTTTGAAAAGTTTACCCACACTCTGTAATTTCAGTTATTCAGGGGGTGTGAGTGAGCTGGTGTTTGTGGTGATGCTGTTGTTTTTTGAATTAAAATTTATATTTAAAGTAGGGCGAGTGTGTATGTAATACTCATAAAATGAATCACCGATATGGCAAAGATCAATTGTGAGAGTTTGTGTAACAAAAATGAATGACTTTAGAGGGAGCTTAGTAGCTGGGACAAGTAAAGTTTGTACTCTTGAGTGAATCAAAAGGAGAGTGAATGGCAGCTGGCAGCTCCCCTTATGAATGAAATAAGTAGACCTGAAAATAGACTTTTTTGTTGATTCAATTGTGTCTATGGTGGGGTTCCCCCTGCCCACTAACATAGCTATGTTGGCAACACTTACAATTGTATCCTGCTGTCTTGTTTGCTGGGTAGATGATATACTTTTAGTGCTCCTAATGTTGCAACAGGAAGCTTTTAAAGTAACCCTTATAATAAGATTTTTTTTTAAAGGGCTCATTTTTGTCACTGAGTACTAGAAAGGAATGGATGACCTAATCGTAGAATGCAATTTGTTCCCCCCAACCCTTTAAAGAAAACTGGTTATTTCATCTATTGTTGACACCCAGTCTAGTCTTCACAATATCCTCCATCTGCACACAGTGTACTGTACATGAACAGAAAGCCAATCACCTCTATGTAGGTTCTGTCCCAAGTGTGGGTGTTAAATTCTTACTAAGCTCACAAATGAAATAAATCATTTGACTTTTAAACTGTCAGAATGTTCTGGTTTGCTGAGAGAGAAACTGTTAGTAATCCCTCATTATTCTAATTTTTAAATATCACTTGCATTGAAAGGTTCTTCTTGATCCTATAATACACATTGAAGAATGCCTAATTGATTTACCTTTATTTCTTATTTGTATTGTTCTTAATGCCAGATTTGTTAATCTCATCTACATTTTAAGAACTGTTCTCTTCACTGCACCTTGGGAATGAGAACTTAAATTCTTGACTACCAGGTGAGCCCTCCATGAGAGTATCATTGGAACAACTCTTGACTATATAAGCTTTAAAGGGGTTCATTAATGGTACAGAGTAAAGTTAAAGTGTGAGGTCAGACTCACTTTAGACATTGTAAAAATAACTTCCTATCCATTACTGTTTTCTTGTATTGGTTAATATCACAGAAGATTACAGTGGAAATGTTTAATACAAGTCTTCACTCACATATCAGCGCCCCAGCCGTTTGCGGCTGTATGCAAGCGCGTAAGAACAGGAAGCAGAATAGAAAATAATGGCAAACCAAAGAGAAACTAGCTAATCTGTTTTCATTGTCAAAGCTGAGGAACGTGCAAATGTCATAGTGAAAAGTAAATTAGATTATTAAAATCTGTTTCACTTTTACCTCAGATGTTGGCTTGCAGCACAGGCAATGAAACTGTATTTTAAACAGATTTTTAACCTGACATTGTCCCTTATTTGGTAAATGTTCATGGTCATCTAGTACAGCGGTTCTCATAGTGAGGGTCAGGACCCTAAAGTGGGTTGGACCCTGTTTTAATAGGGTCACCAGGGCTGGCATTAGACATGCTGGGGCCCGTGGCCAAAGCCTGAGCCCTACTGCCCAGTGCTGAGGCCGAAGCCTGAGGGCTTCAGCCCCGGATGGTGGGGCTCAGGCACAGGCCCCCTGCCTGGGGCTGAAGCCTTTGGGCTTCGGCTTTGGCCACGCCACTGGAAGCAGAGGGGTTCTGGCAGGCTCAAGCTTCGGTCCTCCTTCCTGGGGTCATGTAGAAATTCTTGTTGTCAGAAGGGGGTCGCGGTGCAATGACGTTTGAGAACCCCTGATCTAGTAGCTAGAAGGGGAAGAGGGGAAATATAGGAAAAGGTTTCCATGTGTGAAAGTCTGACGTTCAAATGTGTCCATGCTTGGAAGCGTGGTTCTGTTCTGAACTGTATAAAAACAGCGGTGTGGAGTTCCATGTTAGTCTCTCAAAGGCTTTGTCTTGACTAGGAAAATGACATATGTTTAGCAAAAATGTTGGCTAACACATGTTAATTATCTCCTCTTTCCTCTGGTTTATCATGACCACCTAATGTTTTTGTAGTACCACTGTCTGTGTGTTAAGTGATTAAAATGTGTAGATTAAAACATGTTGGCTAACTCCATTGCTACATACCTCCTCATTTTCTTAGCTTAGATGAGGGCCAATACCTTCCTGAGCTAACGTGCTCAATTTACAGGTAGAATAGTGGGTTTTTCTAACATCCCTTCAGGAGTGAGCATGCTGTTGAGCACTGTGTAAACCTGAAATCTGAGTGTGAAGCTTGGCATTTGGTGGATCACGTATCACCAGCAATAAAGATTCTGTAATTGGAAAGGAGTTAACAATTCTGTCCAGCTTGCTATTCCAGCTGGGCTTTGGAATGCCAGCAGGCGTAAAGTGTGTGAACTTGTAAGCAGATGTGTGTTGAATAAGAAGGTGGGATTTTTACACACTCCCTTTTCAGAGAACAAGCCTACTCTAAGGCCTGGCCTTGGTGCAGAATTTTACGGGTTTAAGTGAAGGTGTGACACAGCCACTGTTGGTGATCCTGTACTTGGGTTCCCTGTAGCTAGTTACCCACCCCTTCCTCTGCCCTTCTCTCCCAACACAGGAAGGCATGTGTGTTGAACAAGTACTTAAATTACCTTTTTATTCGCATACATTAGTGCCTGTTTTCAATAGGGTCTTTCAATTTATTTTGAAGGCTGATTTTTTAATTTAATACACTAACTTTATTCCCATGGGAAAATGGAATGCGATGGAGAGACTGCCTGTCATTACCTCTTTGAAAGATTGCTTTTCTGATTAGAACAAGGTCCGCTGATTAAAGCCCTGCTCATTAACTTCATTTTCCCTCGTCCATTGACAGCTGAGTGATTTGCACAATTTGAAGAGATAAAATATCATTAGTTTACTGCATTATCTTGGAATATTTGCAACTTGCACAGGAGGTGCTGGAAGGGAAGGAGGGAAATGAGGGTTAGCATAGGAATTCTTAAAACCAAAGAATGATTTGTGCAATCAGCGAACTACATCAGCCTGCTCCCGTCATCTTGTTGCTAATTGGAAAGAATTCCCATGGATAACGAGAAACCTGCCTTTGCCTGTATGTATTTACTGCCTTACCAAGTAAAATAGACGTCAGTTCAGTTTATGACAAGTCGCTGACAAATGCGGGCTGGGATAGATATAAGACTTCCTAATTTGATAGTATTTAGCATGCAAGTATGAAGGTTTCTGCAGCTCACATACCACCTTTATCCCAAAGTTCTGGGCTTTTATCCCAGCATGATTATGGCCCTTATGAAAACACTGTTTTCTAATCAAAATCTTGTTCTTCATGATGGCAGATTAGATTCATTACTTCAGAGTTTGACTGTGAAAGGTATTTCGTGTGGGCTTGTTGACTCCGTAGAAGTCCTTTTCCTCAAAACATGGAGCTCAGCGTTTTCAGATATAATCATTGGTTCACATTCTTAATATTTGTTACTTTGGGGATGGTATGTCGTGATGAAATCCTACCACATAAAGGTAGATTAAAAAACAAAACAAAATTTCAGGTTTTCATCTTTAATTCTTGTCTAAGTCATATGATACTGCGGCGCTATCAGATTAAAGCATAGGCTTAGCAAAAATGATAAAGGGCTCTAAGACTACAGGAACTGCATTAAGGGAATTTGCAATCCATATTGCTGCCATGTTGGATCATCTAGTGGGGAGTCCTCTTAAAGATTTGTAAGGTATCAGTACTTCATGGCAAAGAGGGAGGTTTGGATACAAATGACATGTTAATTACAAGTATTGTTGAGGAGCTGGCTACTATAGCCAGCTCACAAAGGTGCAGTGGACTGTAGCTATTTTAGCCTCATCTATGCTATATCTGCCATCTATAAGCATCTGCTAACTATGATCTCAGAAGGCTTCCAGAACACTCTCTAAAACACATGCTCCACAGTTTAAGCCTGTCTCTAACAATTAATGATCAGGATAAAGCCTCATGCAGGGGGCAGATTACCACACACCCGCCTAATGTAGGATTCTTACAACCTCCCCTGAAACATTTGGTACTGGCCGCTATGAGAGACTAGATCAACTTTGAGTCTGATGCAGTCTGGCAATCTGTGTCTTCATAAAACCTTTATGAAAAGTTCTTTAACTTTCCTTTCTATTTTATTTAAAACTTTGTACAAAAAGCTAATAGCCCTGGTTTGACCCAGGTCTAGCAAATTTCTATGCATGGCTCTGTCATAGTTCCTCACTCTTGACCTGCAGTTTCTGTGCTGTTCTAGCTTTTGGCCTCTCTGAACAGGAGCCATATTGTGATGGACCTTTGTGATGGCACAGACCAGGCTTAGCATAAACCCATTATGACCGCTGACAGAATTTACATTTGTCACCAACTTCAGAAATTGTATAGCCACTCTCAGGATGTCAGTCTCCGATTGGGCATAGTCGGGGCTGCTGTGCCTGCCTTTTTGGATAGACATTTACTGATTTGCCTTCCTTCTTTTCTCTTGTGGGTTGTCAAAGAATCTATTGCTAATCCTGTACTGCGGCCCAATGAGAAGCTTATATCTGGGTGATGCAATTCTAAGACAGTAACTTTTATCTCAGTAAATTATGTGTGACTTTGTGTACTCCGATCTTATCGGTTAACACACCACTACTACCAAGCATCTGAGTGCATAACAAATTACAAACAAAGTATGTAAGCTGGCCAGATGGATGGGCTCAACAAAACATTCTGCCATTTTCATCTCATAAAGAACCCTCTTACGGACACGATGATCGTCAAAGCCCTGCCTCAACAAATAAGCTTCAGGCCACCAAGTTTTGAAAGACAATCAGATGGAGTGAATTACACAGGCAAGGACCCTCTACTGATAACCGTTTTTGATGAATCTTCTGAAGTTTTACTCCCAGAACTAGACAACAAGAGCACCCTGTTTGATTTTAACTAATGCCACAAGATGTAGGGAGAGATGGGATCTCTCAGGCTGCCAGGTACCTCTTGGGGCTTTGATGGTAGTAGCAGCCCACTCTGCTTAAGAGGTATGTGGATGCATTCTGTTGTAGCTGCAGCCTGCAAGCAGTCTACCCTGGATAACCCTAAATAGAGTGAATTTCAGTAGTCTGAGCTGGAAGAGTTAAAGGCATGGAGAACTGTGGTGAGGTTTGCAACAGAGGAGAATTCAAATGTTTGGTCTGTTTCTTTTGCGTAATTGTAGAAGCAGCTTGTTGGGCAGAACATCCTTGGAGCACTGGCCAGTCTGGCTAATGTTCTGCATGTTGAGTCCCTGATAAATTTCACAGTTGAATGGAAGTGCCGGGGTTGCTTTGATCTCTAGTGACCTTTGGGATTCTGCAGTCACTTTGCTACTATGACCAAATTTTTCACTGGGGAAATGCATTTCAGCGGGATTACTCAGCAGATAATCCATTCTGACATGACACTATTGCTACTGACATATGCCATTGTGACTCTCCTGCAGTGTATGTATAGCAGCTATATTGCTTTTTATTCCCCTGCCCCTCTATTTCATTTTAATGGACAGAGGTCTCTCTGATTATTGGGAACTGTTCAGAGTAATCTGCAGTCTGGACTTTTAGAATATCTGGTCACTTTTGGCCGTAATGCTTATCATAGGTGAGACTGCTTAACTGCCATAAGCTTCTTGGTTAAAGCCCATGGTGCTAAGAACAGGAAAAAAGACAACAGTGCATAGTGAAGATGAACAAACACAATAGGGAGAACATTCCTGTCTTAACATGCAGGCTTGATGTTAAACTCCTTTTTGTTGATCTTGTTATTTTCAAAAAAGGAACATATAAGAAATCAGAACCGTTTTCACCCTTGATTTTAGTTAATAAATAGTCTGTTTAGCTCTTCAAGCAAGGCTCATCGTCTATTTAATATTCATATTCCTGAGGCTATTATCTCAAATGTGTTCTTGAATGACCTTAGTGATTCATTCAGCCTTCAACAGCCTTGCTTGGAAACTGGCTCCATGCATTCAGGAATTTTTCTTTATGCATGCATGCATTTCTTCATGACATCGCTCAAATTTTGCGTTAGTTTCTCTGTATTACTTGACTCCTTCCTATCTCTCCTCCATGGACTTCTCCATGTGGAGGATGAAAATTGCAATTAAGGTTGACAGTTCTCATTTGGCAGTTTGGATATCATATCTCTTTACTGGCTTTACTGTTATGCTTCTTGCTGTGGTATCTGAGTACCTCGCATACGCTAATGAATGTATTCCCCTATGAGATGGAAGTATTGCCACCATTACACAGATGAGGTTCCAAGCAAAAGAGAGATTATACAGCTTGACCCTGGGTCACGCAGCAAGTCTGTGGGAGCTGGAAAATTAATCTAGGTCTTTTGAGTCTAAATCCAGGGTTTATCACAGAACCATTCTCCATTTAGAAAAGGGTGAACTCCAAACAATACCAAGTCCCTATTATTTGTCAAACAAAAGCTGGTCAAGATCAGTAGAACCTGGAATCTAAAAAAATAGGAATTGAATATTGTAAACAATAGTAATAGCTCTCAGCATGTGGTTACATCCCTGGGGCTGTGCAAATACTCTCCACCTTGAAAAGGTTGCTGATCAGCTTTTAAATAAGTCATGCCAGGCATTTGCAGCCTCTGTGCGTAGTATTTTAAAAAGCTGGCCAGCATTTCCTTCACTGTGCTCTTGGGTTGAAGACTCAGCATGTAGCTGTATCAGTTGCTTGCAGTCAGCTCCCCAGTTCATCTGAAATGCCATATTATCCAAAGGTTTGGGGAGTTGCCTCAGACTTCTGGATAGACAAGATTTTACCATATACTGTACAGAATTCAGGCATGCGCCCTTCTTTCCTATCATATGTCTCCTCCAAATAAGCAGCCAATTCCATGACACATTCAATATAATATACAGTATTATCCTACCCCGGATCTATAATACAATGTAGTAGTTTATGCAAACTGATGAGAGAAGGTGAGAATTTAAGCACATATTTACCAGTCTCAGGAGCAGGTGCATTATAAATAACTTGCAATCAAGCACTGTACAGAAGCAATTTACTTTTCCAACATCAGACACACAAGCATTTTGAAACCTCTGAAGGCAATGATGTCATGCAACAGTATTTAAATGATTTTTGTTTAACCTCCTTGCTAATTTCCTTTCTTGAGCATACTTAATCCACAGCTAGCCCTTTGCCCATGCATTAGAACAAAACCTTCGGTGAAGCATTGGTATAGATGCCCTTTTAATTTTACCCTTAAAACTCTTTCAGTTCCAAGTAAGCAAAATTCTTGTCCTTGATTTTTTGCTTTGTGGATTTGAGATTCTGCAGTTCTACTCCTACATGAACAGAAGTCCTCTGTGGAAGACACAGTACAACCCTGGTTCTCCGTCTGTTCTTACATGGTGCCCCTACTGTAGTACCAGGTGTAAACCTCTATAAAAGACAGTACAATCCTGATTAAGTAGAATGTGCACTCGTACAGTAGTTCCTTGCATGTAGGAACAGAAGAATATTGAAAGTTAACTTTCTGTGCGGCTCTGAAGGACTCTTGTTCTCAGATTTACTCCTTTTACTACAGGAAAAATAAATGCAAAATATATAATTGACTTGCCTGAGAGCCAGGGCTATATTTAACTTTTAGAGCTGACCATTGTTTTTAGCAATTCGGCAAAGAATTTAAACAGTTTCTCACAGCCCCCCCCCCCCCGCCTCCGTTAACACAACTTGTGGGGAAATACCAAAACTACTCAACTTTGTACCATCACGTAGGATCCCTGAACCTGCAAATCTGCTGCTTAAAGTTCAAACTAGCTGGCTGTTTGCTTATGGAGTCTTGCATGCCACCAGTGTTGGCCTCTGTAACTTCAGTTTCTTTAATTGGGATCAATTTATAAGAAGACATGAAGGTTCTGACCCCTCTCAAAATATGCACACTGCCCCTAGATTTGGGGTCTTCCAGAAACCCTATTTCTTCCCCATTTGCTCTCTGTCCTTTTGGGTCAGAACTGGCTGTGGCTTTCTGAAGCCAGTTGGTTTAAGCTTTTGGGCTGCCTGGGGGAGA
Source organism: Chelonoidis abingdonii (assembly GCF_003597395.2). Lineage (NCBI taxonomy): Eukaryota > Metazoa > Chordata > Testudines > Testudinidae > Chelonoidis > Chelonoidis abingdonii. Next base: position 1,039,682 of record NC_133769.1, read on the forward strand.
TGGATGTCTCGGGTGATGTGAGTCTCTTCTTCCTCTCCGTAGGAGTTGAGCACATGTTCCATGCAGCGCATTTAGCCCTTGCAAGCCTAGGGAGTGAGGGACTGAATTCCGATCCCCCTGTATTTGCCAGATCTGTCTGCTTCCCTGTTAATTGCTGAAATTTGCTCAGGGAAGAACGAAGGTACAGAATGTCTTGTCTTGATCTTGTCTTGTCTTGTCTTGTCTTGATCTCCTTTTTTTCTGCAAAAGGGATTTTAAGAATTGATCACTTTGCTCCCAGGGTTGCAGGCGGCAGTCCTCTTATTTCTCAGAAGAGTACCATAGTATTACTCTGTGTACCTTAGAAGTCATTATATGTGAAGGTCCCATATCTTCAACATACCCCTCTCTAGCTTTTGGTTAATCCCTGTACCATTACATTCCTAAGGAAATGGGCCTGATGCAATGTTCAGTTCCAGGTCCCCAGATTTTCCTAAAGATCTAGGGTCATTGAGTCAGGCCCATCCCTGCTTGTGTCCTGGCAGAGCATTCCAGCTGCTGGTGGCCAGCCTTATTGGCCTTGATATTCCTGACCCACTGAACAATCTCATCCTGATAAGAATGCATAGTAGCAATCAGTGGTATAGTAGTTAATGCCTCTCCAAACGCTCAGAATTATTATGCAGGAATGTAAAACCATGATGCCTACATCTGCCGAGTTGCATGCATTTTCCTTTAGCTTTAGTTTTTTGTTTTAAAATTAATACATTACAGACCCAGCCGCCGGGGACGCTGTCCTGAAATAAAATTCAATAGGATAGCCACTTTCCATGTCAGCTGAGACCTCCCTAATCCAAACCTACATGGCTTGCACTAGGCCCACTCTTGCTTTTCCAGCCACTTTCTTCTCTGAGGTAGGAAGTTTTTTTGTCGTTCTCGTGGAGAATTCCCACTTCTCTGGCCTTTGGCAGCAACATTCCTTGCTTTCCATTAAATCAAGTAGCCTGTCCATGACCAAGTTCATACAAGTTGGGGATTCTTGTGGTTGCCTTAAGTGCTTCAATTTTTTTAGGGGGGGGGGACATGTTCTTCTTAGCGTGGCAGTAGACTTTCACTTAGAAGGGTGGAGTGCTGCAATCCCTTTTGTGTGTGTGGCTGGAAACTTGCTCACTGGAATTGCTGGCGTCACAGGAGACTGCGTGGGCATTTGTTCAGGCCCAATGGGAAACCTTTAGAATCTCAGGGGTGGCCAACCGAAGCCTGAGAAGGAGCCAGAATTTACCAATGTACATTGCCAACGGGCCACAGAAATATGTCAGCAGCCCCCCATCAGCTCCCCCGCCCCTGCTCCCAGCACCTCCCACCCACCAGCAGCCCCGCCGGTCAGCGCCTCCCTGTTTCATGGCATGCAGGAGGCTTGGGGGGGAGATGAGGGAGGGAGAGGAGCAAGGGCATGGAAGACGCAGGGGAGGAGGTAGGAATGAGTGGTGTTGAGCAGTGAGCACCCCCTGGCTCATTGGAAAGTTGGCGCCTGTAGCTCCAGCCCTGGAGTCAGTGCCTGTACAAGGAGTTGCATATTGACTTCTGAAGAGCTGCATGTGGCTCTGGAGCCACAGGTTGGTCACCCCTGCTTTAGATGCTTGGTCAAGAAACCAGGAACTGTGGGGGAACAGCTTCTCCTGGTATTCTTAAAGATCAGGTCTCTACTTGGGATTGAAACACTTACAGAGGCAGTTACAGTGAGACTGAAACTACAGCACAAAAAGGTGGGCGCTATTATGCATTACCCACAATTGACAGCAAGTGGGAGGCTGAGTTTGTAACTTCAAGAGCCAGATAGCAGACTAGTGGATCTGGAAAATACGGTCTGGCCCTGGGTATATATTTACAGTAGTAATTGAGAATAAAATGACTCTACAAGAAGGTGGAAAAGTTGGAGAACAGGGTCAGGATTGGGCATCTGGAACTCATGGGAATTCCACAGCATGTTGTTATAATCACTATCATTATTTATTTGTATTGTAGTAGCAAGTAGGAGCCCCATTTATAAGCACTGTACATACACAGAGCAAAAAGACAGTCCCTGCCCCCCCAAATTTATAATCCATTAAACAAGAGACGACAGGAGGGTGCAACAGATAAGTGGGACTCAAGGAGCAATAAGTACAGGACATTATGATAAATAGTGGTCTCAGCACACCATTATTGTTGCTGTGGGTATGTGTTTTGTGAAAAGCGTGGTAGAGTCGTTTGTTCTTGTGTTAACTCCTAGATTTTAATCTCTCTTGAAGCAACCAGGAGAATAACTGCTCTCCTCATGTTCTTGTACAGTTATTTCATGTGCTATTTTGCAGCTTTATAACAAAATCCTAAAATGAGGCTGCGCAATGGATAAAATAAACTGTTAGTTCAATGAGTATGCACTGAATATACCCTGGCACTTCCAAAGATATGCAGTTTTGCATCAGTCCCACAAGATCTAGACCTCTTGTCCTTAAATCTTAAAAAGCTTCCCATGAACTACAGTGATCGATCCTTGTATTGCGAAAAATCATGATACAGGTCCTCAAAAAATCATGATTTCCTTGAAAATGTGTTCTTTTTATTTGCCCTCTTGGTTTTGGTCCCTTTAGAGTTTGTGGGTTGATTTTTTCCCCAAACGTTTCTCTGCAATCCTGAGGGCTAGAAATTTAATTTTTAAAAACCAAAAGAAGAGATTCTTACATAATCACGACTCCCAGAACTGAGACTATAAGAAAAGCACCAAATATCATGAAACTCACAATAAAATTGCAAGAATTGGCAAGACTGGGTCTCTGAAAAGGCTTCCATATCTGTGGAAAGGGAAGAATCTGCAATTCCAAAATCCTTCAGAGCAAACTTGACAAGAAGGCAAAGAATGAGAGAATGGATTACATGGACAGTCACAGGCTAGTATCTGTAGTTAAATATCTGTTTCTGCTTGGAGGAAATTTCTGGCTTGCATTATATGGATAAATTACTTTGGTTGTTCAATGCATATATAAAACCTGTTAATTTTATTGCTGAGAAAAACACTGCTTAAATTGGTCCTGGAATATGTGTTAAGCTTCCTATATCCTAAAATGGGGACAGATTTAAGCTGACTGACTGCAAAGGGCTGAGGCTGCTGGTGATTTTGTGTCCGCAAGAGGGACAAGAGCATTCCCAAGAGATATGTTCCTGTCACTATCTGTTCAGCCAGCCGTATCTTCTAGTTCTTCTATAAGAGATCTGATACTTGGCAATTATTTATAGTAGAAGAGGTCCTATAAATTAGAGTGCAAAGAGTTTATATGGTGCTGTTACTTTTCTGCAGTTCAGCAATCTACTTGTAACGGCTTGTGGCTTTGAATGTTCCACCACCCTGGAATAGCTAAAGGGTATATGTGAGCTTTATGAGAAGTCTGTATTCTGCTATTAGAAATGATATTTCTCTCTCTTCGTTTGTGAGGCTCAAGTTTAGCAGCAGGATCTGTATACAGTCATCTTACGCAGCAGATTTATGTTAATGCATTACTGAATATTTATCTGAACTTTGTCCTTATTTGATTTAAAAATTCTTATAAAAGTAATTGGGAAATTGACTTTTGATATCTGTGCTGTCATTCATCTAATTATAGTGCTAAGAGCCTCCAACATATAGGCTTGATTTTCTTCGGTGAACAGCTATCAAAGTCTTCCAACAAAATGGTACTTCGTGACTGAAGTCCAGAGTTTTAAACCGTCCTTTTTTCTATGCATAGCCAAGTCATTTACTTTCCCCATGAGCTGGCAGAACTGGAAAATCAAAGTCTTAAAATTCATAGAATTACAGAAATTAGAAATGATTAGCACTTACTACTGTTATTTACTTTAGCACCCATAATATGCTAGGCGTTTTTCAGTCGCTCAGATAACAGTCCTTCCTCAGAAAAGCTCAGGAGGTATAGTGAGGCAAGCAAGGGGAAAGGAGATAGCAGTAGGCAAATCACATACAAGCCAATGGTTCACTGAGCAGCACAGCAGAGGTGGGCCCTGAAGGGGGACTTTGCCTTGTGGTTATGCTCAGGGAGGTGTTACCATGTGTGGGGTCCACATGGAAAAAGGCAGAGGAGGCAGCGTAAGAAGCTGACAAAGCTAATTAAGGGCTCACTCTGACACATTGGCTCAGTTATGACTAGCGGAGGTACTTATGCAATCAAGATCCCCTTCACTGTCACAGAGAGGGAGCTACTAGCAGGGTTCTCCCTGTGGGCCCCTCAGTTCTGGAATGCCCTTCACTCCTTGCTCCTACATAGCATGAGTTTGTCAACTTTCATGGCATGATGCAGGGTCCAGTTGTTTCATCAGGCCTTTAAGGAGAGTTAGGCATGGAGGGGTATAGTCTGACATACTGAGTTATACTGAGAATTGCTGCTTTGGAAGATGAGTGAAGCTGACTGAAATGCATATGCTGATTTGGTAATTTTAAGAAACTCAAGGCACTCTAAGCTCTTGTGTGGGCTCATTTATTGTTATAAATCAAAATAAATGACAATAGAGGTTCCAGACAGGGCCCCATTATGCTAGGTGCTGTATGTAAATGACATAAAAAGACAATTCCTGCCCTAAAAAGCTTAGTATCATTGTAGGCCCCATTCCTGTAAACTGCATATGCTTAACTTTAAGCACGTGAATGTCCCCATTACAATCATGCTTGAATACATGAGTATTTGCAGGTTTGGGCCCCTTATAATGCTGAGGACAAGACCAAACAGGTAGATGAAACAAACAGGATGTGAGAGGAAGGAGCTGAATGAGGTAACAATAAAATGAGCAAGCTTCTCATGGTAAGCGGTAATTGCAGCTTTCCATTTGCCTAACTGTTATCAGCAGATTTTGTAGGCATCACAGCACAGGTGGGTCTTGAAGGAAATCGCTTTTAGATATGTTTTTTCTCCTCTTGGGCGTGTTTTGGGGAGAATATTGCTATTTTTCTTATTTAATGTTTTGGAGGTACAGTATCTGCCAGAAAAATAAAGGAGCATTCCAGTCTGGGCTCCTATGATTACACTTCTGCCAGCTGCAGTATGGCTCAGGGTTACTCACGACTTGAAACCATCTTAGAGTGGTGGTGTTTTATGTGAAACTGAAAAGATTTCCCAAAATTCTTTTTGACTTCTACAAAAATAAAGGTAACAGCTGTCACTTTATCCTGATGTTGACTTGGCAACAGGACAGCTATACAGCGTGGTGTTAAAATGGGAGCATTTGTAATTCTCTTGCCTCTTAGGAAAATGTCATATCTAACAAAACTTAAAAAATCAAAACATTCTGTGTCTGGGGCTGTCAATCACTTCCTTTCACCAGCTTGAATTTCTCTCTCCCCAGGATAGAAAATGGTTTCTCAATCTATATTGCATATTTTTGCAGGGGTCATAACTATTTTTGTCAAGTATTTTAGCATAGCTGCCAGAGTTACACAGTTCATAACTAATGTCTTCCTAAACCACTTGTGTTTCTCCAGGTGGCCCTTATTATCTGAGTTTTTATCTCAAGTTAAATGGTTGCCAGTTAACTCAAGGAAGTTTTCAACATGTTTGCAAAGGCTAGTCTGGATCCTCCCCAAATGTTTGTTCCAGGATACAAACATTTGTAATTTAGGGCTTGTCTATGCTTAAACCACTACAGCAGCACAACTTCAGGGTAGATACTACCTGTGCCAGCAGAAGGCAACTCAGTATCAGTGTATTCACTGTCTTGCTTACATCAACTGTTGCTGACTTTCAGAAGCCATCCCACAATGCCCCACACTGACAGTTCAGTCACTGCAAATGCTCCTGATGAGGGCACACACCACCAACACCAACACAAGGAGTAATGTGTAGACATGCACAAGCGATGTAATTACTGTGGCGGTTATACGCTAATGAAAATTAGGTCGACTTAATTTTGTAGTGTAAATATACCCTATGTCGACAGAAGAATTCTGCGACACGCGTCTAGTGTCTATTTGGGGACTTATGTCACCATAACTATGTTACTCAGGGGTATGGATTTTTCACACCCCTGAGCAACATCGGTGGGGTTGACCTAATTTTCTAGTGTAGACCAGCCCTTAGCTTAAATTCAGGGCCAGCCTCTGAAAATGTGTGAACTACCCCAAGTTAAATGGCAATCAGTAAACCACAGGTAAAAAAACTCAAGTGTAGAAAGCCCTAAATATAACTAGTGTATAAATTCTGGTTTACGCACAGTTTTTATACTGATATAATTATTTTGGTTAGGGCTGTGGGGTTTTTTGTGAAATACTTATGTTGGTACAACCTGTAATGGGGATGTGGATATATTGTTTTAGAAGTGTCTATACCAGAGTAGTTATCTTAGCATAACTTATTCCCCTTCCTATATGAGACTAAACTATACAGCTGTAAACACCTTCATACTGATATAACTCCATCCAGTTATGCTGCTTTAACTATACCAGGTACAGCTTTTGTGTCTAGCCTTCTTTTGATCTCTGAAATCATTTTGTCAGAGTGTTTTGAATGGGTGGAAGGTGAGTTTGAATGCTTTTGAGGTGATCAGAAGATAAAGGATCTGCTGTATGTCCCTGGGAAGGTGACATACACTTAGATCCCCTAGATTTTCATTGGTCTTTTGGATTTGGTCTATAAACTCATTGTCATGAAGTATTTAAGGTGAATATATAGACAAATCAATAATCTGAATTTTGGTTGTACTTCCTAGGTTTTTAGTAATTTATCAGAATGCATTCATTGTAGGGCTCGCTGGACCGGGGCTTAAGAGACATGGATTCTAATTCCTGGCTCTTCCACTAGCTTGCTGGGTGACATCGGAGAAGCCACTTCACCCTTTGTGCCTCAATTTCCTATCTGTAAAATGGAAATGATATTTATCTCCTATGAAAGTGCTAGGTGCAGGAGAGCTAGGTGGAGGCTTTACCATTTATTTATTTATTTATTATTCAGTTATAATAGAATTAATTTTCTGAATGTAACTGCTCATTAGCTTGTCTAATTGAGGAAGTCTTTGGCATTGGTAGAAGGAATTTCTTTGTGCTGAACCCCACTGTGTTTAGTGGTGGGCCTTCTGAGTCCAAAGGTTGAACTGCAGAGGTCTCTACTGACAGAGAAAATCCGTTCTGTATTCTCCTGCACACACATTCTCTCAAGCAATTGCTGCACTTCTTTTAAGTACTTTAGTTATTGACATGTCTTACATAGCCTCTCAAACTCACCATTAGCAGGATCACGTAAAGTAGGACTTTCTGTGAAAAGTGTTGCGATTCAGGCTTCCCACCTAAAGAAAGTTGCACTCTGAGCTAGGCCCTCACACATAATGTTCAAGAGAGCTTGGCACTGGCATGGCGTACATGGAGATCATTAGTTTACAAATACTGAAAGTATTTACTTAAAACTAAATGTGTAATAGAGTTCCAGTCCATTTAACACCAAATACCTTGCTCAGACAAGTGGGCGAGCAATGTGTGCATTTGAGCGTTTAAAGTACTCTTTCCTGGGATATCCCCTGTTGGATAGAAATAATGCAGACTCGTTCTAAAGTTGGCACACTGGGTCCTAAGTTTCCCACTCCTGTTTCATTTTGTACATTGGAACCAGAGTAACGGCCTTATTACTTTTTCTCCTTTTGCTCATTAAAACAGTGCTGTTCATAACAATAAATGTCTTCAAGTGGAGCTGCATGTTGTAAGACAGTGGTTCTTGTCCAGGGCCTCCTGGGGGGCTGTGAGCAGGTTTCAGGGGGGCTGCCAAGCAGGGCCAGCATTAGACTTGCTGGGGCCCAGGGTAGAAAGCTGAAGCTCCACTGCATGGGGCTGAATGAAGCCTATGGCCCTGAGCCCTGCCACCCGGGGCTGAAGCCTGAGCAATGTAGCTTTGCAGAGACCTCTGTGACATGGGGCCCCAGGCAACTGCTCGGCTTGCTATCCCCTAACACCAGTCCCGGCTTTTATATGCAGAAAAATATTTGTTGTGGCACAGGTGGGATGTGGAGTTTTTATAGCAAGTTGGTGGGGGGCCTCAGAAAGAAAAAGGCTGAGAACCTCTTCTGTGAGACATTTGATCTGAATGCTTGGAAATAAAGCTATGTAAACCTGAAAGCTCCAGTCTAAACATATTATTATTATTATTTAGCTTTTCAGAGTTCCCACAGAAAGGTGTGGATTGGAGGTGTTTTTGCAACCATCAAGCTGAATGTATTAATTAAGGAATAAATGTTGTTTGTTGTGCAGACTCTCAGCACCCCCTACTGTCTGTGTAGCATTTTCACTGCCTGTCTTCTCACATTAAACTTCCTTCTTGTTTAATTGCCAAACATCTCTTACTGAGGCTTGCCTTGTTTGGTTGTTCTGCTGCAGAGACTCTGTGTCTGTCATTAAGTTTTATTCAAGTTTTCAACAGAGATTGGAGCCGTTGTGCTGTAGAACCAAGTATTTCTATGAGCTCCAGCAGAGACCTCTTAATATTTCTAATTTTTCAGGCAGTGTCTTCCTTTATGGTTTCAGGGAAAGCATTTAGCAGACTTTAAAGCTCTTTTTAAATAAGGCTTTGGAACCGCTTTTCCTCTCCTCTCTCAAACTTGTAAAAGCAGCAAAGAATCCTGTGGTATTCATCCACGAAAGCTCATGCTCCAAAATGTCTGTTAGTCTATAAGATGCCACAGGATTCTTTGCTGCTTTTACAGATCCAGCCTGACACGGCTACCCCTCTGATACTTGTCTCTCAAACTTGTCACTACTAGGGGGGATTTGATAGCTGCTTTCAGCTACCTGAAGAGGGTTTCCAAAGAGGATGGATCTAGACTAGGGGTCAGCAACCTTTCAGAAGTGGTGTGCTGAGTCGTCATTTATTCACTCTAATTTAAGGTTTCCTGTGCCAGTCATACATTTGAACGTTTTTAGAAGGTCTCTTTCTATAAATCTATAATATATAACCAAACTGTTGTTGGATGTAAAGTAAAGAAGGATTTTAAAATGTTTAAGAAGCATCCTTTAAAATTAAATTAAAATGCAGAGCCCCCTGGATCGGTGGCCAGAACCCGGGCAGTGTGAGTGCTACTGAAAATCAGCTCGCGTGCCACCTTCGGCACGTGTTTGCCATAGTTGCCTACCCTGTTTAGACTGTTCTCAGTGGTGGCAGATGACAGAACAAGTAATGGTCTCCAAGTTGCAGTGGGGAGTTTAGGTTGGATATTAGGAAAAAACATTTTCAACTAGGAGGTGGTGAAGCACTGGAATGTTTATCTAGAGGTGGTGGATCTCCTGCTAGAGGTTTTAAGGTCAGGCTTGACAAAGCCTGGTGGGATGATTTAGTTGGGGATTAGTCCTCCTTTGAGCAGGGGTTGGACTAGATACTCTCTGAGTCCTTCCAGCCCTGATATCTATGACGCCTATCCTTGGTATCCGTCCCAGTGAGCATTTCACCTCGTTTAAATTTTGTTTACCAAATGTTTTTAAACCTTCAGCTGTCTTGCTAGTCCAAAGCTCACTTCACTGAGGGGCTGTGTGGTAAACGTTGTCTCAGATCTGGACTTTAGCGTACAAATCTGAGGTTTACTGTGACCTCCCCCACAGCACACTCAGGTTGATTTTTCTTCGCTGCCACAGATAAGATTTAGGCTCTTATCAGCCTGGGTTCCCAATACTCCTTGGGGACCCCTCTGGCCTCCCACTTCCTTTGGAAGACCCCCCACGACTCGAAATCTGAGTCTACCGGTAAGGGAAAATCCCCCTCCCTTTCCCTCTCTCCGGCGTCCTGCTCTGAGCCACTGGAGGGAATTGATGCAATCTCTTTACATCACAATACCAGAAACCTTGTTCCTTTCCGCCAAAGAGACAGTTCAAACACAGAAACTAAAGTGATTCTTTCTCTCTTTCCCGTAGCCGTTCCCTCCTGGGACGATAGGAAAAGTAACCCACAGCCTGGCTTTTCCCTTCCCTTGCCTCACTAGGAAAGAAACTTCACAAGTTTAAAAAGAAAACTTTATATAAAAAGAAAGAACCAGAAACAATAATACTGCATTAAGAGATCAATACAGGCTCTTACTTATAGGAAATATGAATAACCGTCTGATTAAAATTAGCCAATTCAAATCAGTCCAGCAAATCAACATCAGGTCAATACAAATCAAAGCACATCACAGCGATTTACTTTGTTTCTTTTGTACTCACAGACTTTTAGTAGATATTTGAGATAAGATGGAGTTAGAAGAAAAGCTTGTTTCTCACAACGAGGAAACAAAAGACAGAGACAAAGCCAAAAACCTCCAGAGGTTCCCACCCTTACTTTTGAAAAATCCGGTTTCCTGATTGGTCCTCTGGTCAGGTGTTTGGTTCCCTTTGTAAACCCTTTACAGTAAAAGAAAATTAACCCTTACCTTACCTATCTACTTATGACAGGCTGTTTATTGAATATGGTTCAGCAGCTTTCTGATTATCAGAGTGACAAAGAAAGTGATGTTTCTTGTGCACTTCAGGGCTCTGCACAGGGGTGAATTTCACCCCCTCTGCTCATGAAAGATGCTAAATTAAGAGACCTGAATGCTGGCGCTCTATCCACAGAATAGTTCTATAACAGGGCAAGTTTCTTTTTAATGCCTTATCCTTGACCTAGGGGCAAGAGGAACATGGAGAATTCTTACTCATTCTGTTACTCTGTGGGCTCCTGCGGTACATTAAACAGGTAAAACTTGAAGTCAGTGGGAGTTTTACCAGCATACTGAACTGCTGGTTCAGGCTGTCTAAGATGGTTCCTATTTTGTGGTGGTCATTTATGATATGTTGCAGTAGGAACGGAACTAAGACCAGTTCATTTCTTATAGACTTCAGGGTGTGAATTTCTTTAGGATATTTAGGGGACCTGGATACATTATCTGCCTTTTCCTTTCGTGGGATGTCTTTCCTTGGCTAAAACAAGAGTATAGGAAGCAATGCAAGTTTAGTAGGTCCAGCATGCAAGAAAGTAGTTTTATTTAGCTTAAAATGTGCTCTGTGTGCTTTACAGACAGCTATGAAGATTAAGTTCCTGGCACAAAGATCTTAGCCTAACAAGGCTTGGAAGTAACCCATTTGATTTCATCTGATATTGGAAGTATTTTCCAAGTATGGTAATTTTGTGTGAGTTATAGTTTCTGTGAGTACAAGAATATATAAAAACAAACACCATATACTAATGATTCAAAATATAATTATTGCAGAAGGCAAAATTTGCAGCAGATTCAGAATTATTTTAACTAATATTTCATTAGTTTGTTGAGCACAGTGGAATAATACTGACTTTCTTACTAGAGTTACTAATACATTGTCAGCCCAGTGACTTTTAAAAATTAATTTCTTTTAAAACTTTTCAACAGATGCTTTTTTTTTCTTTTTCTTTTTACTGTTTGAGAGGCACAATCAATTATCAGTTTCCAATTAAATCTTTTGAAGGCTAATGAGAGTGCATTAGTTTGAGAAATAGCTGCAAGTATTAGCAGGGCTCGAAGCATTGGGCACTAGTGGTTTGTTAATGCTAAGGCAGTTAATAAATAGTAGTAAGACTGAATTTGTAGAGTGCCTTTCATCTGAGAATTTCAAAGTGCTTTAAAAAGGTGCATAAGTCTTGTGCCTATTTTACAGTTTGGGAAACTGAGGCACAGAAGGGCTAGCCATCTTGTCCAAAGGCACACAGCAAATGTCATAGATATTGCAACTGACTGAGAGTAGGTACATTTTCAGACAAATGTAGTTTTCAAGACGACTGTGTTCCTTTAAGTAAAATGCTATCTCTGCGGCAGACTTTCTCATCTCACAAACTGCTGGTGACTTTGTTGGGACAAGGAGCTTTAAAATCTAAATTGAGTCAGCTGTAATGCCTCGCACTGGAAGAAGTTCTTTTTGTAGAACTAATGTTTATGATAAAAGGGTATATGAGAAAAATCAATGGGATGTCACAGTTCTTGGATATAAACTATTCAAAAGACAGTTTAACTGGTGAGATAAGAGGTAGCGGTTATTTTTATACAAAATAATAAATATGACCTCATGGAATTCTTTTGAAAATCCCTGGGTAAAGATCACAATGCAGTGGAATCTGCAGAGAATCACTTCCCAAATCAAAGCTCTAATGCCGAGGATGCACGCTCTGGTTTTGAATAGTAATGGTGGGGCAAGGAAGTAGCAGTGATTATTGGCTGGAGCTGGAGAGCAGGGGAAAAGAAGCCTGGTCTCTTGACTCTCATTCTCTTAGTGATGGGCTGTGTGTTCTTGGGCAAGTCACAGGAAAATGGAGGTATAGAGCACCAGTCTGTAAAATGGGAATATATTTTACCTACCTCAGTGTAAAGTGGTTTGAATTCTCCAGTGAGGGATGCAATGCTAGTACAAAGTATTATTATATATTATTCTGGTTAATGCAGAATACTGAGAGGTCAGGGAGACAGCACCATCTACTAGAACACTAATAACTGGAAGACTTCAACTAACCAAGTATAAACTTGTTAAATATCCTATTGGGATATTTTTTTTAAGAATGAATTTTTCAGTAGCATAAAGTATTCTTTCTTTGACCAGCTCACTCTGGAGAATGAGAGATCACAGGCTTCTCCTGGCTTAGTGCTGAGAAGCACACAGGAGCTGATTCATACAGATCATTGCCTATTAAGTAACAGCAACTGTCATATGTTTGATGTCCATTGCAACAAGGAGCAGTATCACACTACTATACTTTAAGAAGTTGAAGAAAGTCCATTAACTAAAATCCATAGTATCGTCATAGAAGCTTGCATGTTCTTTTAAAAGATATAGTTTAGGGTCAGAAGGGACCACCAGATCATCTGGTCTGACCTCCCTGTATATCACAGCCCCCCCAACCCACCCCCTGGCACCTGCTCACTAAACCCAACAGCTGAAATTAAACCAAAGTATTACAGCCCACAGAAGATGAGACATTATGCGCCATAGGTAGAGAATAGAAGGGACCAAGATGTAATAAAGCCTGAGGCCCCTGCAGTCATAGGTGCCAACTTCCCCTCTGCCCGGTGGGTGCTTGACCCCTCCTGCCGCCGCCCCTGCCCCTCCTCTTCCTGTCTCTGAACTGTCCTTGCTCCACCCCCATTCCACCCTGTTCCCCCAAGTCCCTGCCCCTGCCCTGCTTCTTCTCCACCTCCCCGGAGCGTGCTGCAGCTCTGCTCCTCCCCATCCCTCCTGGAAAGTCCTAAGCACTGCCAAACAGCTGTTAGGTGGTAGGAAGCACTGGGACGGAGGGGGAGGAGTGGGGCCATGGCGCACTCGAGGGGGAGGGGGAGAAGGAGGCAAGGAGGTGGGAGCTTGGCTGCTGGTGGGTGCGGAGCACCTGATAGTTTTTCCCCATGGGGAGTTGGCGCCTATGCCTGCAGTGATAGAGAAATGATTAAGTAGATATCTTCTAGGAATTGTTTTGGGGAAGTTCTGTGGCCTGTGTTACGCAGGAGGTTAGACTAGTTGATCACAATGCTTCTGGCCTTGAAATCTGTGACTCTTAAATCCCATAGTAAGGTGCTAGAATCAACACACACTCTGACTTACAGCAGCAAGCTGGGCTAGTGGATGCCTAGAGGAAGGGTGGTGGCTAACATTGAGATTTGGACTGTGGGTCTCTTGATTGCTGGGGATGAGGATATACATAATGCCTTGAAACATGAGGGTATTATTGCCTAATGGAGATCTCTTTTTCAACTCAAAAGGGTAAAAGTTTTCAATATAACAAATCAATCTAGTCCATGGGTAAGCAATCTATGGCACATGTGCCAAAGGCGGAGCGCGAGCTGATTTTCAGTGGCACTCACACTGCCCGGGTCCTGGCCACCCGTCTGGGGGGCTTTGCATTTTAATTTCATTTTAAATGAAGCTGCTTAAACACTTTAAAAACCTTATTTCCTTTACATACAACAATAGTTTAGTTCTATATTATAGACTTATAGAAAGAGACCTTCTAAAAACGTTCAAATGTATTACTGGCACGCGAAACCTTAAATTAGAATGAATAAATGAAGATTCGACACACCACTTCTGAAAGGTTGCCAGCCCTTGATCTAGTCTATGGGCCAGATTCACCACTGACATATTAGGATGATATCCACTTCCGTGGAGTTTTACGTGCTTACCCTAGCATTGAATTTGTCCCTATTTCATTACAACTCTTTGTCCAAAACATACTAGATGCTCTGCTTGAGTTTCAGTTTTATCCCCTAGCCTCAGATGACCTTGTCTCAGCTAGTACCTGGCAACTCCAAGCCTTTGGCATTCAAAATTGTTGATACACTAGAAGGATAGGAGAGGAAAACAACTGTAGATTACAGGGCACTCTCCTAGGCATTTAGGTGAATTTTCCAATTCAAAACTCATCATTGCATGTCTTTCTGGAAGGAATGGTGCTGTCAGAAGCCAGATACCCTCTGATGAGGGCAATATGGAAGAGAGAGGAATGAGTAAGCATAATGTGCTGTATTCATACTCTTGCATGGTACTTCTAAGGGGCATGCAGGGGAAGCTGGCAATATCTCTGAGAAAGAGAGAAGCCAGAGTGCTGTGGAGTTGTCTTAAAGTATTATTTCCAAACAAAAAACTGTGTTATAGAAGAGCTAAGTTTGAAAGTATTTCAGTGGAGTCAAGGTGGCACCCCCTCTCCATTACTTTACTTACAAAAATTCTACACCTATCCAATTAAAAAAAAAAATCCACATTCAACTCTGTATGAACAGTAAAGAGATCCAGCCACGTTTCCACTGCCATATAATCATGCACTAACCTCCCCATCCCCAATTTACAGCTCCCATCCAACTTTAACATTGCCCTGTTGTTTTGGTCTGTTATGGAAGTATGCTGTTGGAATACTAATATGTGTTCAGACACTGAAAGACATTTATCAGCAATGCCAAAACACATTTGTAAGTTTGTAGGCTGATCCATTCTGGAGATGATGTGCCAAAAAAAAATTAGGAAATTGTTCAAAAATTCAGTGAGGAGAAAGAGTCAACCAACATAACTTTAAACCTCTTTTTTGGTTTTTTTTTCCCAGTAATAAATCTCTCTGAATGAGGAATGGCATGGAAATTTTCAGGGGGATCTGTTTCTTTTGGATGGAATTTGGAGGAGATAATTGGAAAACTATTTTCTGTAAAAAGATTAGCTAATTAGTCCAGACTGTCATTGCTATATGAAATTTCTCTTTTATAAAAAGTCAGTAACAAGTAAAATATGAATGTGCTGTTGTTTGACACCTTATTCCAACAGATCTGTTTTGTGTGTAGTCAGACATGGCTCTCCAGACTGTAATGATGGAAGTTTTTACTCCTGCTAGTGCTGCAGAACCAAGGCAGCTACAGAATAATGAGCTGGATGTTTTTCTGGTTTGTGGATTGCAGATAGATTCTTCACTAATTCTGACTGCAGAATCTTAAATGTTGGTAGTGAGTAAACCGGAAAGACCCAACTTAATTTAGAAACCCCCAGGCTAAGTGTGCAGCATTAGCAGTTCACAAAGCCATAATTTTACTGGTAAACTGAGCAAGTTTAATGTGGAGTCAACAAACACTGGACCCCGTAACTCTTTTGAATATGAGAACACTTTATAATCATTCATTTCAGCTAGATGTTTATACCTGTTTTTCAACTACACCTCTACCCCAATGTAACGTGGTCCTCGGGAGCCAAAAAATCTCACTGCCTTATAGGTGAGACCGCGTTAAATCGGGTTTGGTCCAGGTCCTTTAAATCACCACCAGAGCTCTGGCAGCGGGGCTCGGGTGGGGATTTAAAGTGTCCAGGGCTCCCCGCAGTGGCTGGAGCCTCTAGCCCTTTAAATCACTGCCCGAGCCTGGCTGCCAGAGACCCGGAAGGGATTTAAAGGGCCTGGTGCTCCAGCTGCTGTGGGGAGCCCCGGGCCCTTTAAATCACCGCTGGAGTTCTGACAGCGGGGCTCGGGTGGGGATTTAAAGGGCCTGAGGCTCCCCGCAGCGTCCAGAGCCCCGGGCCCTTTAAATCACCAGCGAAGCTCTGGCAGCGGGGCTTGGGCAGTGATTTAAAAGGCCCAGGGCTCCACACGAATTTGGATATAACGCGGTAAAGCAGCAGGGCTTGGATGGCGCTTTAAAGGTCCCGGGGCTCCCCACTGCTTTACTGTGTTATATCCGAATTCATGTTATATCGGGTTGCATTCTATCGGGGTGGAGGTGTACTTCCAAAAGGAAGAGTGTGCATGTTGCCCAGCAGAGGGAGCTGTGAACAAGTGAATACACTCCACAGCTTTTCTCTGAGTCTGATAAATGCATATATTCTTTAAAAACAATATTTACTGAGTTCTACACAAAATTGTGTCACTTAGAGGTTAATTTTAAATACACTGGGTTGCTAGTTTGCCAGGAGTACATTTTTAGCAACTAGAGGCACTCGTATGCTGTTTTGTTCAGAGTTACATGAACTTTTAATGCGATCAAGTATCCAGCTACATTCAAGGAGACACATGTTTACAATACAGTGCAAAAAGTAGCTATAAAAATAGAAGTACGTTCTTGACCTTGATCCTTATTGATCACGGTATCAGCATTTTCGGTGACGTATTCTTAGGGGCGTAGGCAGGCCATTGATAGATATCACACGCACAAAAGCAAGGTTGCCAGGCATGCACTCTGCACTCAACTGGAGCTAAAAGTCTGTAGAGAGAGGCTTGTGCATCATGCAGTGCCCAGCTGAAAATATGAAGTAGCCACAAGAGAAACTGTGTGTGAGAGCGTCATCTGGCCCAGGGTTTCAAACAGAAATGAGGCATTGAATCTGTCCGTGGAACTGCCTATCTTCTGTCTGAGCACTTGACTAAGGAGGCTGATTTGAACAGAAGGCCTGTGCTGGAAGGGGGTGCAGCCACTGACACCTATTGTGAGCTCCTGAAAAGCTAGGAGCTCGGCTCTTGAGTTTGAGTGTGTGCGTACACTGTGCATATCTTTTTTTGCACATCCAAACAGCAATTTCCTTTGCTACCGAACAAACTTGAAAAGTCTCAGCCATGGAGAAATGGGACAGCAGTGCAGGTACCTCTGCTTTCCACATGCCAGAGTGGATGGTGAGTTGACATATAGTTTATTTTTTTAGTTAATACACAGCAAATGAGTCACTACTGTATTTCTAAAGAGAGTTTCTCTTTGTCAAGTGGATTTATGCCAGGCGCAATTTTACTGCATTGTACTCAAGTATAATAACATTTACCAGGAATGGGAATCATTAAAGTCAGAGGCAGGCAAGAGTCAGTAATCTCATCTCCCTGCCAATGCAGGATTATTCTTCATTGTACGTATATTCTCCAGTCTAACTGTAAAAGGTCAAGTGGCACTAGAAATAGTCTCTATCTATGGAATGGGGATACTATTTTCCTGTTTCACAGGGGGATTGTGTAAGGACTTGATGTTTATAAAGCAATCTGAGATACATGGAGGAAAAACCACTTGAAGTGCAGAATAATCTTCTGGGGTGCATTGCATTGTCTACTCTGAGAACAAGATATGCATAGCAAACACTCTTTATTCTTTCTTTGGCAGTCTTAATGTTTATTACTAAGTAGGACTCCGTCTTTGAAATGGCATCTGTGTTGCTTATGTCTTGGTTAGCTTCCCTAACGTTAATTTTAAAACAGGCAACTGATATTCAGAGCAACATGTGCTGCTCAACCTCACCTCAGCCAGTAAGAGGGCAGGAGAGGAAACACAGTGAGAACTGAAATAACGTTTTCTCTGCTTTGCTCCTTTGACATGAGGAGTTCTTGAAATGGTTGACAACATAGTGATTCTGTTTTCAAAACTAGCCAGCACTTGAACAGTTAAAGTTTGTGTCTGAGGGACAGCTTCCACGGGAGAAAGTGTCTGTGAAAAATGCTTATGCCATCCCAGAGCAAAAGAGCTCCATATTAAGAGCTATTACGCCTTCCCAGATTGCTACTCATGTTTTACAGCCTAACTTCTTTCTGTTTGAAAAGTTGACTCTTATCAGCTCTTCTTAGGCTGTATCTACACTGCACACCTTTTAGCGACAGGACTGTGCTGCTACAGCCATGCCGCTAAAAGCCGTGCCGTGTTGCTGCTGTTTGTCAGTGGGAGAGAGCTCTCCTGCTGACAAAAAACTTCCACCCCAACAAGTGGCAGTAGCTTTGTCGGCAGGTGCTGTTCACACTGGCGCTTTTCATCAACAAAACTTTTGTCTTTTGGGGCAGTGTTCTTTTAACGCCTCTGACAAAAGTTTTGTTGTTCAGGTACTAGTGGAGAGAAAGCCTAAGGAAGGCCTTTGATTTGTTTTAGGGCACTAAAGCAAGAGATTTGGGTTTCTGTAGGAACTTAAAAATGTGTTGCAGCAACAAGCTTTGCAAATAGCCAGTGGTAAAAAATAGTATTTGAACCGGTCTGATGTAAACACTCAAAGCTATAAAAATATCTTTCCAGAGAGTCTGTTCTGATTTGGTTACTCCTTTGGAGTAATTCAGCATTAATTAGTCTCTCTACAGTCACTAAAGTTTTGCTAGTCACTAAAAGTTTTACAGTAATTATTAAGCTGTCACTTTCTTTCCCTGGCCTGCTAGTGTTCTACAGAGTGAAATTATCTACTGTACTTTACCCCAACTTATCTTGTATTTTATGTCACAGTATTAAGAAATTGTTATTACATTTGAAGGTCAGCATTGCTACAACTTTGCATAACATTTGACACTTTAGAAGTGTCTATTTTATACTGATTCAAGTACCTTCAAATAGGGATTTCTGTTTATGAACTAGGTTTTAGTTTGGTCATTCATAATTTCTATATCTTTAGGGCAAAGGTAATCATACTGGGATCTGACCCGTGCTAGCAAAAAATAAATTTAAATGTAGTGGTTGCTAGCAGGGCTGTAACTGTTTCTCTTTGTGATCTGGACACGTATTTTTTCAGGAAAAAATATGTTTTTAAAAAGTCTGTGCTACAAGGTCCCATCTACAAAGAGCTTGTGGTGTGTTTAACAACCATGCTTAATGAGTCTGAACTCTGCTAAACCCAGGTATAACATGGTTTGCCAAGCCAATGTGGATGGGTCCAACCATGCTATAAGTAAAGATTGTCCTGAACTGCAAAATTCACATGTTGGTTTGGGTCTTTATTTCAAACCTGCTACCCCTCTCAGAGTTGTGGGGTGTTAAGATTCAGGGAGTATGGGGATTACAAAGAATCACTGTTCTAACCTGCGTCTGACGAAGTGGGTATTCACCCATGAAAGCTCAAGCTCCAATACATTTGTTAGTTTATAAGGTGCCACAGGACTCTTTGTCGCTTGTTCTAACCTAGGTTCCAACCTAGGTTCCCATGTTAGATAAAGCACTGATTTTTAACTAAACCTCCATTTAGTCCCTTCTGCACGGGTCAGCCAAGCTGTATTTTAAACTGGTTTGTACGACAACCAAGCTTAAGGTCCCACATACATGATAACTTTCACTGCATTGGAGGAATCAGTTGCAACACAGCAATCTCCTGACGTGATTTAAAACAGTCTTGTAGTGTAGGTGTTCCTGAACTGTGCTACACATCTGAAGTTTTACAGGGCTGAAGAACAAAACAGGAATAGGGTTAATACGTGATTGAGGAGAATGAACCCAATATTAACTATGTTGGGGGACTACTGTGACCCTCAATGAAGCTGAGATCTGGACTGTGCATAGATGGTGGTATAGATAAGGCTACGATTTTGTCACGGATATTTTTAGTAAAAGTCAAGGATGTGTCATGGAATATTCATTGAAGCTCGTGACCTGTCTGTGACTTTTACTAAAAATATCCTTGACAAAATGGGGAGCTGCAGAGTCCCCACACCACCCACAGAGGCTGGGCAGCTGCAGTGGCTCTGGCTCGGAACTCCAGAGCCTCCACCCTACTGGGAGGCTCAGAGCTCCAGGTTTCCCCACTGCCCTTGGCGGCCGGGAGTTGCTTGGCTCGGAGCCTCCCATGTCTCAGAGCTCCGGGGGCCCCTGCTGTCTGCAGCATCTGGGAGCTGCCGGGTACCCTCCACCAGCCACCACATGCGGCAGGGGGACCCTGCAGCTTCCAGCCACCACGAGCTGGAGTCACAGAGGTCTCCGGAAGTCATGGATTCTGGGACTTCTGCAATCTCCATGACAAAATCGTAGATAACCTCCCAGGTAATCCTATAGCTTGGTCTAAATACTGGCCTTAAGCAAATCTCTGTCCACACCAATCAAGGGAAACTTTTTGGTAGACGAATCCTGCTAGCAACCCCCCCGTTTAAATGCAGTTGTGGCTCATTTGATTCTAACCCCAATGTGATCAGGATCAGATGTACTGCTGGGGACCTCTGGCAATTGTAAAATCAAGTGCGGGATTTTCAGATCTGCCCTTTAAAATTCAGCAAAAGTTCCCTTATCTGGTGTCAGTAAAAAACCATACTTAGTGCAGTGGTAGTGCTGGTGAGACACCAGCGACACCCAGGCAAGTGGATTCTTTCTGGAGACTTCAGCAGTTTCATGTTGAAGACATGGTAATAGCTCAGAGTGCACAGAGGGAGCCGGTTTCACTTGTAATGATAACTCATTGCTCTGGGAAAGGCTGTTCCTGTCTAGTATGTGTCGAATACTGTACATGTGGGTCCAGACAGCAGAGATTCCTGGACAACATATGCAGATGGCCTGTAGCAAGTGCATTAAAGGAACTTCTTGAGCACTTTTCAAACTAAGTGGAAAAATTTGCTGGTTTTGGGCCTGTGACTAAGGTCAACTGTAATATCATTTCAACATCAAATGCATTCACTGCTGGGGGAAATGTATCCTGCCTTGAGGACCCAACAAGTGTTTTCCTGTCTAACTTCTCTGATCTTACGATTTTATACTGGAGACAACAAAGCCCCCTTTTGTTACCTGAGCAACTTGAAATAATATGGAAAGAACCTTGCTGCTTGGTTTCAACTATCACAGTGCCACTACAAACAGGCCTGGTAACAAGTTTGGGGACTATTTTCTCCATTTGTATATGTTTGTCGTTCCTCATTCAAGTCTCTCTTTGGCCTTATCCACATGAAGCTGTTTTATTAAAAATTTCCCACCAGCGCACTTCCAAACATGGTTGCTGTGGTGGTAGCCGTAATATAGACTAGGGACTATCAGATTGCAGCATTTTTACCTGTGTTACATAAGCCTGCTCTGAACCGTTATATGAACATAGTAATAAAATTCTAGTATCTGCTTGGAGTCTTGTCTCCATTAGCACTTCCACCAGTGGAGCTGTATCAATTTGGCCATGGTGGGAAGATTTTTAGTGGAGAAGCCTAGCAATGGCAGTGAGGGGAAGGGATTTTCCTGGCATCCACGTGTGAAACTTCTACTCATCTGCTAAGACCTATTTGGGCAGGAGGTAGTCTGAACAAGCCACTGGGTATGAGGGTAGGCTTGATTGCAATATATCATGATTCAGTCCCCTGTTGGCACTGATATCCAAGAGGTCTGAGGGCCAAGTTCAACCTCCATCCCAGGTCTCCTGTGAAGTGGTAGAATATACTCAACTCTCAAGCTGGAGTTTGTACTATTCTAAGCAATGGTCTAATATTTGATTTTCATTTCGTTTAGCACTGCAGTGAGATTCTAGGTGCACTAGAAGTATTCTAGATCAGCAGTATTCAAACTTTTGAGGGTTGCACCCCCCCATACCCCTATCCACATCCCCTCTCCTGCCCTCCCAGCTGGGTCCGGGAGCGGGACCATGGCTGGGAGGAGGGATAAGGGGGTCAAGGCTGGGGCTGCAGCTGGGGGTGGGCCAGGGCCATGTCTGGGGGCAGGGGCAGAAGGGTAGCCACAGCCAGGCTGCAGTGGGAGCAGGCAGCCGAGGCCAAGGTTGGCAGCCGAGGCCGAGGTTGGCAGCTGAGCTCACAGCCAGGTGTGGCTCCACTCCCGGCCTTGCCCTCAGCCCCAGCCCCAGGCTGGGAACAGAGTCGCGACTGGGGATGAGGCCAGGCATGCATGGAGCTGGGAGCCAGTGCTGTGGCTCGGGGTGAGAGCATAGCTGCAGCCTGGCTGCAGTGGGGGCCAGCAGCCAGGCCTGCGGCCAGGTGCAGCTCCACTCCTGGCCTTGCCTCCTGCCTTGGCCCTGGGCTGGGAAAGGAGCCGCGGTCAGCGGCCGAGGCTAGGGACAGGACCAGGAGTAGGGGACATGGCTGGGGGCTGGACCAGAATAGATCTTGGGCTGGGGAGGGGCTGGATGGCGCACCCTCCCTGCCCCCAGCAGTACTGGCGTGGGCCCCGCTGCACCCCCCTGGATGGTCCTCCACGCCCCTCTAGGGGAGCGGTCTCCACACTTTGGGGACTTCTGCTCTAGATGGATGCCTATGGCCTCCCAGACAGCAAATGACCTGGCAACTGCAAGACGTCTGGATAATAAAATACATTACTGGGAGAAGTTCAGATTGTGCTTCAGAATTACAAAGGGTTAAAATGTACACGTTAATCCACTGAGTTAGAATCCATGTGACATTTTAGCTGTAGGGCTGGAATCTTAAACACTTAAAGCTTTAGCATAGGCCTTGGCTCAACAAGTAGAGTTGTCAGGATTACACATTAATTTAAGGCATGAGAAAGTTTGGAACACTTCTACAGCTCCCTCCTCAAAAAGGATATGAATCATAAGTTTTTTGAACATAGTTGAAGGAGTCAGGGTTAGAAGTTAACTGAAGTAACTTAACCGTCACATTTTACAGCTCATTTTGTGCAAGGCAGCTGTTGTCGATAAGCAAGGAGTGAGTTGGTGTCACAGTGGAGGGAAAAGCATTGTGTCTACTTCAGCAAGCCAGTTGTGTGTGCTTTGGAGGCGTCTCAGCTATTAACACCATACACACGTCTCTGATTTCATGTAGGAAAGTGTAACAGGATATAAAGCATCTCTCCTGGTAACCAGGGTATTGTGTGTTGTTGCAGTCATGTCGTTTTCTTTTCCTAAAAAATGATGAGATCTTAGTCGGCTGGGGTCTTTTCACAAATCTAGTGGTTAAAGCACAGTTTTCAGAGGATTCAATTCCAGTCTCTGCTCATTATGAGCTCTGGCAAATTGCATACCTGTCTGTACCTCCATTTTCCCATCTGTTAATAGGGTAATACTTTCCTCATGGGAACACTGGGAGCATTAAATAAAGCACTTTGAGATCCTCTGATAGGAAGTGCTATTAAGGGCAAAGTATTATCATAATTCATGCTGGTCATAACCACTCTAGGTGAGATTGCCAAACAAGTTTCCATTTTAATCCTGTTATTTTTGTAGCCTCCTAACTTGCTAAACTATTTTGGGATGATAGTTACTTGTTCTCTGCTTTAAGTTTCTCGTCTTCTTGATGGAACTTTTTGGGAAGTTTGGGTAAAATCATTTAACCCAATTGGGTATTCTGAGAGGCTGGGAATTTTCCCATTGGAAAGAAACATTCTTATCACCTTGTTTCTCACAGGAATAACTAAATAAAGGCTAGACTGTGAAATATCTAACTTGGTATGTATAGAGATCTTACTGATCATTGCATTCTGATTAGCTGTAGAGTAATGTAGAGTTTGCCCTGTTTTATTTCTACAAGTCTGTTTGCTGTGGAGCAAGGAATTTATAAGCTTCATTAGCAAATCCCCATGAACTTGTAGGCTGCACAAAATCGGTAGCCCCCATTTCTTTTCCTTTGTTCCTTAAAAGAAACTAGAAATGTTAAGTGAAAAAAGCGAGCATTCCTGCAAGCGCTGTTTCCAAAGTTAGTTAGACTCATAGACTTTAAGGTCAGAAGGGACCATTATGATCTTCTAGTCTGACCTCCTGCATAATGCAGGCCGCAGAATCTCACCCACCCACTCCTGTAACAAACCCCTAACCTATATCTGAGTTATTGAAGTCCTCAAATCGTGGTTTAAAGACCTCAAGGTGCAGAGAATCCTCCAGCAAGTGACCCATGCCCCATGCTGCAAAGGAAGGTGAAAAGCCTCCAGGGCCTCTGCCAATCTGCCCTGGAGGAAAATTCCTTCCCGATCCCAATATGGCGATCAGTTAAACTCTGAGCATGTGGGCAAGACTCACCAGCCAGCACCCAGGAAAGAGTTCTCTGTAGTAACTCAGATCCCAACCCATCTAACATCCCATCACAGACCAATGGGCATATTTACCTGCTGATAATCAAAGATCAATTAATTGCCAAAATTAGGCTGTCCCATCATACCATCCCCTCCATGAATTTATCAAGCTTAGTCTTAGTCTTGAAGTCTGCAGCGTTCACTCCTGTATATTACAAACCATTTTTTATGGGTATACTATAGTAGTATATTGAGACTTACAATTAACAAAGCAAACAGGAATAGAAAATACTCCATACACACAGCATGGTCACGTTGACATTATTGGAAGACCAGATTACAACCCCTGTATTTGCAGACTCATAGACTTTAAGGTCAGAAGGAACCATCATGATCATCTAGTCCAGAGGTTCTCAAACTGGGGCTTGTGACCCCCAGGGGTTCTCAAGATTATTACATGAGGAGTCATGAGCCATCAGCCTCCACCCCAAACCCTCTTTGCCTCCAGCATTTATAATGGTGTTAAATATATATAAAAAAGTTTTTAATTTATAAGGGGGGTCGCACTCAGAGGCTTGCTGTGTGAAAGGGGTCACGAGTCCAACAGTTTGAGAACCACTGATCTAGTCTGACCTCCTGCACATAGCACTGTTAAAGGCACTTTTGTCTTTGTAGCACACATAATTAAAAACATGTATTAACCATCTTCTCAAACTCTGGTACAGCACTGGACTTCAGTAGGACTGAATGTGATTCTCTCTACATTTTAACCTCCTCAAAGAACAAGCACATTGCAACCTTTTTTCTTGACAAGATAGTTGTTAAGTAGGTTATTTGTGGGTTATATAGTCTGTTAAGCTTTGGTGCCTTAGGCTCTCTTTTCACTGGGGGGGAAAGAGTGTTTTTTACCTTGACATAGCTACTCAGGGTAAACCATAAGTGGAGGATGTATGGTTGACCTCCATTAAAGAAAGTGAAGTCAAAAGTACCTGTGCCTCCTCTCCACTAAGATTTTATATCAAGAAAACTAACTTGAACAGCTCTTTCAATGTAAAAAACTGTCTTCTCTAGGAATTTACAGTAAGATAGTAAAAACACTCCTCTTTTTCCATGAAGATCTAGGCTGGGATACAACAGTGGTGTCAATCGCAATGTCCTGGCAAATTTCCAGTTGGAATAATAGTTTTACACCTCTCAAATCTCCTGTGCATTTTCAGTTGAAGTAATATATTTCTTCACTTTGTCATAAGCTATGCGGTAGTGTTGCTGTGTCCTATTAAACAGCTGTAACTTTTCACTCCAGAACTACATTAGCTGACTTTCAGCAATGAATGAAACTGAAGATTGACACCCAAATTTCATAGTGGTGGAGTGTTGTCTAATGCTTAAAGCAAAAGATGAGGAGTTAGGATCCTTGGGTTCTGTTCCCATCTCTAATGCAGATCGTCTTTGTGAGACGGAATATTTGTTTCCCCACTTATAAAATGGGGATTCTTTATGTCCCTACCTCCCAGGGATGCTGTGATTCTTCTTCGAGTGATTACTCATGTGTGTTCTACAATAGGTGTGCGTGCTCGCCACGTGCACCAGTGTCGGAAGTTTTTCCCCTGGCAGTACCCGTAGGGAAGCATCCCTAGCGACCCCTGGAGTGGCGCCCCCATGGTGCAGTATAAGGGGCGCTGCGTGCTCCCCCAACCCTCAGTTCCTTCTTGTCCCCAGTGAAGGTGCTTCAGAACTGCTCTGCTCCAGCTTTGCTGCAGCTCGTCCCCAGAACTCTTGTTCATTCAGTGTGTGGTACCTGTTATGACCTGGCGGGAATCCCTCCGCCGTCAATTGTGAGGGCACACTCGACTAGGGCGCAAGGCTCGTTGGCTGCCTTTTTAGCCCATGTCCCCATTCAGGACATTTGCAGGGCTGCCACATGGTCTTCAAATCACACGCTCACCTCGCATTATGCGATCATTTCCCAGACCAGGGAAGACGCCGAGTTCGGCAGGGCTGTGCTCCGTCACGAGAATTTGTGAACTCCTACCCACCTCTAACAGATATAGCTTGGAATCACCTAATGTGGAATACGCATGAGCAATCACTAGAAGAAGAAAAGACAGTTCCTTTTCCATAACTGGAGTTCTTCGAGATGTGTTGCTCACGTCTATTCCACATCCCGCCCTCCTTCCCCTCTGTCAGAGTTGTCCGGCAAGAAGGAACTGAGGGTGGGGGGAGTCCGCAGCGCCCCTTACACCTCGCCATGGAGGCACCACTTCAGGGGTCACCAGGGCGCTCCCCTAAGGGTACTGCTAGGGGAAAAACTTCTGACACCCGTGCATGTGGCAAGCACGCATGCCTATTGTGGAATAGACACGAGCAAAACATCTCGAAGAACACCGGTTATGGAAAAGGTAACTGTCTTTTCATACTGTTTAAGTGCTTTGAGACCCTCTGATGAAATGTGCTATAGAAGAGCAAAAACCCATTATTGGAACTCAGTGAAGTGTTTGATAGCATAGGATGCTGGGGGAAGGTGGAAAACTTGCTGTATTTTGCCATACTTGTTTAGACTTTGCCATTAGCTAATCCAATTGTGTACTATGACTCTCCCAGTATAAACTATTCTGCAGACACACATTGAAGTTCTGTAGCAACCCTGCCTTGAGCACTGTAGCAGATTGCCTTGAGCCCATCCAGAAGGGACAAAATTGTTCTGTGAACAGGTCAAAGTAGCCAGCTGTGGAATAATGATCTGACCCATTAAGTACAAAATAAAAATCTGTCTCGTTTCAAGTCTTCTGTTACAAATGACGCGACCCTTGCTTAGCAAATGTGTAACAGAGCTGTGCCCTGTGTGCTACACTAGTATGAGTGCTCTTTTGTGCCTATCTTCTTCATTCTTCTCCTTTTCCCCTCTCCTGCATTGGGGGCAATCTATAACATAAGGGAAATTGATAGTCTGAAGCAGCAGCAGCTAGGTAGGTGTTAATCTTGTCATTCCCCCAAGAGGCCCCCTGTTCTGAAAGGGCTTGACCCTTCCAAGGACAGAGAGCTCTGTGCTTGCTGCCATGGGGGTTGGCATCATTTGAAAAACATTTACCAACCTAACATGCCTTCATTGTTTTAGTTGCCCATTAGTTAATTTTGTTCTAATGAGGCTCTGTTAATGTAATCATCTGACATTGGGAAAGGAAGGTGGAGGAGAACCCAAGTTAAAAAGAGCCTAATTAGCAAGTTAATTATAGCAAGCAAGAAAATGTACTGGTTATATAAATAAGCGATTGTTATGCACACACAAGTCAGGCCATGTTAGAAACCACTGCTAATGGGTTAGAGGTCGGGGAACATTGTAACTCAATGTAAAACAAAAAAGAAAAACTGCTCGGACTTGTTTGTGAGCTGCTAACAGAAATGCCTCATTAAATCTTGGGGTTCTTCCCTGCCAAATGGGCCACTGGAGAGGGAGCTGGAAACCCAGGCAAATGTAGCCTACTCCTTACCTGCCCTCCTCCCGCCACAATAAAATAGACTTGAAACCAGAGCAGACAGGATTTCTGATGCTGGAGATATAAATGAATGGCCAGCAACTACACTGGACTGGAAGGATTGCGGAAGAGCTGTAGATAATAACGCTATGCCGAACAAGAAGAAGTACATTGTGAATGGCGATTCAGAGATTAAAGCCCAGGTGAGGGCAGTCTTTAGGTACTATACTATAGACTTTCTAGAACAAAGTACAATTGTTTGTTTTTCTCCCCAGTCACTTACTTTTGGTATCGACTAAGCCCCTTCACTTGGTGTAAATGAAGCATAATCTCCAGAGAACGCATCTTTGTTTGGCTGTTTCCTCTCAAGATAGGGGTTTAAGTGCCGCAGCTTCGAGTTGAACTTGTTATTTTAGAGACGTTCTGTCGTTTCTCTTCAGACCATACCTGTGGGAAGGTATAGTGGAAATCTGGAGCGAGGAGGTTGGACGGGGCAAACCAGCATGTGAAAACCAGAGCTTCTGATGGCCATACTTGCTATTGAGCTTTGTAAATCCTTGCAGAGCTGGTCTTAAATTGAGGCTCTTGGGCAGCTTCCTCGGGAAGAGGGGGGGCTGTATCTCACTTCTTTAAAAAGAAGTGACTATGCACCTGCATTTAGAAATCATTAACCCTCGTGGATCTTGCATGAATTCCAGCCTGAATCGGTCCGTCCTGCAAAGATCTATATGGCTGTTAGAAGCAATTTATATATAACCACAGATGGTCGAAGCAGGTCAGTCTCCTAAATCCAGGTGTTTGTTGTTTTTAAGGGTCTTAGAATTTATCACCTGAAAACTAACTCTCCTGGGAATTTGATTGTTACCTTCAGAGGGACTTTTGTTTCTTGGTCTAAACAAGTTCTACATGTAATCAGTATCCTTGCTTTTGTTGGTGTCAAATAGCAAGGGAGAGTCTTGATTACAGGTTATGGTGGTAGCTTGTCTCAGGTGCAGCAGGAAAACGGCTCTTTCTGGGGTAGCGTAGCCTTGTGGAGAACGGGTGTGAATTAATAGAATTTTAAATGAGAATTTTGGTCTGACAATAAATGAAGCTTAAAGATCTCAATTCTTACATGTCTAGGTAGGGCATGTTTCTGTTGCAGAGATTCCAATTCTGAACTGCAGTCCTGATCTAGAAATTGTACCATTTAAAAAAAAAATTGTGTGTGTGTGTGTGTGTATATACACACACCCACACACAGTATGATCGTGTATGTATGTATGTATCACCATCATACTGTGTGTATGCATATACATAAGAAATATGTATATAATATACAGCCAGACTGAGCTGGTTATAGTAATTGTCTGACAGAAACCAAATTCCAATTATTGACCTACGCAGGACGGTGAATGAGAGTGGAAGGATATAGTTTCATGAGAGGGACTTAGTGAAATATTATGCTAGTTAAAAACACGACTGGGGTGTGGACAGGAAGGCATATCATTGCTATATATAGTGCTGCTGTTGGTTTGGTATGTAAGTGCCATGTCTTGGGGTTCAGTGCCCTGTTTTAGTTACTCACTCTTGGCTTGAGTCGGCATTCCTGTGGTTAGAGCTGAGATGTGGTAGTAACATGACCTGGGTTCTAGTTCTTTGTAATTTGGTCACTGGTTTAATCTGTGAACTTGGGCAAGTCACTTAGATTCCTTTGTTACTTTGGAAAAGGTGCTTTGAGATCTCTATATGTGCTATATAAATGCTAAATATAATTGCACTTTTTACAGCATTTGTAATGAAAATCCCTTAAGAGATGATGCCGGAGAATATTAACAGAATGTTGCTTTTTTCCCCTGAATTCTGCAGTAGGAGTTATTCATCCTTGTTAGCCTTCCAGCATATCTAACTTTTCCTAGAGCATCATTTTATGCCAATAATCTGATGGGGTAAAGCTCTTCTAGCCATGGAGGGATCTGTTTAAATGAAAAGAGCATTCTTGCAGAAAAACAAACTTCTTAGGGTACGTCTATACTACCCTCCGATCCAGCAGGTAGTAATCGATCTATCGGGGATCGATTTATCGCATCTCGTCTAGACGTGATAAATAGATCCGCGAATCGACGCCCGTACTCCACCTCGGCAGGAGGAGTAAGTAGTGTCGACAGGGGAGCCACGGCAGTCGATTCGCCACCACGAGGACTGCCAGGTAAGTCGAACTAAGATACTTAGACTTCGTAGCTGGATTTGCGTATCTTAGTTCGATTTCCCCCCCCCAGTGTAGACCAACTGTTAGAAAAGGGCATATGCAGACCATTGTGCATAGAATCCACGTCACAAGGAGTAGAGCTATTTGAAGGCTGGAAGTGCAACTCCTGATTCTCACCTTAATTTGAGTGACCACTTGCCTTTTTCTGTTTGATGTCTGGTGTTCAGTAAAATTTTATTGTTGATTGAGTATTCTACGATTCCTGCAATACCAGCTTTAGGATTAACAGAAGAAAAACCTGGGTTGCTGTTGCAAACCTTCTTACAATCCTTTCTTCCACAGCTATGACTGCAGCAGGATAATTTTATTAGCCCAATGACGTTGCCAAAGTTGCAAAACAGTTCTCCGCATTCCTGCTGGAGACTTGAGGTATCACCAGATCAGCCCCGATAATCCCTACCTGCTTACCAGGCTTCATGCCATGGCCATGTTCTGGATGAAGTGATCTTGTCTGACCTAGACAGTATTCCTATTAAATTGGACATGGGAGTGACTTTAAGTGATGTAGTGCTACTTGCCTGCTTGTGCTAAGGCAAAGAGTGAGACATCGGGACTGTAAATGTAGCACTCCCTTGTGGCAATATAGAGCATTGCAGCTTAAGTTACTGTGCTTGAATTTGAGCTGCTCCCAGAAAGGAATCAAGTTCCAGGCAGTTAGGAGAAATGCTTAAACAGAACCAACTACTTAAAATATCCTAAGGGGTTAATAATCACAATTCATGGTTCTACAGTGTTTTGAAGGTGTAAATACTTAACCCTTATTGGGCCAGATCATCTGTTGGTGCAGATTGATTCCAGTGAAGTCAGTGGAGCTTTGCCAATTTGCACCAGGGAAGAATCTGGCCCATTATTCTTAATTATCAAGTGAAGAGTTATTTCCAGTTTCACTGAGAGAGTTTTAACACGTTAGCGCACACAAAAAAAGACTTTGGATCAATGCTAAAAATTAGCTAGCATAAGAAGTCAGATATCGGCAGTGAATATATCTGTGACTAATAGACATGTGCTCTGCAATGTTTGCTGAATTGCGGCATAGTAATAGTGGTTAGAGCAGGGAAGGAGTGAAAGTAGACTGCCTAGCATCTATCTTTGATGCTGCCACTGGCCTGCTGTGTAACCTTGCGTGAGTCAGATAAATTCTTAGCTTTAGTTTCTCCATTTGTTAGAACATGAGTCCCCACCTCAGATGTTAGCTCAGAACTTGCAGAGTGCCTTGTGATCTCTGGGTGAAAAGTTGCTAGAGAATTGTAGTTAGGAAAATGAGAAATTCAAATTACTTTTGTGTTTTTCTAAATGAACTGAACTTCTATTTAATAAAGAATCTTTTGTTGAAACTTATAAGATATGCGTTTATAGGGACTTGAAGGGTCTGGGGACAGGCATTGGGCAATGGAGCTTTCAGTGGTAGCTCTCAAGTAAAAAATCTGGTCCAGTTTGGTAGCTATTACTATCCAACATCTGTGTGGCCTATGTGGAATGTGGTTTGTCAGTCAGTCCCTATTAGGCAAATGGCCACATCACAAAACCACTGTTATATTTGGCCCTCTTATTGTCAGTTTCAGCAGAGGTCAAGGGTGGAATAAGACACGGGACTGGGAGGAATAAAAACTCCCCATCGCCCACTCCTCCGGTGTTCCTAGAGATGTAACGTCCATGAAAGGGTTCAAGCACATTGGCAGAGGATGTAAGTAAGGACGCTACGTGTGATTTTACTCTGAATGGCGTCTATATAAAAATGGCACCACCTTAGCAGCTCTGTCTGCTGCATGCTTTCAGAATAGATCTGCTGACTTTACGAACTAAAAATCGGTTTTGATTTCTGTTAGCCTGGTGGAGTCAAGACAACTGTAGAAGAATGAACTGGAGACTAAGCTTTCCTGTGCACTCCAGTAGAATTATTTTCCATCTTTCAGTCAGTAGTATGCAAATCCATTGAAGTTAATAGGGTTGCCCAGGTGTTGCCCAGAGCCTAACCTGGCCTGTAGGATTTTGATTATTGATGGTGATGCCTGAGCTGGAAAGGACTCATCTTGATTCCCAGATCCCAGACTGAGTCTGCAGGGTTGGCAGTTACCGCCCCCTTCCCATCTTTTTACTAGTTAACTGAGCACATCTAATCATTGGGAGAGGGTAAATACAGAGCCCTGCCATGATGTATTTATACTGCCTTCATTACTAGAGCATTGCTTGTAAGAGTAAGGCCAGGTCTACACTGCGACTTTAAATCGGTTTAATGGCCGATATACCGATTTAACGCTGTACCCGTTCACACGACGTCGTCATTAATATCGAGTTAAACGGCTCCTTAAATCGATTTCGGAACTCCTCCCAACGAGAGGAGTAAGCGCTAATTCCGGAAGTGATAACTCGGATTACGTGGTTCGTCGTGGACGGAAGCGACATAATTGGCCTCCTATAAAAGAGGTTACACAGTGCACCACTGCGCTCTGGTCCGCAATCCGAACTCGATGCGAGTGCCGGTAAACCAAAAAGCCCGTAGACCTTAGAATACATTTCTGCTTCACGTGTCAGCTCTGGATCAGCACGGGTGGGATGGCAAGTTCAACAGCTAAAAGTAGCTCCTGATTGACCTTTACGTGAGATACTAGATCTGATCGCTGTATGGGGAGACAAATCTGTTGGATCAGCAGGCTCCGTAAGAACAGGCAAATGCAAGCCGTTTAAAAAAAACTCCAGGATACCAGGGTGGTGGACAACGACGTACGGCGCGAGAGACCGCGAAGCTCAAGCAGATGCCTCATGTGGAGGGAGGGAGGGAGGGGGACAATCAGGTAGATGAAGACTAGCAGCTACTCTCGCCGCCACAGCGCAGTCTCGAAAACGTGGATTCTGCGCGTTCTGCGAGCGTCCCATGTCTGTAGCTTAATTACCACCGTGTCTTGCGTGGTTCGACGGGAAACGCTGTCAGTCTCTTCCCCCCCCCCAGCAGTAAAGAGGAAGTAAAGTACATAATTCGCATGAGTACGCGTGATGTCCACCGCTCGCTGTTCTGAATGCTGCTTGGCAGAGAGGTACGCGAGGGGTGTTGACAAGCGGTCCAGGAGTACGCGTTTGTATCTCATGGTCCATTGATGCTGCTGCTTATGGGCGTGTGCTCAATGCAACTCGGGAGGAAGGCGCCAAGGACGGTTTTGTTCTGCTGCTTCACCCCAGGGCAGGGGTGAAGGCGTACCACCGCACCCACGCCGGGCAATGTTTTGCTGCCCATCCAGGCACTGTGCTCTCACACCGGAAGTGGGAACTATGGGATAGCTGAGGAACAGGCTACCCACAGTGCACAACCGCTCCTGAAATCGATGGTAGCTTTGGACCATGGACGCAAACAATCGATTTCATGATCCCACTGTGGATGCGCTAAACCGATTTTATTAGATCTGTTTTGTAATATCAGTTTAAGCTAATTCGAAATAATCGTGCAGTGTAGACGTACCCTAAGAGTGTTAGCTTCAGTGCCTTGGCCAAATTCCAATTTGGATAATTACAGTTTGCCAAAATAAATCTCCTATGGCATTTTCAGCTGCAAGTGGTGTTCTTCACTTTTTGACCTGTTACACAGAGTTTCCTGTACACTATTAAACAGCTGTCATGTTCCACCCTAGAGATGAAATGATCCTAACTTTATTGTGTGATCCAGCCATTACTTTGTCGTCCTTTGTGACTTTGTAGCAACCACATTTATACAGATATGTTAACTTGCCAGGCAATCAAGAGGCTGGGGGGTTCTCCAAGTGTCACATCCCAGAATTATGATAGCCACATCTTCTATGGCAAATCTTAAATAATCCAGTGTATGATGTATTGCTATGAGGGTTGCTTTATTTCTGCCTTGGGTCTTTTACACAGAAGGTATCTAGCATCTCATGGTCTCCATATTTCTTGTCAGGTCGGTGGTTGATAAAATAATCTTCACTTCAGTTCTACAGATTTCTGATTAATAATCCGCACTCTTTTCAGTTTTAGAAAAAGCACTTGAGTTACTGGAACAGAAATGTCTTTATTCTTCTAACTACTGTGCCTGTTGGTAAAAGTGATTGAAACATGAGCTTGAAGTGTTTGTGGAAGAGAAATGGGCTTATACCATGTGTGCTAAGCTAGGCCCAAATTAACACCCTCAGTTATATAACAGAAATTGCTGCTCAGTCCCCACTGAAACAATGCAAGTAGCCCTTCTCCAATGTAGTCGTTGAGGCTGTTAGGATTAGCCTCCTCTGTCAGGCAATGGATTTTTTATACCACTTGTAACTGGGATTCTTTCTTAACAGATCCAGTTTGCTGACCAAAAGCAAGAATTTAACAAGCGCCCAACGAAGATTGGTCGCCGTTCTCTGTCCCGTTCCATCTCTCAATCCTCTACAGACAGCTACAGCTCAGGTAGGTACCACTGCTGGCTCCCTTCTGTCTGTGTGCCTCTTGAAGCTGCAAGTGTTCTCTTGTCCTTCACTCATATCCTGGGGATCTGTCATAAACAGATAGCTAAGGGTTAATGTTTCTTTTACCTGTAAAGGGTTAACAAAGGGAACCAAACACCTGACCAGAGGACCAATCAGAAACCGGATTTTTCAAAGCTCAGGGAGGGAATTTTTGGGTGTGTGTCTTTTGTCTGTGTCTCTAGTGCTCTCTCAGCTCTGAGAGAGGATCTCTCTACCTTCAGGCTTTCTAATCTGCTGTTTCCCAGTTGTAAGTACAGGTATAAGACAATATAGGTTTTTATATTGTTTTTTATTACATGTGTGTAGTTTGCTGGAATGTTTAAATTGTATTTCTTTTTGAATAAGGCGTTTATTCATTTGTTTTTTTTAAGCCAATGACCCTGTATATTGTCACCTGGATACAGAGACCATTTTATGTCTTTTCTTCTTTTTATATAAAGCTTTCTTTTTAAAACTTGTTGGATTTTTTTCTAGTTGAGGCTCAGGGGATGGGTCTGCAGCTCACCAGGAATTGGTGGGAGAAGAAGACAGGGGGAAGAGAAAATCTCTTCGGTTAGAGTTACAAAGCTTGCATTTGCAGGGACTCTGAGTGAGGGTGAGAGAAACCTGATCTCACTGGTTTGCATTTCAAGGAATTGAAATAGGGGTGATCGTCCCGGGCCATCCAGGGAGGGAAGCCTGGGAGGAAGTAAAGAGAAGACAAGGGGAGGGGGGGTTATTTCCCTTTGTGGTAAGACTCAGGGCATCTGAGTCTTGGGGTCCCCCAGGGAAGGTTTTGGGGAGATCAGAGTGAGCCAAACACTGGAATTTGGCTGGTGGCAGCGCTATCAGATCTAAGCTGGTAATTAAGCTTAGAGGAATTTATGCTAGTACCTCATATTTGAACTCTAAGGTTCAGATTGAGGAATTATACTATGACAGGATCTCATAGTTTTTTCCTTCATACTTCTAAGAGGTTTAGGAAAGGGGATGAAGAGAGATTTTGTTGCTGTTTTCTTCTCTCCATATACAGTTGGCGCTTGGATGCTACACTAAATGGGTTTCTTACGCAGAGTCTGGCTTAAAACTCAGATTTAGGCTTCCCTGTCTCTCTAACCCTATTGTTCCCTCTCAAATCCCTCATGTGTCTTTCCAGCTCCTCTTCCTCCCCTCCAAGGCTTGTGCAACTTCACACCCAGCTTACAACTGTGCTTGTATTTCATCGTGTTCCTCCACATTAGCTGTCCTAACTGTTGTTCAGGTGTGTGTCAGCGTGGATCCCATGATAGTCGCTCATGTGCGCAACATCAGGCTTTGAACAAAGAACTAAGGGTCACTCAATGAAATGAATAGGCAACAGGTTTAAGACAAACAAAAGGATGTACTTCACACAATGCAGAGTCAACCTGTGGAACTCCTTGCCAGAGGATGTTGTGAAGGCCAAGGCTATAACAGGGTTCAAAAAAGAACTAGATACGTTCCTGAAAGATAGGTCCATCAGTGGCTATTAGTATGGGTAGGATTGGTGTCCCTAGCCTCTGTTTGCCAGAAGCTGGGAATGGGCGATGGGATGGATCGCTTGATAATTACCTGGTTTGTTCATTCTCTCTGGAGCACCTGGCATTAGCCATTGTCAGAAGACAGGATACTGGTCTAGATGGACCTTTGGTCTGACCCAGTATAGCCTTTATGTTCTTATGTATGTTCTTATGTTATGAACAGCAGCATCCATTGGAGCTGCATGTGCTACCATATGAAGGCATAAAGGGTGGAGTGGCTCAGTTCCTTCTGTCCGTGTCTGTGAGACGGAACCTTGTGCGTCTCCAACGTACTAGTCTATAACTCCAGTTAAGCCTCTCAGAATTCTTGAAAATAAATAAATAAATCAGATGACTTCTGCTTCCTTTGAAGAACCGCTATAATGAACTCCGTCCATTTGGAATGATTTTTGATGGCCAGAGTCCCTTGTTCAGGATGTCTTAACATGTCAGACTCTAAACCTGTGGTCTTCAAGCCCTGCCCTTCCTGTAGCAGGTTAATTTAATTAAGATAGGCACAGCAGATGCCTCTTCTGTTTGGGAGAGAGTCATATACCTGGTAGGTGCCAGATGTGCTGCTCATTTTCTTCCAAGATGTGCAAGCCGTGGGACGCACAACAGAAGCGTCATATGTTCAAACAATCTATGAAGATCTTTTTGGACCTAGAGGAGACAGGTACCAGAGCCCACCAGGTAATGAACCGACCATCTTCCATGAGTGCCCTGTCTAGCAGACACACCATGCCTAAAGCCAGCCCAGAGAAGACGGCACTGAGAAAAGACTTTAAACCAACACCTCCAGTATCAAAGTGCAGCACCGAGAGAGGCTTCCTTGAACACAAGGACAAAGACTCCAGATGGAGCTCAGTCTTCCCACAAGGAAAGACCACATAAGGGGGACTGGGGCACATGACTTATGAGGAGAGGCTGAGGGAACTGGGATTGTTTAGTCTGCAGAAGAGAAAAATGAGGGGGGATTTGATAGCTGCTTTCAACTACCTGAAGGGGGTTCCAAAGAGGATGGATCTAGACTGTTCTCAGTGGTGGCAGATGACAGAACAAGGAGCAATGGTCTCAAGTTGCAGTGGGGAGGATCTAGGTTGGATATTAGGAAAACTTTTTCACTAGGAGGCTGGTGAAGCACTGGAATGGGTTATCTAGGGAGGTAGTGGAATCTCCTTCCTTAGAGGTTTTTAAGGTCAGGCTTGACAAAGCCCTGGCTGGGATGATTTAGTTGGGGATTAGTCCTGCTTTGAGCAGCTGATTGTACTAGATAAGCCTGAGGTCTCTTCTAACCCTAATATTCTAGATTCTCTAAGACTTTGGGAAACCCATGAGCCAAGAGGTAGTGATGAGGGACTGCCTACCACTGAAGCACAGAGGAAAAGTTCACTGGCACCAGTGACACAACCTTCAGCATTATAGACTCACAGACTTTAAGGTCAGAAGGGACCAATATGACATCTAGTCTGACCTCCTGCACAAAGCAGGCCACAGATCCTACCCATCCACTTCTGTAACAAACTCCTACCTATATCTGAGTTATTGAAGTCTTCAAATTGTGGTTTGAAGACCTCAAGCTGCAGAGAATCCACAGCAATTGATCAGCGCCCTCCCCCCGAGCGCTGCTTTACTGGCATATATCCAAATTTGTGTTACATCGGTCGCATTATATCGAAATAGAGTGTACCTTGTAAAAATTCAGCCACTAAATCTGAAGGCTGGGGGAATTTCCCTGTCTCTAGGGTCTGCTGCTTCTGCTGTTCTAACCAACTCTAACAAGGTGCCTCAACCTTGAGATTCCTAAAATACTTCTGAAGAGCTGATATTTTCCTCTGTATTCTCCCCCACGTCATTGTACATTTGAGGATGCTTCTTGTATCACAGATAGAAATTTGGGTTAGAAGGGGACCTCAGAGATCATCTAGTCTAACCCCCTGCTCAAGCAGGACAATCCCCAATGGCCCCCTCAAGATTGAACTCACAATCCTAGGTTTAGCAGGCCAATGCTCAAACCACTGAGCTATCCCTCCCCCCCATGTACAAAGCATAAATACTCCAGCGCATTGGTGTAATATGCTTGTTTGTCAAGTGACACTTTTTATAGGCTTGGCAAATTTGATTTTTTGTTTGTTTGTGTATTCTGATGGATATTGATGTTATTTTTATCTTTTTTTATTTTTATCCATTAAAATGTTCACAGTTGCAAAAAGTTAAAGATATTGTTTGTTAGTGCGTTTGTTATATTGTTTTATGGATTACATATTGGATGTACTCTATTTTATTAGATTCTGTTTATTTTCATTTATCCAATTTAAATATGTTTCTCAGGTCTGTGCAGAATAAGAGAAGTAATTTTATCTATGTTTATAAGTATCATTATTACATAAGAGTTTGTGGTGGAAATTAGTTTGAGGTAATGTGGTAAATTGGAGGGCAGTACTCAACTAATCGCACCAGTTGGTCTCTCTCGCATATAAAAATTTAAAACTTTATACCTTGCTTAGAACACTTTATACATTGAATGTCAGAATGTCAAAGGAAATTGATTCATTCAAAATCATACTAGCTTAAGTAGCACTCTCTTTCTTTCTTGGACCGTGCTCCATTTTTCTAGATTATTCGCTTCGATCGGCAAATATCTGCAAGAGAACCTTGGTGCTATCTTTATAGAGACTTAATCATTGTTTGCTGATGTGCGTGAAGTTCATTGTGGTGTTTTGATATACCCACTTCGTCAGACGCAGGTAGTGAACCTCATGACGACGTTCATGATTTTGAACAGTGACCAGGAAGAATTCCCGGTGCGTCCTTTTGCATAAGGGAGATAGACAGCTTATTAGTATTAGTTATGATGGCAACTGGTGCGGTATTACGACCTAGCGACAGCTTTCAACGCTCCAACAAGCATATGCGTGTTATTCTTTAATAGGGTAGCCTAACCGAGGGAGTCTCTCGTTGCTTCTGGTATTCACCCACGAAAGCTCACGCTCCAAAACATCTGTTATTCTATAAGGTGCCACAGGATTCTCTGCTGCTTTTACAGATCCAGACTAACACGGCTACCCCTCTGATACTTGACATCGATGGAAATATTTTTTATCAGTTTATGTGTGTACAGTGAAATTAACGTTTACCATCAATAACCAATAAATATCTAATACTTCCAAGCCTACTTATATAAAAATCCAATCCCTGTTTTTCACTGAAAGAAAATTCAGAGTTTTTGTCCCATGCAGTGCTTTCAATGAGGCAGCTGTATTTAGACTTGTGGTGGTCATCTTGTGTACCCTGTAGATACACCAAAAGGCTCACAGAACGGTTTCATGGCCAGTCTGCCCAGCTAGCTGTCACAGCAAGTGGGGGAAAGGCAGCTCTTTGCCACTGTATGACCTGGCATTAGTCACAGCAGCAAGGCAGCACAGCCTAGTGGTCTGTATATCGTAATCCTGTCTCCGCCAGTGACTAAGTGGCTTGGCCTTTGGCAAATCGTTTAATCTCTCAGTGTCTGTTTTCCCTCTTCTGTAAAATCAGGATAATCTTTACCTGCCTTGCAGTGGTGTTATGAGGATTAGTTAGTTAATATTTGTCCAGTGCTTTGAAGCGTTTAAGTGCTAAGTGTTGTTGTGCACACTACACACATAAATTGGTTATTGAAATAAGATTAAGTTAATAATATCTTTAATTAAAGGAGATTGATTTCTTTCTCACGCTGTTTCATAACTTCAGTGGGGTCAAACAGAAAAGGAACAAGGTACATTTTCTATTAGCTTGTAATAAGCATCTTTTGGAGGTGCAGGTCTTAGGGAGAATTAATTGGTTAGTGGGGGAAGTGCCCTTTTTTGGAATATACCCTAGTTCCTCTTTTTATCAGTGTTTAAAAAGAGTCTGATGGTATCAGTAGTCAGATTTTCCTGGATCCAAACCCTAAATCTGAGCATCCTTGAATATTGGAAAAGTTCAGATCCCCCTCCAGTTCCTGCCAGTTGGGACTATTTCTAGTCTGCAGCTATTTCCCCCTCGCTTGGATAACACTGCGTGGCTACTGCCATTTCTTTGACATCACATAGCTTTGTTTTGCTTACTTGTAAATCACTGAATGGGGGCTCTGACCTAAACTTTAAATTAAATTTAGGAGAGAGATAGATCTTGCTGACTTCTAGTATCTTTCTAAAATTTGTGTATTGGGGAGATCCTGTCCTCAGTAATTTTGTCAAGTGCCACAGGAAAGTAGGCCTCACACATAGCATAACTTCCTCTATGGCTGTTAACAGTAAAGAATGCAGCATGTATGAAAATCTGGTTACTACCTATGTTTTACAGGCTTGGTTACAAAAAGTACATCCAGCCCAAGGAGTAACACCAAGTTATGGTTTTAAAAACCCTTTGCACAGATTAGCTGTTTTCAGGAAAATAATCCTGCATTAACTAGTTAATCCTTCTGCAGTTTTTGATCCCAGTGTTCAGTATTGTATAACTTGCTTTCTTTATTAAAAGAGAGGCTTCCAGTTCTTCACCTCCGTGAATGTGTTTTGCCGTCGATGTGCTGTTTGCAGGGTCAGACTTGCCTTTCGCACCCTTGCAGGGGACAGATCCTTTGCAGAGAAATTTCAGTAATGTATAATTCTTGGTAAGCAGATTAGAAACAAGCAGGTCTGGGGAGCCTGGCACGCAGACAGCAGCAGGACTAAGCTTTTTTCCCTAGGGAGTGTTCTAAAGTGCCTGCGGGAGGCTAGAAAAGTCAATAACTAGCACAGTGGGTGCTGTATGAAAGACCATATGCATATTAGCAGTACAGAACGGAGGGTTTTAACTGTGTGGTTGAGATCTACTGACACTTAAATGCTAATGAAAGGTTGTGGGAGTGCTGGAAAGAGGAGTTTGTATCCCTATAACTTGAGTCCTTTGAGTAGCTTCTCAGTAACAAAACCCCACTCTTGGGATATAACTGAACATGCCATTGAAGCTTGGATCCCTCTGGAAAGTTCTGACTGCTGGAGGGACAGCACACATGGTTTGTGACATGGAATACTCCATGAGGGGCTGTATAAGGGGGAGCAGACACCCTGTGTCACCTGAGTTCCTCCTCAAACCATCTAAGCTCAGAATACTGAGGGGGTGGACTGTGGATCTCAACTTTCAGTTTAGGTAATTGCTCTTTCTCTTTTTATCAGTACAGAGCCCCACTCTTGGAAACACTGGTGCAGATTCAGTTATATTGTGACAGGTCACCAAAACTGAGACTCTTTTCCACTTGGGTACATCCTAGTTGAAGGCTTTGCACTAAGAACTCTGAGATTCCCTGGAAGAAAGATAAATGTTTTCACAGAAGTTTGATGAAAACTCCCTTTGCTGAGATTTCGGATCTGGGTGAAGCATGAGACCTCAGTTATGTTAAAGATCCAGAACCAGTGGAAGAGAAAATGGTGGCTTGACTCCACTGAATTCCCAAACTATCTGGTCCTGTTTGATGTTATCTATAGAAC
Source organism: Chelonoidis abingdonii (assembly GCF_003597395.2). Classification (NCBI taxonomy): domain Eukaryota; kingdom Metazoa; phylum Chordata; order Testudines; family Testudinidae; genus Chelonoidis; species Chelonoidis abingdonii. Next base: position 1,080,920 of record NC_133769.1, read on the forward strand.
CGTGTGCCTTGTCTTTTATCTTTCCAATAACACTTGAATCAAATGGTTTGGGGAAAAGGCATACAGAAACTGATGGCTTTAATTCAGGGAGAAGATACCTATCAGGGAAGCGCAACTTGTTCCTCCTCAGGAGCACGATTCTGCTTATTTGGAATTCTCTTGTGCTGCAATAAGATCTCTTTGTCGTGTTCCACAGATTGGGGTATGGGGAAATAGTGAACAAGACTTACGGTTCCAGAGCTTGAGCCTGAATGTCTACACCCATACCCCTAGTCAACCAACATGGGACAGCTGTGGGTGTTTAATTGCAAGGTAGACATACCCTAAATGCACAGCAAGCCAGGGTGTGAGCATACAGTGCACTAGTTTGCCACACACTAAGCAGTTGTGTGGACAAGCTTGTAGTGTATCTTTAGGGATTATTTGTGTGTCATGTTGCTTGTTCTGCTGAGTTTGTCTGCCCAGGTATTCTCCTTGTCTGGGAGCTGAATAGTTGGTGATGTGATATGCTGGTGAATGCACTTCCTCTGGACACTGAAGGGTGATTTATATGGTTTTTTTTGTAATATTGTATTTGTATATGTGGGAGGAATGTCTTTTATGCCAGTCTGATTGATCTGAGTTCCGGCATATGTATGTGCAGTCTGCTTTCTTGTTTTGCTGATAACTGGAGCAGGAGCTGGAGGCTTGAACTAGCCCTTGAACGTAGATGGTTTATTTTCCTCAAGTCCACATTCTTTAGGTTTTTAGAGGCCTCATTTTTAATCTGGCAAAGGGAATAATCAGAATATATGATGGCATCAGTCCTAGCAATTGTATGAGTGTTCTGACTTGGTGCTGCGGTGGAGAGTGTAACAGTTGTCTGGTCCCGAGTATCTTCTGAAGCCTTGTGGTGGCAGGTAAATCCTTGTAGTTGTGAAGTGTGTGTCTGCTTCAGTGAATGTGATCCTGCAGATGGGATTAAAATGACTTTTCCTGATTTATCCTGTGGCCCAGGGACTGAATTGAGAGAGTGTTTTTTGAAAGGGGTCTTGAACTTCTTGTAGTGACTATGTCTTTATCAGCTGTCTAGGTATAGAAATACACTGTCACATTCATGTCTTAGCTGTGCTGCTGTGTAGCCTGCTGCAAGGCAGTTGGTAGATACCAGCTGAGCAGTACATAGTCCAAAAAGTAGAACTCCACTGGATAGCAAACCTTATTGATGCAGAAACAGTAATACTTCTTATGTGATTGTTGGATGGATCTTTAGAAATAAGTGCCTTTGAAGCTGAGAGCTACAAACTAATCTTGTAGATTTAAAGAGGAAGTAATGGAGACTATGATCATAGTCCAAAACTTAAAGTATCGAGTGAATACCCTAAAATCGAGAATAAAAAGGAGCCCTCCAGATCAAGTTAAAATAAGAAAAGAACAGGAATAACCACTTCCCACCAGTACTGATCGGGAAGTGTGTTGGTGCACTAATCTGCAACAGAGCAGAATTCTCGTTTCTGATCCTTTTTTTTGCGAGAACTATCCCTGAAGAGGGATGGAAAAAGTGAATAATTTGGAACTATGGAGTGCGATTGTAGAGCGTAGCCACTTCAAGAGTTTTCCAACACCCACTTGTCTGTGATCATTTTATTCCATGTTTTCAGAAACAGGGAACAGGTGGCCTCTGAAGCGAGGGGGAGACAGGGCTGATGTCCATTACATCCAGGTTGACTGGTCTGAGGCTCTCAAGTATACTTCCAGAACTTTTACTTGGTGTTTGAAGGAGGACCTGAAACACAGATGAAGACATATGGGTTTGACAATAAGACTGAGATCTGTGTTTTCCAGAAGAGAGGAAGACCTCTGGTGTGGTTTCCTCTTGACAGTCCGGAGAAGTCAACAGATCTTGTTTGTGGTATCTAAAGGGAGTCTTCCTTCTGAAGGAGGGTTTTTGTATTCCTAGAGTCTTCAAAGTGAACCTTAAATCTCACTTTCTCTAAGGTCTCATTCTTGCAGGCACTTAAAAGCTCCCAACATTCAAAGGGAAGGTCTTCCCTTCTAGGTTATTTGTGTGGAGGGACTAGAGCACTTTAGCCATGTTACCCTTCTGGTGGTTATGGCAGTGGCAATAGAACGATTAGGCTCATCAGACACATCATGTGCAACCTTGAAAGAGTACTTAGCCACTGTTTGGCCCTTTGTTTAAATGTCCCCAGCTGCTTCTCACTGCTTTTCTGGAAGGAGACACAACGGGGGGACCCAGTCTGTCCCATATATAAAAATCATCTTTCTAGTAATGTCTGATAATTTGTGATGCTTATTTGTAAAGTGGCCTGGCATCTGAATAGTTCTGTCTGGCTGGCGCCGTTGTCATTTGGGGTTGACTTGTACACTCTCCTTAAATCTATTTTCTCATTAGCAGCAGACAACTAAAGAAGATGATCTTGGATGCCAGAAAAAGCATTCAACCCATGCGAGGACACTTGATAGAATTTATACATCTTATAAGAAGTTGGAATGATTGAAACTGAAATCATCTATAGATTCTTGGCCAGCCCAATGAGATAATCTTTAATAGGCAGTGCAAGTTACTTTGGTTCCACGATATCAAATAATTTTTGCCTTTTTTTTCTTGGACTGAAGAGTTCTAAGTCCAGTTTGTAGACAATTCTTGTCAAAAGATCTTGAAAGGATTTAAAGTTCTCTGGAGGGAAATTGTAGAGAATTCTATCAGGGAAGGAGGACAAACAGTGTGGATCAGGTTCTTGAGAAGTCCATATCAGGTATGTCTACATTGCAATTGACTCAGACTCAATGGGCTAAAAATTGCAGTATAGACATTTGGGCTTGGGCTGAAGCCCAGGCTCTGAGACCCACCGCATTCACGGGATCTCAGAGCCCAGGCTCCAGTCTAAGCCTGAGCATCTACACTACAATTTTTAGCCCCGAACTATGTGAGTCCAGGCCAACCATAGCCTCGCTGCAGGTCTTTTACTGCAGTGTAGATACACACTCCGAGACATTCTGACCAGCAGAGAGCTCTGTATTAGCTATGAATAGAGCAGATGATGCGAGGAGGTTCCATCGTTCTAGGTTCCAGCTGCTTTGTCTTTGGAATGGAATATGTTGGTGATGGCTTCCATTTGGTTTCCGGTCCCTGAATGTTGCTTTGACTGTTGATCCTAGGGTTGAGGGTCTCAAGGAGCCTGACATCCCGCAAGGGAACTCGTTCCATAAAGATAAAATGGTATCAAGGGTCCCCTCAGATTATTACGATGAACCGTGCCTGCTCTTTAGGCAACCATCATCAAGGTTGGAACCAAGAAGAATTTGGGGTAAGGCTTGGGAAACAGAGCTCTTAGCACAGGTTTCAAACTTCACCTCATATGACAGTAAGGTCCACTCTGAGGGATCAGAGATCTTAGTCTTCGACACTAGTGGAACCCCATGTTTTGCCTTAGTAATTGGGATGAAGGGGAGGGGGGACTCGTACTGAGTCATCAAAGAAATCTGTTCTTGATGGGAGATATAGGTGGGTTGTCCTCAATAAATCTCTTAGGCCAAACAAGGAACTGGACTCAAAGTATCAGCTACCTGCCCGAAGGTTTGTGTGTCATTGGCACCAGCCATAATGATTTCCACACTGTCTTGAATTCTGTCACTGGGGACAAAGATTTGTTCCTCGGCACTGCAGAACTTAATCTCTTAGGCACCAGATGTTTCTGAGCTCCAACATCTCTTGCACCAGAGATTTTATGTCTTCTATCTCCATTAGACCTCTGAGAGTGAGAGTGAGGGGAAAGATGGGTGTCATCTTTCTTCTTCTGTCTCTTGGCCCCAAAAACCCCTGGCTCAAAACTGAACCTGGGGTACCATTCAGCCCACCTGAATCCCCAGACCTTGTCAGCACTGAGCATTTCTTGGCATTGGATTTTTGCCTTCTCCTGCATTCAGGAATGACGGGAAGGACCAGATACCAATTCTGACTCCATATCCATCCTTGAAGCCCTCAGTGCTTTATCCATCAGGATTAACCTGAGGCACGACATGCTCTCTTCATGCCTGAGACATAAACCCTGTATAGACTGAACAACACTGTCAACACTCCAGTCTGTGATCCTTGCCTCGTGCATCATAGAGTGGCTCTGAGTGCCAGAAACACAAGAGGGCCATTCTGTATAATAACACTTATTTCTTTATTCATTGAGCTATAGAAAGAGGAGAGAGAGTTCTTCTTCAAGTGCTTGCTCATATCCATTCCAGTTAGGTGTGCGCGCACCGCGTGCACGTTCTTCGGAAGATTTTTTACCCTAGCAACACTCGGTGTGCCGGCAGGGTGCCCCCTGGAGTGGCGCCGCTATGGTGCCGGATATATACCCCTGCCGGCCCATCCACCCCTCAGTTCCTTCTTACTGCCCGTGTCGGTCGTTGGAACAGTGGAGCGTGGCTTAGCTGATCTCCACTTCCCTAGCTATTCGCTCATTTCTAATCATTATTGTGTATATAGTTCGATATTCTATATTTCTAGTTAGTTTTCTAGTTTTATTAGTTGTTTGTAGTAGTTATTGTATAGAGTTAAGGGGGATCGGGGATTAGCCCCTTCCCCTCACCCGGTACCGGGGCCCATGCCCGGTTCACCGGGCTTCAGACCGTGCTCGGCCTGTCATAGGCCGATGCCCACAGGAGACCCTCACGACTCCTATCTCAAGTGCTTGGGCGAATCCCACCTCGCAGACAAGTGCCGCATCTGCAAGGCTTTCAAGCCCTGGATGAAAAAAGAGCGGGACGTTCGTCTAAAGCAACTCTTGATGGAGGCAGCTCTAACTCCTCCATCTTCGGCACCGACTGCGGCACCAGGGACAAGTGCCTCCTCCGCACCGGAACGCACGGGTGCAGCGAAGGTTCCTCAACACCAGCCTTCACTGACCCAAGCTCCTGCCCGGCACCACTCTCTCTCCCCAAGGAGCAAGAAGCATAAGACTCCTGCGGCTCCCATATCTACGCTGGAGTCAGAATGCATTACGAAGTTGGACCGCCCGGCACTGTCAACTGCCGCGGCATGAACGTCTTCTGCACCGTTGATTCCGGTCTCGCTGGAGCCATCGAGTCCGGTGCCTACCAGCTCCCCGGCGCATGCCATGGTTGAGCTTATCGTGCCCTCCACGCCGGAGACATTCTCCACGGCACGGGAGTTGATTGCCTTGACGGAGCCCGAGCTGCCTCAACCCCCAGCACCGCCAGTGCGGGTTGTTCAATCATTAGGCAAGCTCACCCTCATGAAACCATCCTCGCCCAGCACCACCGAACGTCGCTGGTCACGATCCAGGTCCCGCGGGTGCTCTTGGTCCTGTCACCGATCCCGGTCCTGACGCCGCTCGCAGTCCTGGTACCGCTCTCCATCTAGGTACCAGTCGTACTCGCGGCACCGTTTGAGATCCCGGTCGCCGACCCGATACTCTCAGCACCACTCCAGGTCCCGGCACCGCTTGCGGCGCCGTACATCTTGCAGCCGATCTCGACGCGAGGATTCAAGGCACTGGTCTCATTCCCGGCACCGCGCTGGTCGCAGGTCCCAGTCTCGCTCCTGGCACCGGTACGACTCCCGGTACCGTTCTCCGGTGCCACGTGGAGATGGATCGAATTGACGCAGAGACCATCCGCAAACCATCTCAGCTCCTCCGTGGCCTTCTCGTCATCCATCCGTCTCATCCCATGCGGACAGTGCTTCCTATGGGGATTTGGTTACTCACAGCAGGTTTCCCCAAGGATCCCATGGCCCGGACCAGGCACCTCATCAGTGGTCCTTTTGGACACCTTGGGCTTATCAAGCCCAAGGGGAACCCGCTATGCCATCGCACTCCGGTCCCTCAGAACACCGTGTGCCAGAGGCCACTGTTAGCAGACCTCCCCCGGCTGGTACGGAGGAAGCTCCTGCCCACGCATCGGACCCACACGATCTTCTGGCTCCGGACGTCCCCCAGGATCAGGAGTCAGTACAGGACCCACTCGTCCCAGGGCTTTCATCCTCCTCTTCTCTGGATGAGGCAGTCGCGGGGACGTCATCATCGGGCCTGCCTCCAATCGACCTCAGGTCACACCAGGACTTTCTGCGGCGTGTCGCCCAGAACATCAGCTTGCCAGTAGAGGAAGTTCCAGAGGTGGAAGACCCGTGATAAGTATATTGTCTGTGGAGGCACCAACTAGGATAGCTCTCCCCTTCATCCGTTCAATCCAGGCCAGGGCTGACACCATCGGGCAATCCCCAGCATCCATCCCGCCTACAGCCAGAGGGGTCGAACGGAAATATATGGTGCCCTCCAAAGGGTATGAGTACCTATATGTGCACCCCCCTCCCTGTTCATTGGTTGTACAGTCCATCAATGAACGGGAGCGCCACGGCCAACAAGCCCCTGCACCTAAATCAAGGGAGGCCAGGCAAATGGATTTGTTGGAACGGAAAATCTATTCCGCGGGAGGCCTCCAACTCAGGGTAGCGAACCAACAAGCCCTCCTGAGTGGGTACAACTACAACACCTGGGAGGCGATAGGGAAGTTTACAGAGCTGGTCCCACAGGACTCCTGCCAGGAATTTACAGCACTCCTGGAGGAAGGAAAGAAAGTAGCGCGGACCTCCCTGCAGGCCTCCCTGGATGCCGCCGATTCGGCAGCTAGAACGGTCGCCTCTGGAATTGCCATGCGACGTATATCATGGCTGCAAGTGTCAGGCCTGCCACCTGAACGTCAGCATACTATACAAGACTTACCATTTGATGGCCAGGGCCTATCCTCGCAGAAGACGGACCCTAGGCTACAGAGTCTAAAAGACAATTACGTAATTATGCGTTCGCTAGGAATGCATACGCCACAGACTCAAAGACGATCCTTCCGCTCCCAACCTCAGCACCTCTACACCCCGCCTAGGCCAAGGCATGACTTTACCAGAAAGCGAGGTCGTACCAACCGCAGACGTCAGTCTGGACCTCAAGGGGGTAACAATTCCGGTCCCACCAAGCCAATATCAGGATCCAAATCAAACTTTTGAGGGTCCGCCTGAGAGCAGTGTACCAATTGCCTCCCAGGATCCTTTTTAGTTTTACAACTGCCTTTCCCCGTTCTTCCGTGCATGGTCTCAATTAACGTCAGATCTTTGGGTCCTATGCACGGTGGAGCTTGGATACCATCTTCAGTTTCTTCCATCCCCTCCCTCCCAACTCCCCTCCTTGTCCCTCTTCAGGGACCCCTCTCTCGAGCAACTCCTCCTGCAGGAGGTTCGGAGGCTCCTTCAATGGGAGCTATAGAAGAGGTACCGGAGGAATTAAGGGGCAAAGGGTTTTATTCCCGATATTTCCTAATCCCCAAGGCAAAAGGTGGCCTCCGGCCTATCCTAGACTTGCGAGGACTGAACAAATTCATGAAAAAGTTCAAGTTCTGCATGGTATCCCTGGGAACCATCATTCCTTCCCTGGATCCCGGAGATTGGTACGCCGCTCTCGACATGAAGGACACATATTTCCACATTGCAATTTACCCCCCGCACAGACGGTATCTACACTGTGTAGTGAATCATCAACATTATCAGTTTACGGTCCTTTCCTTTGGCCTCTCCTCAGCCCCGCGGGTATTCACGAAGTGTATGGCGGTTGTCGCCGCTTCCCTCCATCATCGTCGAATACATGTCTTCCCATACTTCGACGACTGGCTTATTCGAGGGACCTCGTGGCACAAGTCACCAGTCATGTGAGCATCATAAAGGACCTATTCACGAGTCTAGGCCTGATAATCAATTTGGAAAAGTCCACTCTGGTGCCTACGCAGAGGACAGAGTTCATTGGAGCCACACTGGACTGCAATCTTGCAACGGCCAGTTTGCCTCTGCCTCGTTTTCAGGCCATAGTCTCCCTTGTCCAAAGACTTCAAAGCTTCCCAACAACCTCTACCCGCATTTGCCTTGGCCTCCTCGGTCACATGGCTGCATGCACATTCGTCACAAAGCACACCAGACTGCATATGCGTCCTCTTCAAACTTGGCTCGCCTCAGCCTATCGTCCGGGCAGAGACGCCATAGACATTATACTCACAATTCCGCTGAACATTCTAGGCTCCCTCGACTGGTGGCAGACACCATCCCGGGTGTGTGCAGGTCTGCCGTTCCATCCACCGCAGCTCTCCGCATCCCTAACAACGGACGTGTCATCTCTCGGCTGAGGTGCTCACCTAGGGCACCTTCGCACTCAAGGCCTTTGGTCGTCTCGGGAGTTGGCGTTACACATAAATGTCCAACATAAATGAGAGCGGTCCAACTGGCGTGCCAAGTGTTCCAGCGTCATCTACAGGGCCGTTGTGTTGCAGTGTTCACATATATTACATAAACATGTATTACATCAACAAACAGGGAGGGACACAGTCCTTCCCCCTTTGTCTGGAGGCGATTCAACTGTGGGACTTCTGCATAGCCCACTCAATAGACCTGGTAGCCTCCTTTCTCCCAGGAGTCCGGAACACTCTCGCAGATCAACTGAGCGGATCCTTCCTGTCTCATGAGTGGTCCATCCATCCGGACATTCTCCATTCTGTATTCCGGAAGTGGGGCTTTCCCCACATAGACCTCTTTGCCTCCAGAGAGAACAGGAAATGCCAGGTGTTCTGCTCCCTACAAGGTCACTCCCCGGGCTCCCTCTCGGACGCATTCCTAATTCCGTGGAAAGGTCACCTATTTTATGCCTTCCCACCATTTCCTCTCGTCCACAGAGTTCTACTCAAGCTCTGCCGGGACAGAGCCCAACTAATACTGATCGCTCCGGCATGGCCAAGACAGCACTGGTACACCCTGCTGCTTGACCTCTCTCTGGGAGACCCGATCCCCCTGCCACTCTGCCTGGACCTCATAATGCAGGACTTCGGCAGGCTTCAGCACCTGGACCTGCAGTCCCTTCATCTGACAGCATGGCTGCTGTCTGGTTGAGCCAATCTGAGTTGTGTTGTTCCACCTCAGTGCAACAGGTGCTGCTGGGAAGCAGAAAGCCTTCCACGCTGACGACATATCTCGCCGAGTAGAAGCTCTTCTCCCACTGGTGTGCCCAGCATGACTTTATCCCAGAAGATGTATCGGTCCCTATTGTCTTGGACTATTTATGGTCCCTCAAGGAGCAGGGCCTGGCGATCTCTTCTATAAGGGTGCGTCTTGCAGCTATTTCCACCTTCCATCCTGGAGAAACTGGCAGTTCAATCTTTTCTCACCCTATAGTTTCCAGATTCCTCAAAGGCTTGGAGCGGCTCTAACCCCAGGTCAAGCGCCCAACTCCTACCTGGGATCTAAACCTCATATTAGCTAGGCTCATTGGTCTCCCCCTTTGAGCCTTTAGCCACATGCTCGCTGCTGTACCTGTCCTGGAAGACAGCCTTCCTCGTCACTATCACCTTGGCTAGGCGAGTCTCGGAACTTCGAGCTTTGATTGTGGATCCCCCGTATACGGTATTCCACAAGGACAAGGTATAGCTGCGACCGCACCCAGCATTCCTCCCTAAGGTGGTCTCTGCCTTCCACGTTAATCAAGACATCTTTCTACCAGTCTTTTTCCCGAAGCCGCACTCATCGCGTCAGGAACAACAGCTGCATACTCTGGATGTCCGCAGGGCTCTCGCCTTTTATATCAAGAGGACCAAACCCTTCCGATGTTTGCCTCAGCTATTTGTAGCTGTGGCAGAGTGCATGACGGGCATGCCAATCTCTTCCCAATGGATTTCATCTTGGGTGACATCCTGTATCCGGGCATGCTATGACTTGGCTCATGTTCCAACTGGCCATCTCACTGCCCACTGTACTCAGGCTCAAGCCTCATCTGCCGTTTCCTGGCCCATGTTCCCATCCAGGAAATATGTCGTGCGGCTACCTGGTCTTCCATCCACACATTTGCATCACACTACGCATTGGTCCAGCAGTCCAGAGACGATGCCGCCTTTGGCTCAGCGTTCTTACATTCCGCAACGTCTTGCTCCGACCCCACCGCCTAGATAAGACTTGGGAATCACCTAACTGGAATCGATATGAGCAAGCACTCGAAGAAGAAAAGACAGTTACTCACCTTTGTAACTGTTGTTCTTCGAGATGTGTTGCTCATATCCATTCCAAACCTGCCCTCCTTCCCCTCTGTTGGAGTAGCCGGCAAGAAGGAACTGAGGGGGCGATGGGTCGGCAGGGTATATATTTGGTGCCATAGTGGCGCCCCTCCAGGGGGTGCCCAGCCGACCCACCGAGTGTTGCTAGGGTAAAAAATCTTCCGACGAACATGCACGCGGCGCACGCACACCTAACTGGAATGGATATGAGCAACACATCTAGAAGAACAACAGTTACAAAGATGAGTAACCGTCTTTTCCAACATGCTGCTTCAATAGCTGGAAGAAGCTGAGCGCCATGCCCTATTATCTAGCCTCTCATGAAGTATTCAGAGCTCCAGGCAGTCAGGGCATCCGACTCCACAAGGCTGAGTTTTCCATAGGGTTCTGAGCTTCTATGGAAGATACAGGTGCTTCTCTAGAGTGGGGAGGGGTCTGCACTGATAATACTTGAAGGTGAACTAGCAGCTTAGGAGGAAAATTGTTTGGATGCAAATGAATAAATAGAACTGGGGTGAGGGAGAGAAGATGAAAAACAAGTAAAGAAAATGTATAAACAATGCAAAGAAGAAACACGTGACACTTTTGTCACCAGGTATTTGTGTATTTATAATTTAAATAGAAAGGTGAAATACTTCTCACTAACTCTTACCAGTCCTTGGAGATTGGCTAACAGGATTGTGGGATCCAGTACTGACACAGTGGTTCTCTTTCAGTAACACCAGATCATGTGTTCTTGCTGTAAGACAAAATGTGTTTTTAATAACTGTCAGCATCATAGATTCCCCTGGCATCTGAAAATCTAGCTGGGGCTTTCTGTCTCTTACCACACTTAGACAAAGGCCCACCAGTTCTGTTGATGCACGAGGCAAAACAGATCAAGCTTGCTCTCCAATAGCTGTAAGGGCTGCACAGAGCTAAAGGAAGCAAACACTTGTTCATGTCCGTAAAGTGAGCAGCTGAGACTGAAACACAGGGAGTGGAGATGCTGAGTGAGAGTGGACCATTTTTAAATGCCTGTTCTTTTGACTATAATTGCACTTTAAAACTCTTGTACCTCCAACCACCTTCCTGCCCATTGTTCCAATCTTAAATCTCCTTAACGAGAATTTATCTCCAAATAACATATTCCCATGTCTACACCACAAATTTTGGTTGAAGCAGGTAACATCAGTGTACAACCACTGAAGATAACATATTGCTCATGCGTATGTGTACTTGGCTGCTTATGTACTCACCAGGAGTGCTTGTGTCAATACAAAGTGTGGTGCACCTTGGGTAGGTATCCCAGTGTGCCATGCCCCACCATCTGGTGGAATGCCTTTTGGGAAATTTTCACAATATGGGAGATAGAAATTAGTCGCACAGGAATGTCTGAAAGCTAAGGGTCAAGTTTCCAGCATGCAACTTTCTCCATCCTGTAATGCCGTCCATATTCCATAATTTTCATGCCTTTTATTTAAAATCCTACAAACATGCACGATACTTTTCATATCAGTCATCCTCTGATAGAAGTGTGAGGCCTGCAGAGGCCTGCACTCCTCTAATGAACATTGCCAATACAGGACATACAATTCCCCTGTATTTACAGACCTCCATGAAGTACCACAACAACAAGTTTCAGAATAGCAGCCGTGTTAGTCTGTATCCACAAAAAGAACAGGAGTACTTGTGGCCTATTAGAGACTAACCGATTTATTAGAGCATAAGCTTTCGTGGACTACAGCTCACTTCATAGGATGCATAGAATGGAACATATAGTGAGGAGATATATATACACAGAGAGCATGAAAAGGTGGGAGTTGTCTTACCAGCTCTGAGAGGCCAATTAAGAGAAAAAACTTTTGAAGTGATAATCAAGATAGCCCAGCACAGACAGTTTGATAAAAAGTGTGAGAATACTTACATGGGAGATAGAGTCAATATTTGTAATGGCTCAGCCATTCCCAGTCTCTATTCAAGCCTAAGTTGATTGTATCTAATTTACATATGAATTCAAGTTCAGCAGTTTCTCATTGGAGTCTGTTTTTGAAGCTTTTCTGTTGCAAAATTGCCACCCTCAGGTCTGTTACTGAGTGACCAGACAGGTTAAAGTGTTCTGCTACTGGTTTTTGAATGTTATGATTCTTGATGTCAGCTTTGTGTCTATTTATCCTTTTGCATAGAGCCGGAGTCGGCAACCTTTAAGAAGTGGTGTGCCGAGTCTTCATTTATTCACTCTAATTTAAGGTTTCATGTGCCAGTAATACATTTTAACGTTTTTAGAAGGTCTCTTTCTATAAGTCTATAATATATAGCTAAACTATTGTTGTATGTTAAGTAAATAAGGCTTTTAAAATGTTTAAGAAGCTTCATTTAAAATTAAATTAAAGTGCAGAGCCCCCTAGACTGTTGGCCAGGACCCGGAGAGTGAGAGTGCCACTGAAAATCAGCTCGCGTGCCGCCTTTGGCACCCATGCCATAAGTTGCCTGCTCCTGGCATGAAGACTGTCCGGTTTGGCCAATGTACATGGCAGAGGGGCATTGCTGGTACATGATGGCATATATCACATTGTTAGATGTGCATTTGAATGAGCCCCTGATGGCGTGGCTGATGTGATTAGGTCCTATGATGATGTCACTTGAATAGATATGCTGACAGAGTTGGCATTGGGCTTTGCTGCAAGGCTAGGTTCCTGGGTCAGTGTTTTTGTTCAGTGGTGTGTGGTTGCTGGTGAGTATTTGCTTCAGTGGGAGGTTGTCTGTAAGCGAGGACAGGTTTGTCTCCCAAGATGTGTGAGAGTGAGGGATCATCTTTCAGGATAGGTTGTAGATCTTTGATGATGCGCTGGAGAGGTTTTAGCCGGGGTGGAGGTGGAACAGCTGTCTGCTGAGTTTAACAGGGCCATTGCAAGAGCTCAGCATGGAGCTCTGCAATTGGGGGAAGCTTTGAAAGAGCGCTTTAATGGTCAGCCACAGCAGTGTTCTGTGCTGGAGTGTTTTCTGGGCCTGAAGGTTTGGCTGCTCTTAGCAATTGTGTAGTCCTTCCTGTACATTAATAACTATGATTGTGTGTTTTACTGAAGCTATCATGCAGTGCTTGCTGTACTTCTATAAACATGAGCCGGTGTTTTCTTGAACCTAGTTCTGTGGTGACACACATTTACAAGTACTGGTGCTTTGAGTACTGCTCTACATTCTACACTAATAAAGATGATTTTATTTTAAGAACATATTAATTTGAGTGGCAAAACCAGTGCAATAAAACCAATGTGGAAAACCACCAAGCCATTCAACCCAACTTTTAACAGAAATGAATCTATCCGTTTCAACGCACAAATGTAGCCCATTATGACTTACACATGCACAGATCTGTGAGAACCAAGGGTGGTTTATGTGAAGCTGTGGTTTTCCTTGCTGTCCCCCAGTGGGGAATGGTAGGGATAAGGACATAGCCCATGATGCCGCATGGCATTCTGGGAGATGTAGTAAGCTGCTTTCCATGGAGTTCTCTAAGGACTGCAAAGGCTGGGATTTCTGTAGGTCGGCCAGAGTCTGCACCATTTCAGTTTGCTACCTGAGAAGCCCCATTGTGTCCTGGTGCATCTCCATCTCCTTTTCCTGCTGGGATTCCTGGGCCTTTCTCCTGTCAGCTCAGTCCTTCTCCATGCTCTCTGCCATGTTGGCCTTTCAGACCCTTTGATCACGATCTGATGCAGCACTGGCTTGTAGGATCTCACTGAACATGTCCTTCCTAGTCCTTTCCTTTCTCCTCCTCATCAGGATCAGGCATGCAATGGCTGTGGAGGGGGTACCCCTCAAGGTTGCAGTGTCAGCAGCTGCTGATAAAAACAGGCAGATGTGTCATTGGATTTCCAGTCACAATGGAAAGGAAAGGATTAAGTTTCAAAACTCCCTTCCATTATTCTAATAAAAGTGTTTAATAAGATATGCTTATTGACACTTCAGTTTTGGAGTGACTCTGCACAGCACCACTCTGTCCCACTCAGGGCAAGGTGGGAGAAAGGAAGTCCAGTTCCATGAAACAATACAACGTTGGTCCCTATTCCATGGGTATGAGTATAGGGCAAGGGAACTGAATATTGGCACTATTTTCCACAAGCAGTGGTGATTTTAGCTGATATCTCACTCTCAAGAGTAACAAAGGCACAGAAGGCTCACCTTTCACTGGCATCCTGAAGCCCCACCCCCACCTCCCACCTATATGGCACTAGTTAGTTGATTGCAGTGATGCCAGCCAAACTCACTGTGGAGTGACATGGGAAAGCGTCCTACCACAGAGGAAGAAATAAGGCTGCCATCCCAAGAAACCTTTGGGGAAAGATTGCAGAGTACCTCTATGAATGTTTTCACCAAGATCTCTCAGGATACGAGGGACATTCCTCTGTACATAACAAAGCACCCCACATGGCCCTCCTCCCTCTCCCCATGCCTATCCCTGCAGAGGACTGAACAGCAGATACCAATTCTGCCTCCGTTGGTTGGTCTGCTACCTCTTCTGGTGCGAGTAAAACAATGACAAGTTGGTATTGTTGTCATGTTAACTGGATTATGGACCAGGTGCCATCTTTAAATTTAAGCATTGTAAGGGAAAATGCATGCACACAGAGGTCCCTTCCCCTTCATTGGGTTTGTCCAGGCTCGGCAGGCTGGACTGGCTAGCCTGTGGGGAATTCTTGAATGAGTTCAGGCTCATGCCATGGCTGGAACCTCCCCTTCCCCCCTGCATCTCTCCCCTCTTCCTCCTCCTCACTGTTCACAGCAGGAGTCTCTGACTTGGGCCCTTCCAAGGTATCCGCAGTGCTTTATGGGATGTTGTTGGGGTCTTCACCAAATATGGCATGCAGCTTGTTGTAAAAGTGGCAGGTCTTCGGCTCAACATCAGAATGATTGTTGTTCTCCCTGGCCTTGTGGTATGCTGTCACAGTTCCTTTGCTTTCACATGTCATTGCTGCTGATCCCTGTTGTACCCTTTGCCTGCATCCCCAGTGCAATCTTTTTGTAGCTATCTATGTTTCTGTGGCTAGTCCGTATCTGTGCTTGCAGAGCCTCTTCTTCCCACAGGCCCAGGAGATCCAGTACTTCCTGTCTATCCAGGCAGAAATGCATCTAATGTGTGGAGCCGTCTTGGTCAGTTGGGCCGTTGCACACAATGAGAGAGCTGCTAGGTGTGCTTGTCACAGTGGGGAATCAGGAAAAGGCATTTCAAAAATGTGCAGGCTGGTTTTTGGGGGACAGGGATTTGCTTCTGGTCTGCATGACTTTGGCAGTGCAGTTCACAATCGAGACAAAAACAATCACTGTTGCAGGGAATGCGGCATGGAGAACTGTTAGGGCTGATACAGGTCACACACTGTTTGCACTCTCACTCTGTCAGCCTCAGTAGGTTGACTATGGTTCAATGGCGTTTGGGGAGGTGGTTTTACTGTGTCATCGTAATAGGGTGCTTATGTTGGAGGGAGACGAATTTGAGTGTAGACACAGGCATAAAGAGGTCAACACAAGGAAACTTGTATCAACCTAACTTCATAGTGTAGACTAGGTCTTAGAAACTAAGTGGGTCCAGGGACTGTCCGTAAGCACCTTAAATGAGTCATGACTAGGCACTTTTACTATCAAACTACTATTTGGTAACTAACGTGAAATAAGATCGGGTCTCTGTCCAGTTTCTAGTGCACAAGTCTCTATATAATAGGCAGGCTTGTAGGCAGTCTGAGGGGCCAGTGACTCAAGTGGGTGGAGAATGTAGAGAGGGGACTTGGAGAGGACAGCGACATAAGAGTTGTAATAGACAAGGTGAGAGTTGATGAAGGCATGAATTGAGACTGGCACAGTCAAGGAAAAGATGTTGCTGAAGTAGTGATAGGAAATGTGGAGGGGGGAAGTTCAGGGTGAAGATTGATCCTGAGGTTGTGAACAATAGAAGCAAAAGGTCTCAGTTGAAGAAAGATATGGAGTGGCACCTGAAGATGCTCTTGTTGCCCAGGAGAAACGCATCTAAGCTATTAAGCTGATCATCTCAAAACTGGAAAGAACACAAATTCTAGGGCATGTCTGTGAGCGATGCATAATTGCGAAGTATTTTTACCCTCAGGTATTTGAACATTTCCTGTAACTCAAACCTGTGGCCCCCTTTCCATTGCAGATTGTCTGACTTCTTCCACACCACAAATTTTATTTTATTCTGCCTGATGTGTCCCCATTCTCTCATTCTCCAGCTGCCTCATACACCGACAGCTCTGATGATGAGACCTCCCCCCGGGACAAGCAGCAGAAGAACTCCAAAGGCAGCAGCGATTTCTGTGTGAAAAACATAAAGCAGGCAGAGTTTGGGCGCCGAGAGATTGAAATTGCTGAACAAGGTAAAAGAGGACAGGCTCCTCAAGTTTGATGCTGTTGTGATCTGGACTTCTCACCTGAACAGCTTTAAATCTTGAGTACCTCATACCTGCCCATCCTGCAGAGCTTATAATAAGGGCTTGTTAAAAGTGTTTTTCAGCAGCAAATTGGGTTTTTGACTAAAGGAACCTTTCCCAGAGAAGTGCCCGTTTTCTGCAAAACATTTTGATCTTTCTTCAAAAAAAATAAAAAAAAACCTTTAAACCCAAAATATTTCTGCCAAACGCAGAAATATTTCAGTGTGGATATTCTATCTTGGTGCCTCATGGGAGTTGTAGTTGTGTTTCTTCATATCTTTATCCTCCAGTATGGGCCAGCTTCCCCAGCCAGACTATACCTACCTCCCACAATACGCCCTTGATGCAACTGCCTTTCCTCACCATAAAGAGAGACCATGGTGCATGATGGGGAAATGGAGTCTGACCAGGAAACCCAGAGAATAAGAGCATGTGACACCAAAGAAGTGTTTCTGAATTAAAATATTTCAGTTTTTGGACAAAATATTTTTTCCCCCAAAAGTCTAATTTTTCCGTAGGAAAACTTTGACAAACTATTTTTTCATATTTATTGTAATTTTCCATGGAGCAGGGTATAAGTCCATTTTTTGACCAGTTCTAGTCATAACCTTTTATACTTAAGGGTTCAAGTAGACGACCTGAAACTTCTCTTTGCCCTGTTACAACAGAGCGACGTGATACACCTCCAACCAGGTGTAAATGGCAAGAGGCATTAGTGGCTAACACACAATAGGGAAATATTTGTGTCCTAAAATTTCTTAGGCTACCTTATCTCCTCTCTGTGCATCTCCTTACAGAGCTCCCCATCCTTTTCTTGGGAGGTTCAGTGTCCCACTGATTTCTTCTGGCACTGTTCCTTCTAATAAAAGTTAGGTTAGCCTATCGGAGAACAGAAAAAAACGTATCATGTGATCTAAGTGACCCACACTAGAGAAAATATTGAATATTCAAAGATCCATTATTACAAACAGAAGAAGATGGTTATCAAACAATTCACAAATAGACAAAGTTGTAAAAATCCTGATTAGTTCAGACAGCTTGTGAAAAGGGATCCAATTCAATTACTATATTGTTTGCAAGGATGAGAGAAGTCACAAATAGAGTGGGCTTATCTAAGTTCCAGCTCTCTAGATGGGTGCTGAAGGTGTAAGAACAACCCTGAAATTCTTACCCAGCCATAGCAGTAGTGCCAACTATTGGATTTTACCATGAGTCTTGTGATATTTGATTTTCTTCAAGCCTCAGCTCATTTAGAGAAGTGATTATGTGAAAATTTCAGCTTCCATTGGGGAGGGTGCAGTAAGTTTCTAGCTGTTCTGGTTTGCAGAGAAAAGCTTGAAAACATGACTAGGCTGCATTCTAAAGACGTAAACACCGGAAGACAAGTAAAAAGAATGTAAAATGTATTAATTTAAAAAATATCTTAATATTTTTAAGCCAATGTCATGATTATGGGGGCCTGACTCCTGGCTTTTGCGGGTTTGGGGTTGGCCGTACTGCACAGATTTATTACAGTAAATCTTAAATGCTGAGGCAGGGGAGGGCAGCGGTGCTGGCTGTCTGCTTCCTTGTGCTGACTCTTCTTTGCTTTTTAATAATAGATTTTTCTTTCCTTCCAGAGATGCCTGCACTTATGGCTTTAAGGAAGCGAGCTCAGGGAGAGAAGCCATTGGCTGGGGCCAAGATTGTGGGCTGCACACACATAACCGCACAGACTGCTGTAAGGCCCTGTTTTATTTGTTCAGTTCTTTTCCCTTTGCAGTGGGCATTTCAGCAAGAAGCCTCTTTAAATTCCACTGTAGGGTGTCTCCGTTGGTATACAAAGGACTTACTCCTAGGAAATAGTCTCCCTGAAATAGTTATCGTTACATAATGCCATGTTGGAGAAAAATAGATTTCCCAGAGATTGGATGAGTTGGGGGATAGCTGAGGGGATATGCCGCCAGTGGCTGATAGGTCCCCTGGCTGAGTCTGGCTGAGGATGGTAGTGACTGTAATGCTACCTACCGTTGGCTGCTTAGTGACCGGTGTGAGACGGGTTAGTGGGTCTTAGTCCAGTTCCCAGACAATGGCAGTCCACAGCCCCAATAACACCAACACAGTTGGCACTAATTCATACCCTTGTTGACAGTCCCAGCAGGGAGGCCAAAGAATGGATAGGCCACGAAGACTGAAACCTGTTCTCAGTCCTTCTGGGGCAGGAGCACATTGGCGGGGCACTGTCAGGGAAACTTGCACTCTCTTTGTCTGCGCTGCGGCTGCTCTTGGGGACAAAGAGAACTTTAGTCTCCAGAGATGTCAGTCCAGTACATTTCACCAAAATCGCTTTTTGAAAAGGAGAATGCCAACTTCTGTAAAGGTCTATTTAACAAGGATATATGTCTATCCGTATCTCGTCTTTTAAATGTGAGCAGTACATATGTGTGACTGTGAGCCATAGCTGTGAGTAATGATGATTAAGGAAAAAAAAATCTTAGAATAAAACAAGTGGGATCTAGTGACTATGGCAGGTGAAGGTACTGTGTGATTCAGGACTCACTGGTAGGGAATGAGCTCTAATGACTAGAACAGGGGGTTGGGATTTGGGGCTTTGCTATCTCTGGGTGAAATGGACTAGGCACATTGGAATTACTATTTTATTTTTGTATTCATTTGTTTTAAATGATGGGCTCTCTGATGCACTGTCTGTCTGTCTCTGTTCATACTGCACTGACTGCTCTGTCAGGGCTTGTCTACACAGAGCTGCATTAGTCTGCACTAAATTCCAGGGTGCACTAGCATGTTGTGAACTAACTGGCCCAACTGGCCACTGCTGACATGCACTAAAGTTCAGTAGTGCGCACAAGCGAACTCTTAGTGTATGCCAGCAACGGTCTAAGTGAGCCAGTTAGCACAACACAATAGTGAGCACTGGAATTTACACTCCTCTGATGTGGACTAATGCACTGTGTAGACAAACTCTCAGTGTTTAAAGAAACTAGAATGAGACTATTGAAATTTGTTTCACACTAATTACAGTGCCTGATATTTGGCTTCATGTAAAAGTATACTTGCACAAAGGCCTTCTAATTCAGTGCAACTCATGAAAACAACATCACTCATTACCTTCTGAGGCTGGGACTGGATGACAGGGGATGGATCACATGGTAATTGCCCAGTTCTGTTCATTTCCTTTGAAGCATCTGGCGTTGGCCACTGTCAGAAAACGGGATACTGGGCTAGATGGACGATTGGTCTGGCCCAATATGGCTGTTCTTATTTTCTTTGATCCAGGTACTGATGGAGACTCTTGGTGCCTTGGGTGCTCAATGCCGATGGGCTGCCTGCAACATCTATTCTACTCTCAATGAAGTGGCTGCTGCCCTGGCTGAAAGTGGTAAGGGATTTTGCCTTCTTCAGCATGCTTTAGAGAGATTCCTGTCAGCCTGCAAATATCGATACTTTAAAAGAGGACACTGCTCAAGTGTATTATGTTCTTTTTCAAATAGTTTTCCCTTCAATGTAAAATACACCTTTAGAAGCTTGAAATCTTTACAGTGTTTCTTTATTCATCTCCCTTCCACCTTTTATGTTCACATACATGTGTAGGCTGGTAAGTTATGAGGCCAGGTTGCATATGTTCATTTACTGTTTAGAGTTACTTAGAAAGCTGGACTGCTCACCCTGCTCTGTTCTTGCAGGATTGCTGGTGAGTATTAGCCATTCATATTGATTTAATCAAATATATCGCTTCTCAGAAGGAGAGAAAATTCTGTGGATTTGAGACGTAAGGAATGAAACTGGAAATCAAACTTTGGCCCAAGCAGCCTTGACAAGAAATGTGGCTTGTTTAGCATTAGAGGTTAAGATTTTCAAAGCAGTGCAGGGGATTGAACTACACATCTTCTAGTAATTTTAATGCATTTCAGTCCCCTGCTCTGATTTGAAAATCACAGCCAGAAATTTTGCTTCTCTGGAGTGTAAATGTACTTAACAGTTGATATCATCTGTTGCTAGCCCCCCCTGTAGTCTGTACAAGAATGCTGCCTGGGCAGCCTTTTGATATCTAAATGACTATTGCATATGCTGTAAATATTACTGTCCTTGCAAATGGCTTTCTGTACTATAGCTAGGAATTAAGAATTGGATCCCCCCCTCAAGATAGTATATTTGAAGACTGACGAGAACAACAATGAAAAGGTCTTGCAGGGGGGTGGGGGTCCCAACTCTTAGCTTTATGACTTTTTGAAAGCCCTTTCAAGACAGTCACTCTCCAGTAAGGCTCACTCCTACTTGCTGCCCATGGTACCGTGTCAGCACCTCTGCAACTAAAAGAGGCAAGAACCAGACGTCCACTAGAGCGAGCACTGCATCCAGCCAGATTCTGCCAATATGGGCACTCTCGTGGTGACAGGAAGCAGCTCGTCACCTTGACCATTCCACCTTTGCCAGGCTAGGGGAGCACTTAGGCGACACTTCCATAGATTGCATTAGTACTGAACTTTCTTCCTGTCTCTATCAGGGTTCCCTGTCTTTGCCTGGAAGGGAGAATCTGAAGATGACTTCTGGTGGTGTATCGATCGTTGCGTCAACGTTGAGGGATGGCAGCCTAATATGGTGGGTTTAAAACATGGTAGGATCTCAAACATCTGGCACGTGTAGTAGCAGTTCTAAAGGCTGATGTCTGAACTATAGCCTAGAGAGATGAAGGGTGGAGTAGGGGCCACAAAAGATTTGGAATTATAAAGTGTTTTTTTCCTATTAAACCTTGAATGTAGAGTTCGGTGTTTCTTCATCAACAGTTAATCATACTGCTTGCCACCTACGTAACACTTATCTTCAAAGTGCATTACAATTATGAACTGATCCTCACAACATGAGGAATTAACTCATCACTGTCTTACAAGTAGGGAATTGGAGGAAGTGGTTGACTCACTTGCATGGAGCCAGTCCAGTTCTTATCTATACAGGAAGGTTGCACCAGTTTTACTTAAGTCAGTTTTTAAACCAATGTAGTTAAACTGGTGCAAATCCCTGTAAAAGTGCTCTTACTTCACTTTGAGAAGTTTATTTCAGAATAAATTTTAAACCTGTTCCCAGAAAACTTAAGCTAAACTGCAAAAAACCGCTCAAAGCAAAAAAAGATTCCACGCAGCAGTTTGCACCAGTTTAACTAGATCATCTTAAATTCACACCTTAGGTTATACCAGGACAACTTTCCCATTTAGACAAGGCCTCAATTGCAGAGTCAGGGTTAAGACTCCAGAGACCTTGACAACTAGCCTGGGCTCATTGTATCAGATTGCAAAACAGTAAAAAGTGTAGCTTCTTGCTTTAATGGGTTGTGACATCTTTGCTCATAGGGCAATCACAGAACCCTGAACTTGGCAAATGGAATAGTTTTCAGTTCTCAGATGTTTTATTCCTACAACACTTGAGACTGGTCCTTGGCTCTGGAGCTCGCAATCTAACGGATGGTGGATATTGTGATGTATTTTATTGCTTAAGTTTTCTCATATTGAATTATTTGGGATGTACTCGTGTTTTCTTTTGTTAAGCACACCTCTGTTCACTTTATTTCATCCATCCGCTTTAGAAGGATTGAGGAATAGTCAGATAATCCATCCCCTCATCCATAAATCTGCATATGGAAAATTCAGTTAAAGAAATGATAAACGGCTTATGTTGGGGAATAAGCTCCCATCAGTAGTGACGGCAATCACTGAGGTGATGGTGTCAGAGAAACTGAAACCCTTCCTGCACCTGGCACGTATGTCTTATGATAGTTTGACTCAGCTTTTTGGTTCTGTGAAATATGTTAGGATGGCTGATGTCGTCTCAGAATTCCTTTTTGTGAGAATGGCATTGTGGATCTGCAGAGCTCTTTGAGGTGGTCCATGTGACAGAGTATATCCCCTGTGGGTGCTCCACCATAGGATATGCATGAGCTCATGCACTCGTGACTGGAAATTGTAAATAGCAGTTACCACACTTGCACAAAGTAGAGCTTTGTGCTCCCATGTGAAAGCACAGAAGGAGGTGCAGACCCAGTTCCCACCACTCCAGTTCCTTCTCGACTGCCTGCAGCTTGAGATAGCACTGTTGTGGTGTCCACTGTTTAGAACTTCCCACTTTCCTTACCCTTTATCATTTATGTTTTATTTTATTTATTTAGTTATTATTTTTGAGTTAATTTTTTCTTAGTTTTAGCACAGCTTGTTCATGAAGGGGTGGGGGTCCCCTCCTACAAACTTCTTGCATTAGTGCTTTTGCCATTTCCCTGTGTTATGCCTAAAACCCCACAGTTCAAGTCCTGCCAGATCTGCCGTTTCCACATAGTGACAGGCTTTCTCGTTGTCTCCGAGACACATCCTGTCAAAGCGTAAATCCGCCTGGGGTTCAAAGGCAGGTCTCATAAAGATAGAGAGGCTAGGTTGAAGCTCCTGTTAGTAGAACACTCCCTAAATCCAATGGGGTCTGCTTCCTCCTCCCCCACCGTACATTGACCTCAGTCTCTCAGGCTGCTCCGGTGGCTTCCAGAGCCTTCTAGGTAGTTCCAGAGATAAAGTCCTCTAAAACGATGAAGTCCCTCTTGTTAGGGGGCTTATTCCTTCACCCTCTCACTTCCCTGGTCCTTCTCGCATGAATAGAGAGCAACCATACCCAAAGTCCAAAGGCACAAACAATTTGATGTTTATTGGGATGAACTTCCAGCAAGCATGATTCCAGTTTCCTTCCTCAGTGTCCCCCTTCCCAGCTCTGACACCAGAGAACCTTGCCTGTGTCCCTGTCCCTGTTCCCATCCACCCTTTAGCAAGACATGATTTTAATTCCCCCATCCCTGGTCCCTGTTCCCATTCTCTTCCCCCACCCCCTTTCCTGTTTGACTGCAGACTATATAGTAAAACCTGAGTTTTGCTTAGTTAGACCTTAACCAATCATTTTACTGAAATTTAACTAACTAATCCTAACATATTGTGACATGGTTATTTAACCAATTATATCCCACCACCTTCATTGGTTTACACCCAACAAAATTAATTATACAGCAGACAGAAACAATTACAGAACCAGACAGAGACCATGCAAATAAACATACAAAACAATACAGAAATGAGGATTTCACAACTACATCTATACAGACATAAGGGATTTCCAGCTGTGTCTATTGATAAGTGAGTTCTTGCCAGACAGGATGCTATCAAAATAAGTTTCCTTTTACATCTTTAGGCTCTTTCCTTTCTCTGGAGGTGATAGATCGGATCACCTTCATAACAGCCTCAGATTGCCTTATTTCAATGTGACTAGTTTGGAATGTGAGGATATGACCATGCACTTCCAGCTTATGGCTGCCTAACTTCATCTTAGCTGAAGGCCTTAGCCTGTCACAGTAAGAGAAGGCCATTACACAGACAGTGATTTTGATTCTTTCTTTTATACCTCTATAACTAGCTAAGTGATAAGAATACACCTAAATTCTTAAAAGCATAGGCCTTTGCAGACAGGCCTGAATATCTATATCCTAACACCTCTCATCTACCAAACTCTAGAAAGAGGGGTAGGTCACCTTATAGTGCTGACTCTCGGGAGACCTCGCATCCCATAATGGGATTGCAACATGGCCTTTCATTCACCCTTATGCCAGGCATTACATAATCGTACCTGCTTCCAGGGCTGACACTACCTTTGGTGAAGTCGTCCTCCAAACTGTCTTGGATTTATCTCCTCAGCACCCACCTCCACATTCAGATACTGCTTGGGAGTCTCCTACAGTGGAGCAGGAGGAGAGGTTACTTACCTGCACAGTGAGTTCTTCAAGATGTTTTGTCCCTTCGGGCACTCCACGTCCCATCCTCCTTCCCTTCAGCAGTCTTCAGCTTCGTGGTTGCAAAGGAATTGGAGTGGCAGCGAGTCTGCCCCTCCTTATATGTCCTCACATGGGAGCATGAGATGCTGCCCTGTGTCAGCATAGACCCGTGGACACTGCTGTTCACAAACTCCAGTCAAGAGTGTACCAACTCTGTTCTGTGCATGAAGCAAAGTGAAATAAGTCATCTGAGGACAGACATGTGAAGGGGGAATAGCTGCTAAATAGAAAGGGTACAGCAAATTGATCTGGGGGAGATTTGGGAATTACTATTTTAAAAAGAACCTTCTAGTCTGACAAGCAGCTGCAATGAGAGATTAACAGGATTCCAGGTTTGCATTGTTGGAGGCATAAAATGCAAATCAAAGGAGAAGGTATTTCTATGTAGGCGATGGATTAGATCTCTGCTGGGATAGTGGATGCAGCAATTGTCTGTGCCAGAGGATATAAATGTCCCTTTTGAAGAGAGAGCAGAGTGAAGATGCAGAGAGGTTTCTGTTACTGTGTTTTGGCCCCTCAGAGTTCTCTGAGCCAAGCTGAGCGCACTAAAATCAGGAGGGGGTTGATAAAGTGCAACTGTACTGACAGTCTGATCTAACAAAAAGTCTGGCATTGACTGCAAGTAGCAGCAAAAAGGCAAGCTGGGGCTTATGTGCAAAAAGGTTGATTTGCATGGAAAGCGCCCCCAGTGTGGTCATGCAGGTGAAGGTTGGTTTGCTAAAATGATAGCTAGGAAGGATTCTAATGAAACAACATAAGGATAATGTGTGAGGAAACTAAAGGAAAATCAGCATGTGGTGGATCTTGCTCGTAGAGCACTTTGTGTACATTCTGCTATCTGAAGGTGACCATCTGTTGAGGCATTCCAGGGACTCATTCTCTAGTCTCAGTGTCCTCTTACCTTATACTCTCCGAGGAAGGAGAAATTTGCCAGAGCACAGAATTCTGCCCTGTTTATGCATTTTCACAAGAGGACTCTCTGCCCTATCAATTAAATGAGGATTAATGAAACCAAGAGATTCAGTAGCTGTGTGTACCCCTAGTGAAATATGGGTAGCTTGAAAGGAATCAAGAGTATTTCACTCTCATGTCAGTTTCTTCATTCCATTAGATCTCTAGATTTTAAATGAAAGGTTAATCTGAGCACAGATCTGAGAGTCAGGAACTCCTTAGTTCTGATCTGGGCATTGCCACCACTCGGTGTGGATTTGGCAAGTCATTTAGCTGCTCATTGCCTCAGTTTCCCCATATGTAGAATGGAGATGATATCTGTTCACATGGGAGTTTGTTTTCTTGTAAAGCATTTGGAAGAGGAAAAGGAGATGGTGTTGATTACTATTATTTAATAGTTTGTGACGCGCTGACAGTGTGCTACTCTTTACAAACATTCAGAAAGGAACAGTTGGTCCCTGCTCTGAGGAGCTCATGATCAAGGAGGAGAGAGAGATTATGGGAATGTGCTCCAATGATAATCAGCACTTCTAATTTCCAAATCACTATATAAACAACTAACGATGGCAGAATTGTGGTTCAATACACACACCGCAAACCATGTTATCACAGAAGGAAAACTTCGATGGATATTGCCAAGTACTCGTCTGATATTCCATTGTGTGGTGTGTCTGTAAAAGCTGGGAGTGAATTTTGAGTTTGGAATGGAGCTAAAAAGAACAGAGCAGTGTTTAGCAATTGTTTGATTCTGTACAGAGTAGCACCGATAAACAAGTGGGCACGGCCCAGAGCCAGTAGAGGGCGCCAGGAGCCAGACTTTCACGCCCTCAGCACATCATCTGCTGTTCACTGAAACCTGCTTTGTGTTCCTTCTGGGATCTGGCCGCTGTCTCCTGCTCTAGGGGGATAACTCATTATGTGCTGTGCTGGGGATGTCACTTCAGCTACCTACCTGGAGCTAGCCAAGGGGAGTGGAGGAGTTAAAGAGGTGAAAATTTTATCTGTAGTGATTTTTTTTTCAGCCTTTTAACTAGATCCCAGTGTGGGGGAGGGAACTTTGTGAAATCCTGTGCAATATAAACCTGGAAATAAAAGGCTCTTTCCTGAAAACCCTTTAGGATGGTCACAGCTCTATATTCCAGCCAGGTATAGTCTACCCAGCAATATCACAGAAGGGACTAGACACCTGAGTGCAGCTGCATATCGTGAGACTCAAGCAAAGCAGAATTTTCTGATAACAATGTGCTGAAGCGCTCTGTATTGCCTGGCTGTTGGGATGCAGAGATGGTAGTGACTGACATGCTGTATGTAACATGGAGCACTCAGCACGTAGAGTAGCAGGGTCCTGTGCGCTAGTGGAACATAATGGATTCCTTAGAGACCTCAACATACCAGTCCAGAATTGTGTGCAGAGCTCTCCATCCTTTTGGTGGATGTTAGGATTAGCTGAGAGGACGTAATTGGAAGTGGTGAGGATTGGGGCCATTGTATTTGGAAGGGGACCGAAAAGAGGGATCTACCACTTGAGAATCTCTATTAGGTGGCCTTTTCTAATCCTTTCTGTGGGTCTTCAGTCAGTACACATCAGGGACCATGAACCCTGGTCCTTAGGGCTTTTTGGCTCTAGCAGGGTCCATCCTGCCACCCAGAGACCTGATAACTGTTGTCAGAATAGGAGCTGAGCTCAGACACAGCCCTGGGGGATGACTGCCAGAACACTGGGGGAGTCTGATTGGTCCACAGCACCTATTTAAACCCAGCACAGGAACAGAAAGTTGTCCGTGCAATTAGGATCCAAGTTGTTCTGCATTGTATGTCTTGTGTTTCATGCTCCCCTGGCTTTACTTCCTGGTATCTTGTACTGACTTGACTTTGGTTATTGATCTGTGGTTCTGCTCTCAAGTTTGTCTCCTTCTTCTGATCTCCTGCTACCTGATCCTGCCTGCCCCCCGACTCTTGACTCTGTTTCCTCTCCGGCCTATTTCTGACTCTGATCTCCTGGAGTCAGATTCAGCCTGACTCCTACTTTGACCAGTAGGTCACACCACCCCTTTCCTGGCCACGACAGCAGGCAATGATTATAATCACATCGTGTTAGATAACATTTTTGGCTGAAAATCCTTGCTCTATCTTGCAGATACTATTGTATGCCTCAGAAAATTCTAAAAATAAAATGAACTAGTGTCAAGGAGTATCTGGACATTCACACTAGTAGTTTATTGTAGCCTGTGCTACATCTTTATTACTGATTACATGTACTTAGTAACTGCCTAGTAATGACATTTTCATGTGCTACCTTACGTTGAGTTTATATAACAC
This sequence comes from Chelonoidis abingdonii, assembly GCF_003597395.2. NCBI lineage: Eukaryota > Metazoa > Chordata > Testudines > Testudinidae > Chelonoidis > Chelonoidis abingdonii. The sequence continues at coordinate 1,108,544 of NC_133769.1, forward strand.
TGGCAATGGGTGGATTGGAACTGTGCTTCCAAACTTCAGTACTGTGGCTTCTCTACAGATATTTTAAAATTTAGTGGCTGCCCACTACCAGATACCTTCTTTTTTTTAACCAACTCAGGAAACTAGAAGAATTCAGGACGCTAGTTTCAGGAGGGTCACCAGGGTTTGGACAGTTTTTCATCTTTATTAAACTACCTAGTTTATTTAATTATATAATCTTATCAGTATTTTTAAAACTATAATTTGAAAATATGGATTTTTGACATGTTTGGACACAGCCTAAGATTTTAGTGACAAGAATGGGCCTGTTAAATAAAAGTTATCCCATTATTGCACCTGCTTTGATAAATCTCACATGACACAGAAGCTGAGCCATGTTTGCTGTGTCTGTGGATTCATCCAGCTGCAGTGCAAAATATTGATCCTTCTGAGCTTGTTCTGTCAATTGGCCCTGGCCACAAGACAAGAAAATCCAAACATCCTGTACCTATCATCGTATGTCTACTTTTCTTCCTTTTCTGCTTAACTGCATTAAAATCATCATCATCTTCAGCCCAGTGTTTGCTATATGTAGACTTAGCACTCAGTAAAAACTGTCCTGTTGTAAAGTAAAATGCACCTGCCTTTTCCTCTGCCCCGCCCCATTCCCCTGTTGGCTGGTGCTGGTGCCACAGGCAGCACTGTCTTAGGGTATGTCTACACTCCCCACCGGATTGGCGGGCAGCGATCAATGCAGCGGGGGTTGATTTATCGCGTCTAGTCTAGAGGTGATAAATCGACCCCCGAGTGCTCTCCCGTCAACTCCTGTACTCCAGCGCCGCGAGAGGCACAGGCGGAGTTGATGGGGGAGCGGCAGCAGTCGACATGCCGCAGGGAAGACACCACGTTAAGTCGATCTAAGTACATCAACTTCAGCTACATTATTCACGTAGCTGAAGCTGCGTAACTTAGATCGATCCCTCCCCCTAGTGTAGACCATGCTCTTCTCCAACAGGGGGCGCTCAGACAGGAGACTTCCTGCTTAATGCTTCCCACAGCAGCAAGTCTCCCTGTTGGAAGCCCCCTGTAGGAGTGGAGGGCACAGAGGGGTTGCCTGCGACACAACAGCTGCAGCATAAGACGCAGGTAAAACAGGTGATTTGTTAAGCTTATTTCATTTGCTTCTTAATTAGAAAAAACAAAAACGGTCATGTCAATTAAAAAAAACTCCCTTTGTGGGTCCCCAAGGGAGACATAGCTCATTGGATTAGAAAGCTTGAGATCTTTTTTCTTCTCTAATTTCTAGGATTCTAGGCTGAATTATGGTTCTTAGTAAGGCATTAATTTTTCAGAGAGCACTTAACTTGTATTTAATATAGAACCAGCATAAGCAGATCTGCTCATTTTAATTGTTTTAATAAAGCAATAAGTTTGGCTATTAACTTTCCACCATGAGGAGCACATTCCATAAGGAATGTCTTTTATAGTGTGGTTTTTATCTCCTTCGGTAAAGGGGTTCATTAGGAGGAACTGGACAGTTCAGGGGACTGGTGATCTGCTAGGGAGCCTTGTATTTCTAGATTCCAAGTTCAAATCCAACCTGGGAAGGTTGTGACTAAAAGTTACTGACTAAAAGCTGTTCAGTGGCCTAGGTGAAACATGATGGGTTTCCCAGTATAAAATTATTATCACATTTATCGTTAGTTGGCCTCACCATTCGCAGTCTGATGGCCAACAAACATTTCTCTGTCACTTCCTGAGATGGTCCTTCCTTCTGGAGCAAGTGAGAGGAGCTTCCCCTGCTGCTGTTTGCACTGTCCCTAGTCTGGGGATAAATATTGAGGACCTGAGCAATGCCTCTCCAGCCTCATTAAACAAAAATGTAACCAAAGTGTCATTGTTCCATTGAATAGTCCTTGTCTTGGCTTTGTCTGTGGTGTTGCAATGGCCTACATAATACCAAGACATGGACTTGCTTCAGAAGCTGGAATTTAGTGACAATTTACCCCTGGTGTTATTAACGAAGGTCAGTGACCTCGCTGGATTTCAGTACAGTGACTTGGTGCAACTTTCTCATTACAGATCTTGGATGATGGAGGGGACCTGACCCACTGGATTTATAAGAAATACCCCAACATGTTTAAGAAGATTAAGGGGATAGTAGAAGAGAGTGTGACCGGTGTCCACAGGTAATGGAGCTGAATCCACAGCGAGCACATAGCCCTCTGGGCAAAGGATCCGTGTGTGTCTCACATATACTCAGCACTCACAAGAAGCTATGACATACCATATCTCAGACTGTTGCCTGAACTTTGATCCTACAAATACGGCCTTGGAGTAGTTTGGTGTGGACTAGCTCTTAAAAAGTAAAAGGTCACATTTACTCTCCTCTATCTGAAAATAAACTTAAAAACATCTAATGATCTGAACCTGAGACTAGGAGGTAGGAATTTCTGAGTTCTCATTCTGATTCTCCCATTGACTCTAGTGTGACCCTGAGAAAACATCTAACCTCTTGCTTTCCCCTCTGTAACATGGGGATAATACGTTCCTGCCTTGCCAGGGAGGTGAAGAGGAAGGGACGGTGACAAGAGGAGTGAGGATTACTGTTGCAGTGCAAGGGGAAAGTATAGTTGGCTTTGGTGAAAGTGAGAAGCTTAGAGTCAATCCCAAACTGAAGTGCACAGGAAGGGAGTGAGATTGTAAGAGGAAATGACTCCTTTGCTTGAGGGAGGGGGAGAATTCCAGACAGACAAGTCAGCATAAATGCATGACACCCATACCCCAGCCTATGGAAGCAGAGGAGTGGTGGGAGCAGAGCCGGCTCCAGGCACCAGCCCAGCAAGCAGGTTCTTGGGGCGGCCAATGGAGAGAGACAGCACGTCCAGCTCTTCGGCAGCAATTCTGCGGCGGGTCCCTCACTCCCTCTCGGAGCCAAGGACTAGCTGCCGAATTGCTGCTGAAGACTGAAGTGGCAGTGGTAGAGCTGATTGCGATCACAGCTTGCTGCTCTTTTTTTTTTGCTGCTTGAAGTGGCAAAAACCCTGGAGCTGGCCCTGGGTGGGAGAAGTGATTAACAAAGTCAGAAGGAAGGTCTGAGCAAGTGTGTGGTTTGAGCAAATCAGTAAGTCAGTTTTCAGTTGGAGGAGGCGGTGGATTGCAAGGTAGTGAAGGTGACTCAGAACAGTAGGGAGGAATTGGAAGCTAGCAAAGGTGACAGAGGATGAGGATGACAGTCTTTTTTTTTTTTTTTCTTGCAGTGAGAGCACAGTGTGGCTGCATCTCTCTAAACTGGCTGAAGTTTAGAATAGGGATCTAGGCATTCTGTGAAAAAGGGAATTGAAACTGTTGAGACAGGAAGTGCTGTCTGAAACCTGACTAAGATTTCAGCAGAGGCAGGGTGAAGAAAAGGCCCTGATTGGACAGTATTCTATCAGTAAAGGCAGCAGAGAATCCTGTGGCACCTTATAGACTAACAGACGTTTTGGATCATGAGCTTTCGTGGGTGAATACCCACTTCGTCAGACATTCATCTGACGAAGTGGATATTCACCCACGAAAGCTCATGATCCAAAACGTCTGTTAGTCTATAAGGTGTCACAGGATTCTCTGCTGCTTTTACAGATTCAGACTAACATGGCTACCCCTCTGATACTATTCTATCAGTGGCAGTCAGAGATGTATGGGCAAGGTAGATGTGTAGAGAGCCAAGTAAGGTTAAAGGTAACTCCCTGCATTCTTACTTCAAGAGTGCGGCTAAGGTCTGATGGGAGGCACACAGGGAACACAAAACACACATTGAGTTTCTGAAGCATTTGGTATGGGAAATCACTGTATCTGGGAGCTAACGCTTGAGTCTTGTAGATGGGTCAGAGAGTGCAATGAAGGAAATACACAGCGGGGCAGTTTGTGCACAGAAGTGTTGTCCAGGTTGTGGTAAACAGTAGAGAGCAAGAAGAGAGTCTTCTGGAGAAGGCATAATTATACTCTGTATATTTGTGAGAGAGCTGATTGATCATATTCTGGTTTGCACGATGCCAGCCAACTCTTGAACACATAACAATTGAATACTTCCAGGTTCTCTTCCTGTTTGTATTCTAGCATGTAGATTTACTATCTTGTTTATGTTTTCACTCTCCGAGTAGTTAATCATAACTGAGTACTTCCACAGAGAGATACATTTCTGTCTATTGCCAGTAACAAAAGTTCAATGCAGCACATACTGCAGCATGATTGGAACTTGCCTTGTGTTGCAGTCAGTGTGCTGACTATGCCATTTTAAATGTTAGTTGGTCCAAATACCCATCTTAGTGGTTGCACTTTGTAAGGCTGTTATGAGTCTCTCACTGTGACCAGCTCTTACTACTTGCACCTAAATTGTAAGAAGTGTGGAAGGAGGGCTTTAGGAACACACATATTTTGCACTGAAAGGGCACCAAAGGGTATTGATCTGAAGTTGCAAGAGGCATGCTGTCATGCGCTGGATAAACATGTAAAGGAGCAAAGGACAGAACATGCTTTAGATTCTAATCTGATCCTGGCAGTTTTTCTGGAGGGGACAAGCATAAATGCATTTACAAAATGGGGGACACACCTCCCGTGCTGGAATTGGTAGGATATCTATAGGTAGATGCTAACTTTGCCTTTGGAGATATGTGCCACTCCTTGCCAGCTAATCAAGATAGGTAAAAGTATGTGGAGGCAGAACACAGGAAAACCTTCCTCAGTTCATTTTTCATTCTCCTGTTCTTTCCCTTATTCCTTACAGGTTATACCAGTTATCTAAAGCTGGGAAACTCTGTGTCCCAGCTATGAACGTCAACGACTCTGTCACCAAACAGAAGTTTGACAACCTCTACTGTTGCAGAGAATCCATTCTTGATGGGTATGTAGCTCTCTGACTAAATAGAGCATTCTGCATGACTTTCATGCTTGGGTGTGTTTAAACTGGGTGACTGGGCAACAAAATGCCAAATGAAATTCAAAATTGATATGTACAAAGTAATGCCCACTGGAAAAAATAAACCCACCTATACCTATACCAATATTATTTTATCTTTTTGTTACTGACCTTGGCACAAAAAGGGGGAATGTGCTAATAAAGTTTGTGGATGACACAAAGCTGGGGGGTATTGCTAACACAGAGAAAGACCGGGATATCATATAGAAAGATCTGGATGACCTTGTAAACTGGAGTAATAGTAATAGGATGAAATTTAATAGAGAAAAGTGCAAGGCCATGCATTTAGGGATTAATAACAAGAACTATTGTTATAAACTGGGGAGGCATCAGTTGGAAGTAACAGACTAGGAGAAGGACCTCAGAGTATTGGTTGATCACAGGATGACTATGAGCCACCAATGTGATATGGCTGAGAAAAAAGGTAATACAGTCTTGGGATGCATCAGGTGAGGTATTTCCAGTAGAGATAAGGAGATGTTAGTACCATTATACAAAGCACTGGTGAGACCTCATCTGAAATACTGTTTGCAGTTCTGGTCTCCCATGTTTAAGAAGGATGCATTCAAACTGGAACAGGTTCAGAGAAGGGCTACTAGGATGATCCGAGGAATGGAAAACCTGTCTTATGAAAGGAGATTCAAAAGAGCTTGGCTTTTTTAGCTAACCAAAAGAAGGCTGAGGCGAGATATGATTCTCTCTATAATATATCAGAGGGATAAATACCAGGGAGGAGAGGAATTATTTAAGCTCAGTACCAATGTGGACACAAGAACAAATGGATGTAAACTAGCTATCAGGAAGTTTAGACTTGAAATTAGACAGAAGGTCTAAATCATGAGTGAAGTTCTGGAACAGCCTTCCAAGGGGAGTAGTGAGGGCAAAAGACATATCTGGCTTCAAGACTAAGCTTGATAAGTTTATGGAGGGGATGGTATAATGGGATAGCCTAATTTTGGCAATTAATTCGTCTTTGACTACTAGGGGTAAATATGCCCAGTGGCCTGTGATGAGATGTTAGATGGGATGGGATCTGAGTTACTACAGAGAATTCTTTCCTGGGTGTCTGGCTAGTGAGTCTTGCCCACATGCTCAGGGTTTAGCTGATTGCCATATTTGGGGTTGGGAAGGAATTTTCCTCCAGGGCAGATTGGTAGAACCCCTAGAGGGGTTTCACCTTCCTCTGCAGCATGGGGCACAGGTCACTTGCTGGAAGATTCTCTGCACCTTGAAATCTTTAAACCATGATCTGAGGACTTCAATGGCTCAGACACAGGTTTGTTACAGGAGTGGGTGGGTAAGATTCTGCGGCCTGCATTGTGCAGGAGATCAGACTAGATGATCATAATGGTCCCTTCTGACCTTAAAGTCTATGATTGTGTATAATGATGGGTTTTAAATTAACTGTTACCATTCAAGAAAGAGATCTTGGGGTCATTGTGGATAGTTCTCTGAAAACCTCAGCTCAACATGGAGTAACTGTCCAAAAGGCTGATGATGTTAGGAACTATTAGGAAAGGGATAGAAAATATTATAATGCCACTATAAAATCCATGATACAGCTACCCCTGGAATACTGTGTCTGGTTCTGGTCACCCATCTCAAAAAGAATACAGTGGAACTGGAAAAGGTTAAAAAAAGGACAGCAAAGATTATCCAGGGTACAGAACAGCTTCCATATGAGGAGACTAAAAAGATTAGGGCTGTTCAGCTTATAAAAGAGATGGTTAAGGAGGGATATGATAGTGGTTTATAAAATCATTAAAAAGTGAATGGGCAAGTATTGGTTACCCTTTCTCACAATACAAAACCAGGGGTCACCCCATGGAATTAATAGGTAGCAGGTTTAATACAAACAAGAGGAAATACCTTTTCACTCAACCCACAGCTAACCTGTGGAACTCATTGCCATGGAATGTTGTGATGGCTAGAAGTATAACTGGGTTCAAAAATCAACTAGATAAGTTCCTGGAGGACAGGTCCATCAATAGCTTTTAGCCAAGATGGTTAGAGATGTAACTGCATGCACATGGTGACCCTAAACGTCTGACTGCCAGAAGCCTGGAGGGAAAAACAGGAGTAGACAACTCCAAAATTCTCTGACCTGTACACTTCCCTGAAACTCTGGTATTGGCCGCTGTCTGAGACAGGATACTGGGCTAGATGGACCATTGGTCTGACCCATTATGGCTGTTCTTAATGTTCTAAGAGGTCATGTGGAAATGTTAAAGTTTAATTTCTTGTAAGAACACAGGATTTGCCTTAGTGGCTCTGATCATTTGTCCATCTAATCTAACGTTCCATGTCCTTCATTGCCTAATACCTAGTGTTTCATGGAAGGTAGAGATTCCCCAATACGTTACCTAATCAGTAGTGCTCACGCTGTGCAGGGGAACTGGGACAAAAACACTTCTGATCTTGTGGTGATCAGCTGATTCTTTAAATCAGAAGATTTGTTCCCATCAGTTTTAGAGTCCAGCACTGCAAATCCAGCCCCAGCAGTAGACGCTAACCTCCTGCGTCAGTGAATCTTGTGCTTTCATTTGTGTTTTCTCTTTCCTTGGATGATATGAGAACAATGGTCTTGTGACTAAGACACTGGCTCGGACTCAGGAGATCTGAGTTCAAGTCTTAGCTTAGCCATACGCTCACTGTGTGGCCTTGGGCAGGTTGCTTAATCTCTGTGCCTCAATCCACCATCTGAAAAAGGGGATGATATTTCCCTGTCTTCCGAGGGTGTTCAAGTACAATTGATCTCTCCTGAGCCCTTTACAAACTCTAGTGATGCAGGGCATATAGGTGCCTAGATATAGAATGGCTTCTCTCAAAGTTTCTTGGTGCTTTTAAAGTAGCTTTGTGAAACTAAATTGCTCTTAGGGCTAATACAACTGTTTTGTATAACTACTGTTACTTACATTGTAGCAGCACCTAGATGCCCAATCAGGGATCAGGGTCTCATGGTGCTGGACAAAGTACACATATGTAATGAAAACACTGTCCCTGGCCCAAAGGTCTCACAGTCGAAGGAAGAATTGCTTCCACATTTTCAGCATGACAGAATGAGAAGTTAGGTGCACTTCTGTGTATGAAGCATGTGTTAATTATCAGTGAGTCTTTACAGTGCAGAAATTCAAAACCACTTCCCTGTTATCTTGCTGTGTGGTGTTGAATTGTAATAGACGTAAGTAAATTGAGCTCTAAGATAAAGCCTCTCTCAGACCTCTGAAACTGGGCCAAAGAAAATGTGTGCAAAAGTGCAGCTAAATCTGCAGGGATTTCTGTCTAAATTCATCGGGAAAGTAAGGGAATTTTGCCTTCCCCACACTGCTAACCTATTTACTTTCATGCTAAAAATAGACTGTAGTAGAGGACACTCTTAGAGAGAGCTGAGAAGAAACAGACTGGAAGGAAGAGTCTTATTTGTACAAATCATCAGGATTGTGCCAGGAAACCACTGTTTGTCTTCCCTAGCAGTCTCTTCTGGGTGCCACCGTGTAGAAAATTCTCCTTCGTTCTAGCCCCATGCCTGGGGTGGTAGCACTCTGTGCTACCGTGGGGAAGACTGGCTCTGGAGGGGCCTTGAGGTTCCCACTTGGTGATCTCCAGAAGAAACAATGAGCCAGATTTTTGCCTTTGAAATACACACATGTAATTCCCATTCAGATCCAAAGGATTTACACATATATCCATTTCGACCATTATACTTCGGGGAAGAAAACTGGGATTCTTCCAATGGTCCTGAAAAGGAGCATGATCAGCCCACCAAATGCAGTGTTGTCTGTGGGATCGAATAGTCTCATCAGCTGAGCCCAAAAAACCTGTCTGTCAGCAGCACTAATTTTATTTTTGAGAAGTTACCATTATTACCTGTTAAATACTGGAATGTGTTTAGTTTTTTGCCCTGGCATTGGGGGTTGCGTCTAATATCTGTTATTTTAATTCTTGTACTTTTTCTTAGCCTTAAGAGGACGACAGACATGATGTTTGGAGGAAAGCAAGTGGTGGTCTGTGGCTATGGAGAGGTAAAAGTTCAATATTTTATCACCCAGAATTTGCTTTGTGTGTTGCATCGAGTAGGTTGCTTTATATAAAATTAGGGCTTCTCTTCACATAGCTTGATCCTAGGGTGCTCTGGATCTCCATGGCTTCTCTCTTCATCTGCAGTTATCTTAAAACCTGCTTTGAAAAGTAATGGGCCCAATGAGAAAAAATGAGGGACTTTCCCCCTGCTACAATTTCTCTGCATTTTTCTTTTCTTGTACCAATAGATTTTTACAAGTACATAGAAATTTGATGCTGTGAACAGAGGGGAAGGGAGTTGCTGTGGCATTGCACACTGAAATACAGTCAAGAAAGATCAATTAATTCATCTTAATGTTGACCTGCCAATGAGCTTTCACCTCTGATCTGGAGGGATCATCTCTGTAGATGAAAGTGGGGGGTTCAGTCTCCATATTCCGCCCACCTCCTTCAGCTGGGGCTGCCAACATGGGAACTAGTTAGTAGCAGTTATAGTGGGGTGTGTTCTGATCTGGACTGAGAACCCCCAAATCATTTCACATGAGTCAAACATCAGGCGGTTCGACTGCACAAACTTCAGGAGGTACGGCTGTGATCTAAAAGTTGAGTGCACTTGGTGATCACATGTTCCAATACGCCCGTGGAATGATTGCACAATCAAACACATTCAGGGAATTCTTGGCCAGTCAGCCATGCCCTGGAATTCCCCTCTCAGTTTTACTGTGTGTAAAGGGTAAAGTTAGTTAACGCTGAGAAATTAAAACACTGATATTGAGCTATCCAAATAGATGAAAGGTTGTAAGAACGCCTTAGGTCTGGCCTACACTTAAAACTTAGGTCAACATAGCCACAGAGCTTGGAGTATGAAAAATCCACACCCTGAGTATTGTAATTATGTTAACCTAACCCCTGGTATAGACACAACTAGGTGTGTGAAAGAATGCTTCCATCAACCCAGTTACCATCACTCATGGAGGTGCAGTTCCCCCAACAATGTCACTGTAGTCTGCATCTACGCCATGGGGTCACAGCAGCAGAGCTGTGGCCACATAGTGATGCCACTGTAACATCAGTTGTATAGACATGACCTTAGACTTTGCCAACGTGAGAAGTTTGGTGTCTTTTTAATCCACCAGTCTTGCTGCTTTCTGGGGATGGGAGGTGTGAAGAAAAGGAACTGTGTGGTACTGGAATGGAATTTTTCAACCATCTGGTTATGTTGTTACTAAAATTGGGGCCTGATCCAGATCCCTCACGTTCCTGGAGTTAAACTGAATCCAGGATTGTAATGCAATAGTCTCTAGTGTCAGCCACAAAGTTTGGGGCAGATCCAGCCTCATCTAAAGTTGGGTTGAATTTGGCTCTGGGGTTTTGTTTTTGGTCCTGTCTCTGGCAACACTTCAGCAAAGTAGTTCCTGTTAGTTATGCTCCATATTTCAAGGAACTTCCCCTGCCCTCCCCCTGTGTGTGAAGTTCATCACACAGCTTACAGCAGCAGGGTGTGGCTTGGCTGAACACAGAGACGGGGAGATTTTCACCTTCATGTCGGGAGCAGATTGTGTTTTCTGTAATGTACTGTGCAGTGTGGTACTATTGGCATCTCTCTCTGCAGGTTGGAAAGGGCTGCTGTGCTGCTTTGAAAGCTATGGGCTCCATAGTGTATGTGACAGAGATCGATCCAATATGTGCCCTGCAAGCCTGGTAAGGGGCAGTGGGGAGACTGGTTCCTTCCGCAGGTCTTACTCATTTAGAGTAAGACTGAGGCTAAGATCCTGTCAGTGTCAATCACTCTCTGGAGTAGTGCTGAAAATGACTTTGCCCCGCTCCACAGGTTCAGGGTGATCCATCGCTCACAGCTGCTATCAGTAATGGGTCACTTTCCTCAAGAACAGCCTGCTAATCTGTACCTACTGATAAGCCAGCTCAACTATTAGAGATAGCAGATGCTTTAAGGGACAGTTGAAGGTTTAGTGACTGTGAGACTGCCAGAGTGTTATGGATTGTAGTGATATTAGAATTTAACTCTGAATATCATATTTTGCCGCAGTTTGTGTTCAGTGGGGGAGTCCACTGAAGGAACATGTCAGTTTCTCAGATCATCCAGTTACAGATCATACATTCCAAATCCTGGTGCTGTAACTGGGACTGAAAGCATAAAGCTATCCCCTCATGTGCAGGTGTTGCAATGATCTCTGGCCTCATTTTCTCCAAATGAAACCTGGCTTATTGTGGGGATACCACTTACGCTTAAGAACTGCAGCAGAAAGGGGTTGGAAAGGTAAGGCAGTCATTTTGCAAAGTACCAGGAGTTTTAGGGCCTTGTTAAACACACCAGCTTCTTTCCTTCTAACATCTAACTTCCAAAGTGCAGCTATGGTCAGAAGAGTAACTGATCGGCTTTGCTTACTCAGCAGAGCTGATCCATGCTTCTTTGATCCTATCTGCTTGGTAACATGCACAAACCTGCAAAAGACAGTCCAGCTGTAAGGGAGTGAGCTGGTGACCTTTCTGCCTTATGCATCAATTTATTGTTAATTTGGTTGCTTCATACCAACAGTATACACAGCACGGTACAAGTCACAAAGATAGACAGCCCTTTACCCTGTAAAAGAGCCATAGAGAGGATGGGGGACACAGAGGAACCCAGAGGAGGAAACAACTTGTGTTTGTGTTTTATTGTAATTATGATCGTACACCTCATGGGCATCCTAGAAGTGATATCGCAGGAGGGATTCTAATGAGGGGGATGACTTTGCAAACTGAGATTGGGTGGTCACCATGTGAAAAAATCTAAACCTAGATGTTTCAAGCCAGAGGGCCTAGAGTTACATTCATAAATCCGTATTTAGGATCCTAAAGACATATGGCCTTGTTTTCAGATATGCTGACACCTGCAATTCCCACTGATGTCAGTAGGAGCTGTTTAGGCCACTAATTGGGGTGCCTAAATATGGAGTTAGGCAGCCAGATGTGAAAAGGTTGACCTAATTTCTGTATTATTTGTAGAGATGGATTTTCAGATCCCAGGTGCAGTTTGCAGGGTTGGCCACTAGAAGTGCCATCTTCCAATATACTCGAGACTCTTTTGTTTGGAATGATTTATAGAGAACATGGAACCCGACAGTGTCACTGTCTCCATAACAACCCCATTTAAGGTCCTCTAGCCAGCACTGTTCTTGGTGCTACTACAAATCCATCAGTGTGCTGCATCAGGAATTCCCAATCCCTGGCCCCAAAGGGTTAATGTTGGTAGCTGAGACTTACATTGGGGTGTTTGAGTCCGGTATATTTCAGCCAATCCTCAGATTCTATACATTTTTCTCTGTCCTCTTAGCATGGATGGATTCCGCCTTGTGAAACTCAATGAGGTTATCAGACAAGTTGACATTGTCATCACCTGTACAGGTACGTATGTCACAGGGCAGTGGGAGTAGCTGAAAGGTGAAGTGTACTAGATAGGCTGCCCAAACCCCTCCCATTGGAGTGGGGCAGTGATAGGATAAAAATAATGGGCACTGATAGGATACTTGTAAAGTTGCTAACTCCCAGCAGCCAGTAATAGTCTTCCAAGCAAGGTGGCACTTTCACATTAGTTGCTAGTCACAGACCCGTACACTATCATTGGCTGCTGGAGCTTTGGCTCTGCCTATGGCAGTCCAGGAACACACTTAATCTATCACCTTTAGCTTGCTTAGCTTGGGGAACAGCAGCCAATGGAGCTATGAAAAACAGCCAGAGCACAGCTACCTGCACCCAGTAAATACTGCAGAAGGCTGTTGAGTCCAGTTCAGGCTCTGCCCACAGCAAAGAGCTGTGTATGTCCAGTATGGTGATCACCTTAGCTCACATGAGGTGACAAACAGCTAAGGTACATGAGACTTTGACCTGCTTGTTTCTAGACCTTCACAAGTTGGTGTTCTCTAAGCACCTAAGAGTTCAGATGCTCATTAGAACAAGAGGCTGCCATCCTCTTCTCTGAGAGGTTCCTGGTACTTCCTCATTGCAGAAATATTGTGAGGACACTCAAACTATTTTAGTCCTTCTGGGCTCTGACTTGGAGCAGGAATTGCCGTGGTTCAGCAGAACAGAATATAGTGTGTGCAGGCACTGGATGGGAAGCTAATTTAAACCCCAGTTTAATTTGAGTTTGGGGTGGAAGTTCCTTGGGGAGCAGGATTTTTTAGTCTATTTTATCTGAATAGATTCATGCGTACCTCTCATTTGCTGGCCAAAGAGCTAGGTTCATACTTCACTGTGTGTGTCTGTGTCTGTGTGTATGTATGTAATAAATTTAGTTTTCATTCTAGTTTTTTGAAAATTCATGAAAAAAATGAATGCCCAAAACTTCTCATCAAGTAAAATCCAGTTGGTTGGAGTGGGCTGTACTGGTGAACTTACTGTAGCTATGTCAGCATTCATATGTATTACCATATATTTCTGGGTTTAAAGGTAACAAGAACGTAGTGACAAGAGAACATCTAGACAGAATGAAGAACAGTTGTATTGTGTGCAACATGGGACATTCCAACACTGAAATTGATGTGGTAAGAACTAGGCTGTTTTCTGGAGTATGTCCTCGGAGGGGGTTTCTTACTTTTGTTTCATTGGTTCTTCTCATACTCAGTAGTGTCGAAAGCTTCTGAGATCAGTCAGTCAGTCATCGGGAGCGGTGTCTGACCTCGTGCTACTTGTTCTGACTGGCTGGCCTGAGAGGGCTGCATAATAAGCTAGACCTCCAACCCTACCAACCATTTTGTGCTGCCAAAAATATCTTCGTAACGTCAGTGGTGTCCTCAAAGGATTCAAAAGAGCTGAGCCCACATGAGTTTAGCTTCAGAAATAAAACCTGGCAGAATATAATGGCCCTTTTTCCTCCTTCCCAGTAGCGAACTCATTACAGCAGCACTTCTCTTGCTACGAGTCTGTCTGCTTTCACATTATTAAATCATTAAGGGTCTTGTTGAAACTTATAAGTCGATTTAAAATTGCATCAGCATGGGATTCAGCACGCTGCTTGTAACCCAGGTGCAAATTATGCAAATTACTGTACAGAACTTTAGATCTGCTCATCAGTTTTTGGAGTTAAGCATGAAAATAGGACTGTCTCTTTCTTGCAGTGCCAGTCCAGAAGGGGTTTGTTGCTGTAAGCAGTCCCATAGGAGAGAGATTTGTTTTGCCCATAAACACGTGGTTACAGTTGTCTTTTCTCTGCTGCCAGCCACCGTGTTGCTGGAAGGAAAGCAACAAGAGGGCCTAGAGGGGTGTAAATCAGTTTTCATCCTGCTTTGTAGCTAGCTTTGCAATCAGAAGAATTCAGACTGCAGCTGTTGTTAGAGCTCTGGCCTACAATAAATTAGTAAGTGACCCATATAACATATGAGACAGAGATCAGGCCTGGAGGAATCTGTAACCCCAGAACAGTGTCAGTGGATGATATGAGTTACTTCTAGCTGCTATTTTCTGATATTTTTGCCAGTGCTTGAACTGTTTAAATGCTACCTTTCAGGCGAGCTTACGTACGCCTGAGCTGACCTGGGAGAGGGTGAGATCTCAGGTAGACCATGTCATCTGGCCAGATGGGAAGAGGATAGTGCTGCTGGCAGAGGTAAGTAACACACGTATCAGGGACCGTTACCCTAGTGGGCTGCCTAGGGTTAGTGGGCCATGGAGCTCAAGAACCTCTAGAGATTGCTGCATAGGCCCAAGCAGCTCACCGATGTCTCTTTGGGTAGAAGGATTTGTTACTCCCAAAGCCCTGCTGTGTCTGTCCCTCGGGCATGTTGTATGGTCCGAACAGCTCCAGTGTTTCCCGCTCTGCCTGTGGCCCACAGCAGCTCACCCACTGGTATTGCGTCAAGTTTTCATTCTTCTGAAATCGTTTGAATGAGCTTTTGGCCATCACTGATGGCTCAGCCGCAGAGATTCAGTTGAGGACTGCTGGGACAATGCGCTACATATGTGTGGTTTCCCTAGGGCTACAACCTACTGTTAAGGAAGTTGCCAAAGGCCACAAGCTGCTGTCAGATATTTCCTGTGGCTTTCACAAAGGAACAGGTGGCTGCATTCCCATGCATGTCTTTCTCTCTCCCTAACTCTATTCCCCTGGGTTGTGATCTCATCAGCTCTCACCAGCTAAACTGGCCCCAGCTAGTCAGTACTCAGATGGGAAAGCTCCAGCGGCTCCATGGGAGTGTTGGTGATTGACCAGGTGGCGCTCTCCTGGCGACTGAGCCAGTGTCCCAGCACAGGGTTGGGAAGGTGCTGCGCTTCTGACGGTGCAGGCTGTTAGCTAATTCCATGGCCCTTTTCACACAAGTACAGGGCTTGGCCCCAGTATCGAAAGTCCCATTTGAATTTGCTACTTCCTGTGCCCCTAGAGCCCCCTGCAGGTTCCACTGGGAACAACATTCCTCACTTCTGTTGAGTGTTGCTATGTGCTCTTAAAGGACTGCTGCACTCCACCCCAGCGGGGCTGCATTTCATTAATGGTTTGAAGCAATTTCTATATCCTTCTTCTGGGATCCTCCAGGCTGAAAGGTACCATGTGAATTAAGGAGCTTATTTATTTTATTTCTCAGGGCCGTCTGTTGAACCTGAGCTGTTCCACTGTCCCCACCTTCGTATTGTCCATCACTGCAACCACTCAGGTGAGCAGCATTTGGGTTGACCAAGAGGTGTATCTTGCTCCATGGTACATGTGAGTTACTCAGCCAGATGTGTTGTTTTATTCCCAGGCTCTGGCTTTGATAGAGCTCTACAATGCCCCTGAAGGGCGCTACAAACAGGACGTCTACCTGCTGCCTAAGAAAATGGGTAAGGGCATGCTCAGCCCCTGGCCTTAGCTCTACCTGAGGTGGAACAGGGTGGGGGCTCTCCATGGCTTTTGGAGATCTGGCTTCATCCTCTCACATTCTGGTGGGTTTTGTGTCTTAGATTTTCTCTCTAAATTGGGATGAGGATTGTCTGGTGGTGAGAGCAGGAACGGGAGGCAGCCAGAGGGGTTCTGTTCTTGGCTCAGCTGCTGTGATTTTGGCAAGTTGCTCTAATTGTCTTCTATGAAATGATATCTTGCTTCCCTTCCTCAGAGGGGTATCGGTTAGAAAACTGGGTGAGGTTATGGGTTGACTATGATAGTGAATCAGACCCAATTAATTCACATTCATTGTAATGAAGAAGCTACTTAGTTTCAGGGTAGGATTCAGTCTCCCTAAGAGTCTCTTCCATTTTCCAAATCTAGCCACGTCTTCATTCTTTATGGCAGCGATCCTACAGCTTACACAATTAGCTAAACATCTGGAAATCCCAGAGCAGTTCCCCATCGTGTCTTCGGTCTCCTGACACCAGAACTTACCTTGTTTTGATATGAACATATCTGAAAGGTGTTTAAACCCTCCTTGAGGGTGGTACAAGAATAAGATAAATCTCAGTAGGAAAACCCGTGTGTGGATTACTAGGAGGCTTGAAGGGTAACAAGGGGTAACGTACTTTTCATTTTATAGCCCCTCCCATCTAAGATTCCAAGAACAATACAAGTGTGAAATAGGCTGCCTCGCCCCTGTGAAGTAGGGAAACATTATCTCTGTTTTACGCATGGGGAAACCAAGGCAGCGAGGCAAATGACTTGCTTAAAGACACTTAGTGATTCAATGCCAGACCCCAGGAGTCCAGCCTCCCGTTCCCCTGCTGTAGCCAGTGGAGACACTCTGTGATCTGTAAGGGTTTGCAGCAGCTATTTTTTTACTCTTTTCCTTCAGCTGAGCTAAGGGAGTGTAGTTCTTTTCTGTGTTTAGCAGAATCACATTTTTCTCAGGGATAATGAGCTGTATTCAGCTTGGAGATTGTTTGTATTGATGTCAAGATCTGTAGAAAGGACACAGCCGTTCTCCCTGTAAAGGTGAACAGCAATGCTTTGCTTCAAAAAAAATTTTTTTTTAAAAGTTTCTTCTTTCACTTACCTGCCCAAGCCACCAGGGTCAGGTTCCAATATTTCTCCTGCAATGCTTGGTGCACCCACTAACGTTGACTCAGGTAGATAAATGAAAAAAAAAAACACTTTAAAACTCCTCTCTTACTTTTCATAGACTCATGGACTCTAGGACTGGAAGGAACCTCGAGAAGTCATTGAGTCCAATCCCCTGAACTCATAGCAGGACCATATACTGTCTAGACCATCCCTGATAGACATTTCTCTAACCTGCTCTTAAATATCTCCAGAGATGGAGATTCCACAACCTCCCTAGGCAATTATCCCAGTGTTTAACCACCTTGACAGTTAGGAACTTTTTCCTAATGTCCAACCTAAACCACCCTTGCTGCAATTTAAGCCCATTGCTTCTTGTTCTGTCCTTAGAGGCTAAGGTGAACAAGTTTTCTCCCTCCTCCTGATGACACCCTTTTAGATACCTGAAAACTGCTATCATGTCCCCTCTCAGTCTTCTCTTTTCCAAACTAAACAAACCCAGTTCTTTTAGCCTTCCTTCGTAGGTCATGTTCTCAAGACCTTTAATCATTCTTGTTGCTCTTCTCTGGATCCTCTCCAATTTCTCCACATCTTTCTTGAATTGCAGTGCCCAGAACTGGACACAATACTCCAGTTGAAGCCTGACCAGCGCAGAGTAGAGTGGAAGAATGACTTCTCGTGTCTTGCTCACAACACACCTGTTAATGCATCCCAGAATCATGTTTGGTTTTTTTGCAACAGTATTCACACTGTTGACTCATTTAGTTTGTGGTCCACTATAACCCCTAGATCCCTTTCTGCCATACTCCTTCCTAGACAGTCTCTTTGTTTGCATGTGATGTGTTAACACCTAAGAGGCCAGACCGTGCACTTCTTACAAGGCCAAAACCCCCCTGGAGATCAGGATGGGCCACATGGAGTATGTACAGTATCTCCCCACTTAACGTCCTCTCGCCTAATGTTGTTTCGATCTTACGCCACTGCTCCATTACAGAACATGCTGGTTTAAAGTTGTGCAATGCTCCACTCTAACATCGTTTGGCAGCCTGCTTTGTCCACAGCTGGCAGCCCCCCTATCAGCTCTCCTACGCCGCCCCCCCCCCCGAACCTCCTGCCGGCCAGTGGACCCTGCGGATCAGCACCTGCCCCCTCCTCCGCCTGCCTCCAGCCCGCAGCAATCAGCTGGTTTGCAGTGTTCAGGAGGAGGCGGGAGGGGGGAGGAACAAAGACTCAGTGCGCAGGCTCCCTGTCCCTCCCAAATGCCGCAAACCAGCTGATTGCCGTGGGCAGAGCGGAGAGAGGGGAGAAGCGAGGACGTTACATGCAGAGTAAATAGGGAGGAGGTGTGGTGGAGAAGAGGCAGGTTAAGAGTGGGAGCTTGGGGGAAGGGGTTGCGTGGGCGGGCCGAGGGTTGAGCCCCCCCGCCCCTGGTGCTTGCACAGTAGGAGAAGCTGCTGCAGCTGCTGCACGATGTGCTTCTTCTAGCCTACAGCACCTTCAGCCTCCTTGCCTGCCTCATTGTCTGCAGTGCCAGTGGGCTGTGCCTCTGTGAGGTAAGGCGGGGCACCTCCCATTGCTTCATACTCAGCAGTGATGTTCCCACTGCTTCATACTCAGCAATGATGATTGTAGTATTAAATTGTTTAAAACGTATACCTGTTTTAAATTGCTTGTTTAAAATTGTTTAAAATCTATATAATGCCTTTTGTCTGGCAAAAAAAAAATTTCCCTGGAACCTAACTTCCTTCCCCACCCCCCCCACCCCCCATTTACATTAATTCTTATGGGGAAATTGGATTCGCTTAACATGGTTTCGCTGAAAGTTGCATTTTTCAGGAATATAACTACAATGTTAAGTGAGGGGTTACTGTAAGCCTAGAGTTAGTGGGACTCGCATCAGCTGACCTATGTCAGGGAACCCTGGGCTTGAGCGTCTACACTGCATTTTAACTCTGGGTAAAGGATTTTCTGACCCATGCTCAAACCTAGGGCTCTGGTGTCCACACTGCAGTGCACAGACCTTAGTCAAAGTAACCCTTTCCTCAAGTGCATCGCACGCTAACCCCATGTCAACACTCTAGCCCTACAAACATGTTGCTTTGTGGGAAAACTCTACTGCCCACCCCGTTTCCTAACTGATGTTGCTGTCGATGGGACTCCAGTGCCCACACGAGTACATAAACTACATAATTAGCTCTTTGGTGCCTGTCTTGGTAGAATCACTGCAGTTGGAGAAGGCTTCATACTGAACTGACATCTAATCTGAGAATTGGGCTCACCCCTCTAGGCTGAGTTACATTGGCAGGAAAATACCCATGTGCAGCTGAGGCTAATCAAGACATGAATCTCCAGGGCCATCAAAGTATTAAAATGAAATGCTGCAATTCTTAATTTTTAAAATGGGATGTTCAATGGAAGTGGTTTTGGTTGGTTGGTTTTTTAATTTATTTTTGTCTGTTTTGAAGTTTGACATAAAGTGTAGGTTTCAAGAACAAAAACACACATAACCCAGCCTGGCTGCTGCCCGCTGCAGAGCAGTGAAGTGCGTCCCCAGGGCTTGGGGTGCGGAGTGCTCCAGCATCCCCTTAGGATCCCTTATCCCTGCCCCCACTGAACCCTGGGAGGCTCCCACTCACCTCCCTCACAGTGCACACTGCTCAGGCGCCTCTTCACACTTAGCCCCCAGGAGGGCAGGGGGACCCTGGAGCAAGGGACAGGGAGCAGAGCAGGACCAAGCAGCTACCCTGCAGGGAGCGGGAGCAGCTGAGGTCCTTTTCCCTTGGCCGTGCTGAGATGTGGGCTCTGCCACTCTCCTTCCCTGCAGGGCAGACGCTTAGTTCCCACTCCACTTTCTGACTCTTGCTCCTGGGCACCCCTGCCCTCCTGGGGGCTGGATGTGCAGGGCACCCAGCCAGCATGCCCCAAAATCTGGCTGTGCTGTTGTGACCAGGAAGCAGCTCTCTTTGCAAAAAGCTTTTTCTGATCTGTCTCCATTGAAAAGTCTGCAGGCTGTCTGATAGTGTGCTTGCAGACTGGTTTTCAGCAGACAGTGGATTAATGCTGACCTGAGGTGGTGTGTGGTCCATGTGCTAGATAGGGCAATAGACTGCACCGCAGATTGTTGGCATAGAGAGGACTAAGGAAGTTGCCCCAAGGAACTCTGGGATACATTCAGAAGACTTCTGGGATCAGAGTCAAGCTAGGGCTGTGTGGACACAGGAAAGCAATCGGGCTCAGACCCTCCAGCCCTGGAGAGTCCTGGGACCCTAGGTTCGAGCCCTAGGTTAACATAATTGGTGTGTAGACTCAAGGAGGGCTAGGCTTAAGCCTGAGCTTACATTGCTGTGTAGACTAGTTGTTACGTAAAATGCAAAACCCTTTCGGGGCTTTATGCATTAGAGCTCCTTCAGCGAGGGGGGGACCCAAGGGATTTGCCGCGTTCAAGCTAATTTCCCAGGGCTTGAATCTGTTTCAGATGAGTATGTGGCAAGTCTTCATCTCCCAACGTTCGATGCACATCTGACAGAACTAACGGATGAACAAGCAAAATACCTGGGACTGAATAAAAACGGGCCTTTCAAACCAAACTACTACAGGTGCTGGTTTTAAACATCTTCTCTCTTTCTCTCGCTAATGTAACATATGCAAACGCGTAGGTATGTGTGGGAATCAGCTCAGTCCTAAAGATATGAGCAAGAAGAATCACTGTGATTAAGTGTCTAATTCCACACATACCCTGAGAAGAGTTCATGGAGTCCTGGTAATTGCCCATTGCCCCAGTACATCAAAACATGATATAAAATGGTGGAGGTACAGAATGAAGGACATCAGACAATCCATGATCAGCTCTGACCCCCAGAACACTTCGTGTGAAATGAGGCAGCCTATGTACCTGGCAGAAGCTGTCATCCTAAAGTGGCGAATCTCAAAGTAACACCATCCGGCCAACTCAAATGAAAAATTATTTTTAAAATCTGAGAAGCACAAAACGGTACAAAGCAGTGTTTCTGCTAGCGTCCCTCGGGGAGCTTTTCTAGTGGCAAGGGTCTTGGTGCAGTACAGACTTGAGTACTGGAACCTCATCTATTGCCCTGTGTGCTAGATTGCCATACTTACATGCATAGCTCTCATTTGTGCCTTTGCAGACATACCTCAGAATGTTTTAACTAGTGTTTCTCTCGGCCTTGGACTGTAATCACTTGGGGCAAGGACTGTCTTTCTCAGAGTCTGTACAGGTCTGGATACGTTGACAGTGCTCAGTAAAAAATAAAAGCTGCATTATGATACCTTAGAGCATCTCTCTTCCAGGTCAAACTATTGGGAAATTTTCCCATTCATTTATTGCTCCTGTTTACAGGCGGGATGAGAATGGGTTTGCACCATCACAGATCAGTTTGAGCTTGCGGAATGGGGCTGTGCCGGAATACACTCCTTTGTCTTATGAACCCCAAAGTTTAACTATAATGTACAATACATAGCACTTTAGTGTTGATATGAGCTTTGAATCCAGCAGCCCCAAAACACTTAAAGAATTATCTTCGGCGTTAGAGGTGGGAAAGACCCGCAAAACGCCAGTCCGTCTTCTTTCTCAGTCTGCGATGCATTCCTGTCCAGTATCACAAGCTATGGGACTTCGACCATTTCTAGATCTTAACCATTTTCTGCTATTCAGTCTAAATTTCCCTTGACTCAGTTCCATGTATTATTGATTTGTTTAGCACCAACAACGTGCTGGGTAGTGTACAGGACACAGACAGTCTCTGCCTCAAAGGGCTTATGGGAGACCTGCATATAGAGAAGTTAGGGGACGTTTGGGATCACACACAAAAGACAGGAAGAAATTTTCAAAAACTTCTAAGTCCCATATTCTGCAGTGACTTAAGCACTTAGATCCAGAGTTTATAGCCAGAAGGGACCATTAGATCATCTAGTAGGACCTCCTGCGTGACCCAGGCCATTAAATTTCACCCCATGATGCCTGTATTGAGCCCAGTAACATGTTTGGCTAAAGCACGTCTTCCAGAAAGGTAGCCAGGCTTGATGTGAAGACATTGAGAGAGAGAGAATCCACCACTTCCCTTGGTGCTTCGTTCCAGTGGTTAGTAACTGTCACTCAAAACTTGGTGCATTATTTTCTGCTTGAATTTGTCTGACTTTAGCTTCCAGCCATTGGTTCCTGTTACCTTTTCTGCTATATCAAAGAGCCCTTTTGTACCTGGGATTTTCTCCCCATAAATGTATTCAAACACTGCAATCAAGTCACCTCTCAGTCTTCTGTTTGATAAACTAATAGGCTGAGCTCTTTCGGTCTCTCACTGGAAGGCATTTTCTCCAGCTTGGAAATAATTTTTGTTCTTTTCGGCATTCTTTCCAATTTTAAACCATCCATTCTTAAAGCTTTTCAGTCAGGTCGTTAAAAGTCAATGGGACTTAGGTGCTTTTGAAAATTGTACCAGACGTCTAGGATGTTGGGGCAAAGCTGAAGGCCTTGTGGGTGTCTAAATTTGATGGGATGTTTAAGGGAGGAAGAGGTTATACCCTCCTTAACAGTCTCCTTCCTCCTTTGCATTTATACCCACTAAATCATTACACTCCATCTGATCCTGGCAGTGATCAATGTACAGTTTTATACACCACCACTAACTGAGAGCATTATGTCTCATCTTTTTTTCAGGTATTAAGTTTCTGCAGCTGTAACCAGAAGGAGTAAGGAACACGAATCCAAGCCTTTTCTCAGCTATTGTACAAGATGAAATAGTACAAGCTTCTTAAATCAGAGCTGGACTTGCTCACGTAGTAGACAGTGTGTTAGGTTATTTATTTATTAAACTAGAGTACTGTATGTGCGGCCCCTGCCAATGGTGTTTTTTACTGCCGGGGGACTGTGAAACAGCGGATTTTTGTTTTTAGGGGGGCGGGAAGCCAGGGGAGGAAAGAAGAATCTGGTTGAATTATTTTGTTGCAAAGTATCTGTTAGCTTCAAGTAATCCATTATCGCTGTATGTCTGTTCTAATATACAGGGGATGGAGGACAATGCATGAGGCGAGATTTGGGATCAGACTTCAAGCTTGCACATTACGTTAGTACCTTAATGTCTAGGAACTTAATTTCAAGGTTGCACATTTCCTTTGTACCTTAACATTTCTTACCCGGAAGCAGATTCTGGGCCAGAACTGTCTGTCAGTTTTCAGGGTGGTATACTGTTATTTTGTTTCCATGCCATTTTAAAATGAAATTAGCACAAGCTGTTTGCTCTAGACATTGCTGACGAGACTGGTGCTATCTTATTAGTGAAACACTAAATCTTGCCAGGAGCCACTGGGGAAAACTCTTTACTCTGATTATTGTGCAAGGACAGGCTTTGGCAACAAGCCAAAATGAACTTTGCCTTAGCACTGTGGGAAGCTGTAACCAAGAGTCCAGTTTATAGCATCAGCTGGGGACACTCCGCAGCCTGAGTTAGGAGCCCGGGAGGCAGAGATGCACCCACTCTAAAGCAATCAGTGATGAACGCTGCGGGTTTCACACCGGTGGACTAAGACCCAATTACACGCCATTCTTCAGCAACTTTGCAGTATTTTTCTGCAGCTATTGATGAGTGCCAACGTTTTACAATTCAACCAAAGCTATATTTCTCATGGAGCAGTTGTGTGGCATCTTGTGCTCACGCTTGTGGAACAGCTTTGCGACTTTGCCAACAAATGCTGCTTACATTTCAAGGTAGCTCTTCGAGATGACACTCAGAAGCTTGTTGTTCACACTGCTGCAGAATGAAGCAGTAAAACAGAGCAGTTCTGAGGACCGTTCTTGACACAGTCCTTCTCCAACTGGTATTTCAGTCCTCTCTGGAAGTGACTTCTATGTATAAAAGCACCTGTTTCTGGGCAATGTTTCCCAGACTCCCAGTGCCAGAGCTGTTCGAGTCTTATTTTCAAATATTCATTTGTTCATTGAATGAATTCTAGGGAATCTTATTTGGATTTACAAGTGCCAGTAATTATCCCAAGTAACTACCATAGAGTGTGCTCTGTCCTGAGATCTAGATGTTATAAGTAGAGTTCAGAATCACTGTCACATTAGTATCTTGTCAAGTCTTGCTGTGTTAGTCAGAACTGATGGAAGATAAACATGCCTGGTACTTGTTTTAGCCCAAGATGTCCTGTCTGGATGCTGCATACAACACAGCCATGCGTGTCAAAGTAATTTTTAAGGTTGCCATATCTCCCCAGAGTCATAGATGACATGTTTCTTTTTTAAAATTCAAGGTACTTCAAGTGATACTTACCAGACTTCCACTTGAGGCATTGACCTATCAGCCTAAGCTTTTATGTACCATGCTCATCACCCTGGTATCTGAGCACCTGATCAAGTGAAGATCCTTGTTTTGCCCTCTCTGAGTCCTTGGCCATTATGAATGAGAGAGGTGTCTTTGTGGCATTGTGTACTCACATGCAAAAGACAGAAATTGTGGCCTACAGGCAAGTCACAGAATCAACAAAATTAGACATGAAGACTACCTCCTGGGTCACCTTCCAATGTCATGGTTGTTTCTTACAGCAAGTTTTCTAGTATGTTGTTTAGTCCAATTTTCAACCTCCAAAGGGCTGGAGCCCGAGGTAGAAAGTTGTAGATAAGCTGTTGGAAGTTTTATGAGGCTGCATCTGAGGCAGGCATCATAGAATGATCCCCAGTCACGTATCAGTTGATCTTCAACTCCTGGTGGATTTTATTCAGGTCTTGAGATTTTCCAGAAGAGACCACTGAATTATTGTTAAGATGCAGATTGGGTGTATTACTTTCATTACTCACCTTGTTTGGGTAACTTTATTCTGCAGCTATCCAGCTTTATCCTGGAGTCACTTTGGTTGTTTGTAGACGCGTGGGGTGAAGTCCAGGCCCATGAAACTCAATGGCAAAGCTCCTCTTTGACTTCAGAAGGGCCAGGATTTCACTCGTAGGTCGCACTTTCTAGGCGGGGTCTGTTTCTGGGCAAAAGCCCCAGGAATGTATCCACCCTCGTTCCAAGATCTCGGCATCCATGGACTGCACAAATGGCCAAGGATAGACGGGAAGCAGTTTCTTAGAGAGAGGCTTTTCTCTTCTGTGTACTAAACCAATCACAGAACCATTTCCCAGCAGCCAGGAGTTGCAGAATGGGCAACACTTGTCTGTGATTTAATTGGGAATGTTATTTTGCCCTCCTCATCTGGACCACTTGTGGTGTAAGAGTCCATGTATGATGAGTAGGTACATGCATCCAACACGTCAATCTGCTCTTGATCTCACGTGGTTATGTCTGGCATGTGAAACTGCTTGTTAGACAAGTGCTTGGCGTCAGCCCTGGCTGTACTCTGTGAGCCTGCATTTCACCTCTGTGACCTGAGTTCAGTCATCTAGGGAGCAGAACCGTATTCGTGAAGTTGCTGTACACTTACTGGGTGTTCCCAGGCTAACACCGCAATGCTGGTTTGAAATCTGATAGTGAAGTGTAGCCTTCAGTAAGGGTATCTTAGGACAGGTATCTTTGGGAGGGTTTTTCCCATACACACTCCTATCAATGAGCTGGAACAGGATGGGTGCAAATGTTCCCAGCTGACGGACACATGGAAGTTCCTTCTCTCTATTCCCTAGAGACAGTTGAGTCAAGATGTGTGCACTTTTCACAGAGTGAGCTCTGCAGATGTGAGGTGGCATGGCTGAGAATGCCCCTTGCAGACTGAGAGACAATCATTGCTTAGCATGACCTGGGCTCCTCACTTGCTGTCTGGGGCAGGGACTGGGAGACCAGAGCACCCCGAAGTGTGGCCCCGGGCCACTCTTTCCCTTCAGGTAGAGGTGCAGCCTCAGAGACTGCAGGCCCCTGGATGCATTTCTGCTCAGATCAAGATGGAGCACTGCAAGCTGGGGGGTGCAGTCCCTGTGCTTTACGGAAATGGAGCATTGTAATCCGTTCTAAGTGACCAGTGCTCTTGGGCATCGTTCGGGCACCCCCTAGTTTAATGTGTGGGAACAGTTCCTGTTTTTCCCCGAGAGCTGACGAGACTGTCAGCAGCACACTGGCCTTCCAGACTAGCACAGTGGCGCTACCGGCCTTCTCTTCTCTCTTATTTTGTGGGGAAGGCGACCATATTAACCTGTCTCTGTTTTCTGGAATGAAGCCACTTAGGAAATGCCGCTGTGGGTCACGTGTTGATCCAGGCGCCCTTTGGAAAAATGAGGTCAGAAATCCAGCTGAATCTGCCCCAGGACAAAAACCATTCCATCAGGTGACCCGGCAGTGCATCTCAGAAGGGTTGCTTACCTATTCCACGTCTGTCACTAGTGTAGTGTGTGGTGGTGCTGTCCTCATCAGTGAGTTTGTTTGTGCTGATTTTAAGCTCATTTTATCTTCAGTGTAGCTATGAGAAGAAGAAAAAATCGTTCTAAATGGCTTTTTTCCCCCCTCTGATCTTTTACAGATTTTCTCCATGTTGCTATGCCTTTTTGTAAGCTTTTTTGCTTGCTTGGCTTTTCCTACTCAATCTGGAATCATACTCCGTGATCATCTCTAAATTAAGTGTAACGGGTTTTTTTAAATGTAACAGTTTTTTTTTAACTATTAGAAAAAGGAAATAGGCGACACCAGCAAAATCTTATAAGGAAAATAATTCTGTTCTGAACTTTAGAAACCAGGAAAAGAAACCCAATCATCTGTCATAATTCTACAGGAAGGAAGTAAAAACTGAGACTATAACATTTTCAAAAGGATGTTTTAAATATTAATGTCTGAGTGATTGTATTAGATCAGCAATAAAGACTCTGTAATCTCAAAACACAAATAAAAGGTTGCAAAATTCACTTGGCCTCTGGAGTGTCTTCATGTGGCAGGCCCTGGAAACAGGATGGTATGTTACAGAGAAGGTTACTAACCTCTCAGCTTTTGTGACAACCAGGTACCAAAATGGGCCCATCATCGTCTATTTGTCGCACTACAAACTGCATGTCAGAGCAATACCGATAGTTTTAATGAGCGTGTTGGCCGCTAATGTTCTCTAATAGCCTGTAAGTATTTCCAGGGCCAATCAGTTTCTTAAGGTATTGTCCCAATCCACATATTCCCTAAATATAAACGGTCCGTTCACTGTTGCCTCTGCCAAGGGCTGAAGCCGTCCATTAGCCACACATTGTATGGCCAGTACTAGTGGGTTTGTAAAAACTTCAGCTGCTGGAAATGGCAGGTTCCCCACCCTGCTTAGTAGGATCAGGTTTCCAGTCACATTCTTCCTCCCAGTTTTGCATTGTCTCAGACACTTCTGCTCCTTCCAGCCCCATTCCTCTGCTCCAGTTGTTACCCAGCCAACTCCATCCTCTACCCAGCGTGTGGACTTTTCCCTCCAAACTGATTCTGACAGAGGATCTGCCTTGACTTGGCATCTATCTCTCTGCTTCCTTTCCTCCCGGAGTGCACTGGGTGTACCTATCCCATAATGCCATCTCTATTGTGTAGATAGCACCTTATGTGTGCAGGGGGCTTTGCAAATGAAAACGACGGCTGCCTGCTCCAAGGAGCTTGCAATCTAAATTAGATACCCTCGTCTTCTCATAATCACAAACTAATGTGGGGTAACAGCAGCCAATCTGGAGCTATTCACAGAGTAAGGCCACAGTGGTGGTTCATTGTTTTAAAGAATGTATTGGGGGATATTGTCCCGGGACTCTGAGGCAGTGCGCGCTCGGGTCACCTGCACTGGGAGAGCTGCAGAGAAGTGAATTAGCCGTTTTCGTAGTACCCATCTTGCTTTTTCTGGAGAATATTGTTGTTTAATAGGAAAACGGCACAATTCAAATCAGGGAAATCTTAGTGTTCTTGTAACTCAAAATCAGCTGGACAGATTTTCTTCAAGCTTTGCAAAAACATTCTCTTTTGCCATCAGGGTACATCTGGCAATTCTCAGGCCAAACCAATTCTTCAAGCCAAAGTTATAGTCATTTTCTACTGAACAGCTGATTGCAACCTTAATGCTGGACATGCTTCCACCCCTCCGTACAATACAGCAGCCCACAGTTGTCTCTGTAGAGGTGGCCTGTGAGAGGCGGTTCTGGCTACTAAGTTTCCCATCCCTTCTGTGTTTTGCGGAGTGATTGGAATTAGTCTGTGGAGAAGCTGTCTGAGTGTAGCTGGAAGTTGTTTTGGTTGTAGGTTTCTTGGGTTTTCTCCCGTTCCTGATCTGTCCTTGGTGAAAACAAGCTAAATTGTGTCTGGAAAAAAATCCCCTTATCTTGTTTTGCTCCCATTCTGTCACCTCCCTTCCCAGCCCTTTTGCAAAATAATCAGTGTTTACACAAGACCCAGAAAGACAACAGGAAAATATAGATTAAAAAGATGAACAGAATAAACCAGTGGCCATTTTGAAACACAAAGTCAGACCACTCCTGGCTGAAAGCTGCATGGACTAGAGTGTGATGAGACTACGGGCAGAGAATTGCTGGCAGATTTCTGCCTGGTGTGACAGGTGATGCAGGACCCCTGGATGAACAGGACACAAATCACACAGGCCACTAGATAATTGATTTTAGGATGCTCCTTTACTGAGCATCAAGAAACCTTGTAACCTAGCAGTAACGTAACTACACTGCTCTGAATCTGCAGCTCTGGCTGGTGAGCAGTATACGGAAGAAGGATGCCATGCCCTTGTGGGAAACCTTTCAGAAGTAACATGTAGACTGCAGGGGGAGAGAGCCCGTAACTTCCTGAGAACTTGCATGGTGGCACTTCCCATCAGGTCTGTCCCTCCATGATGCATTGGGCAGGTGTGGTTCTTTTGTCTTTTCTGAGCACATCTGCACTAACTATCCTCCCTCGTGGGTAGCAGTGATGTAAGGTGCATGGATGGAGGATGCATCTGATGGAGTAACCGGGCGGTGAGAGTGATGACCAGCCACTGCTGAAGTCTAAGTAGGTCAGTATCTCTAGAGATCTCTCAGAAGGCAGTGACTTAACAGGTCATTTTAAACTCCCATCTGCTCCTAGAGGTCCCCAGTCCTCCAGGATTCACACAACCTGCTGCTGGAGAGCATGTCAAGGAACAGCATCGCCCAAGGAGTAGAATTAATTCATGGACTCATAGACTTTAAGGTCAGAAGGGACCATTATGATCATCTAGTCTGACCTCCTGCACAATGCAGGCCACAGAATCTCACCCATCCACTTCTATAACAAACCCCTAACCTATGTCTGAGTTATTGAAGTCCTCAAATTGTAGTTTGAAGACCTCAAGGTGCAGAGAATCCTCCAGCAAGTGACCCGTGCCCCATGCTGCAGAGGAAGGCGAAAAACCTCCAGCGCCTCTGCCAATCTGCCCTGGAGGAAAAGTCCTTCCTGACCTCAGATATGGCGATCAGCTAAACCCTGAGCATGTGGGCAAGACTCACCAGCCAGACACCCAGGAAAGAATTCTCTGTAGTAACTCAGATCCCACCCAATCTAACATCCCATCACAGACCACTGGGCATACTTACCTGCTGATAATCAAAGATCAATTGCCAAATTAATTGCCAAAATTAGGCTATCCCATCATACCATCCCCTCCATAAACTTATCAAGCTCAGTTGCCTATAAAGTATTTAGAAATAAACAAGTACAGTAAAACTCATTTACAGAAACTGATACAGTGAAATTCTGAGTACAGTGAAGTCAAATTTAATTCCCCAATGTGCTAAAACGTGCAAACTAATTCTGAATAAAGTGCATTTCCACCTGAGGAAGTTCTGTGAAAACATGACCTTGCTCTAGGAGTTACTGTATTTAACAATCATATACGCTATTTTAAATAAATTGTTAGTATACAGTTATGTTCAGTTACAATGAAATTGTAGTTGTGTTTTACTTTACTGGCAGAAGGCAAAGTTTTGCAGGCTCCATGCAGACATGCTGGTGTTAAATGACTGCAGCTTCTCTGCTGTGACTGCTCAAGCTGGAGCAATGGGTATCCCTTCTGCTAACTCTCAGTGTCCGTCACCTGGCTAAATAACAGAAGTGAGCTGAATAATTAACAATACTGTGCAATGGTCATGGGGTTGCCCATCAGTGCACTCTGCAACCAGAGAAACAGAGGGCTCGGTGGAACTCGCTAGCAATGCTGCAGAATTAGACCTTCTGAAAAGAGCAGAACATTTGCTGCCTGGGAAGAAGAAAAATTGAAAATTGAAAAATTTTCTATTAAAAAAATGAATAGAAATGTGGGTGCCAGGTGTTTCTCTCAATCCCGCTCTTCAGTCTTCACTTCCATAGGGCCACGTCGGCATTTGATAAGAGAGGAGCCTATGTCTGGTAAGTCCCCTCGTCAATCCTCTCTCCTAGCCCCACACATGGCAGGATTGTTCCCTCCAGCTGTTACACTTTGTTCTGCAGTGTTTTGTACAGTGTTTTGTACAGTCGAATTTAAAATAACGCAAGCAGCAGCCTTCCCAATTTTCCCTGGGGAGACAACTCCACATTCCAATGCTCCAGTGCTTAATCTAATGCAGTTGCTGTAGTCCGTTCCATTACGCTCTTTTAGCTGGCTGTAGGGTGGTTCTAAGTTTATCTTTGCATGTCAGTTTTGCTTTCCCATTTCTTGGTGTCACTGGACTCCACTGATTTGATTTGTTCTCTCATTTCCCCGATAGCCACGGCGCCCGATACAAGCATGTGTGCTGCAGACGAGCAATGGCAGGCAGCTTGAACAGCTAGGGGCCAATTTCTGGAGCCCTTCCCCATACTTACACTTCCTGTGGAAGTCACTGCGACTCCTCAGTTGAGAAATGGTTCATTATCCATTGTGTTCATACACTTCCCTACATGAGTCGCCTCTGGGTCGTGGGAGTCAGCTGCTGTGTTAGGCTCTCGGCAAGGGGCATGCAGTGAAGAGCTCTCGTCTACCACCCGTTGTGTGCGTTTTGTTCTGGGATCCCTGGTTCCTTTCCTGGTGATTGTTACCAATAAACTCTATTATGTCTCTGGAAGGGGTGGAGCCTTTCCGCTATCTCTGAATCCAAAACTAGCCCCAGATTCCCATAGTTTCAGATGTGTAGAAAATCCTCTGCAGCCCTCCGTCACCTTCGCAAGGCGTGACTCTCAAACACTCTCCCAAACCTTTACCTGGCTTGTAAATTACCTTGTAATTTTAACCTTATGTCCTTGGTGGCTTTATCACCCCCAAAGCGGGAGTGTTGAACATCCTCCCCTCACTGTCCCAAACTACCTGTGAGTGACAACTCACTAGAATGAATGTCAGATGGAGAAGAGTCTAGCCCCACTGTGTGCGGGAAGACAGTTCACTGGCCCTGCAAAGTTGACATCCCCTTCTGCTCTGATTCAGAGGAGGGATTTTAAATCCCATCTCCTTCTTGCCAGGTGAGTCCCTTAAGCACCAGGCAATAGCATCGTTATGTAGTTGTACAAGACTCAGGAGCTTCAGCAGGAAGGCTTGGGAGCAGACCAGCTGGCAGCCTGGTTGTTTACATGAGTTTGGGGGACATCAGAGGTCAAGTCCCCGCTCCAGAGGGAGGATTCAAGCCTACGTCTACCAGACCCTAGGCACATGCTCTAACCACGGGGCTAAAGTTTAGAACAGGTGTCGGCAACCTACGGCACGTGTCCCAAACGTGGCACGCAAGCCGATTTTGAGTGGCACGTGGCTGCCTGCTGCGGTCCTGGCCTCCCGTCCCACTCAGCCCCCCCGCTCTCGCCTGCGGGGGCAGGAGGCAGAAGCTTGGTCCTGCGGCAGCCAAAATTCACCCCTCCTCCATTTCTTCCCCCAGCGTGGTGCTTTCCTGCCCCTCCCCCTCTCCCCTGCGCCGATCAGCTGATGGCCTTTGCCGGGGTGGTGGGGAAGAGCGGCAGCCTGCACACAGCTCCGTAGAGGAGGTAGAGAGAGGAAGGGACGGGGCCTTGAGGAAGGGGGTGGAATAGGGCACATCCCTCCCAGCCCCCTGCCATGAGTCACTCAGGGCAGGGGGCTGGGAGCACCCCCACGAGCCGAGCACACAAGCCCTCTGCCCTGATCCTTGATCCCCCTCACACACCCAGCCTCCTGCCCTGCACCCCCCACACCACAGCCCTTGCCCTGACCCCCCCACACACACTCAGCCTTCTGCCCTGCACCCCACACACCCCAGCCCTCTGCCCTGACCCCCCCCACACTCAGCCTTCTGCCCTGCACCCCAAACACCTCCAGCCCTCTGCCCTGACCCCTGAACCCCTCCCACACCCAGGCTTCTGCCCTGCACCCCCAACACCCCAGCCCTCTGCCCTGACTCTTGATCCCCCTCCCACACCCAACCTTCTGCCCTGCACCCCCCACACCCCAGCCCTCTGCCTGACCCCCCCTCACACTCAGCCTTCCGCCCTGCACCCCACACACCCCAGCCCTCTGCCCTGACCTTTGAACCCCCCACACCAACTTTCTGCCCTGCACCCCCACACACCCCAGCCCTCTGCCCTGACCCCACCCACACTCAGCCTTCTGCCCTGCACCCCCCAAACACCTCCAGTCCTCTGCCCTGACCCCTGAACCCCTCCCACACCCAGCCTTCTGCCCTGCACCCCCCACACCCCTCTGCCCTGACTCCTGAACCGCCACACACACCCATCCCTCTGCCCTGACCCTTGAACCCCGTCCTGCACCGCTCCACACCCACAATCCTCTGCCCTGACCCTTGAACCCCCCCACACCCAACCTTGTGTCCCTCACACCCCCCAGCCCTCTGCCCTGACCCCTGAACCCCTCACACCCCCCAGCCCTCTGCCCTGAACCCCCCCTCCACTACCCAGCCTTCTGCCCTGCAGCCCTACAGCTCCCATCCCTCTGCCCTGACCCCTGAACCCCACCCCCACCCCCAGGTCTGGGATCCCGGCTGCAGTCCTAGGTGAACAGAACCCCAGACCAGCAGCGAGCTGAGCAGGCCGGCGGTGTAAGATCAACATTTTAATTTAATTGTAAATGAAGCTTCTTAAACATTTTAAAAACCTTGTTTACTTTACATACAACAATCGTTTAGTTCTATATTATAGATTTATAGAAAGAGGCCTTCTAAAAATGTTCAAATGTGTTACTGGCACATGAAACCTTAAATTAGAGTGAACAAATGAAGACTCGGCCCAGCACTTCTGAAAGGCTGCTGACCCCGGATTAGAAGGTGACCCACACACTTATTTTGAAGCCGCCTGGAATGAAACATTTTGTATGACTCAATATGGGCTTTTCCGATGGCTGACAAATTCCAACCATCATTGCAAACAGCTATTTGTGCTGATTGCTGGCTGGCCACACTGAAAAATCAAGCGTGTGTTGGAGGCTGGAGAGAAGGCGAAGGGGCAGCATTTTAAGGTTAACTAAAGATACCATCACCAGCTGCTCTCTCCTTGACTGTGATGCTCTTTGGAATCAAGCCCCAGTTCTCTGGGGGAGAGGATAAGAGGCAACATTAACGGCAGGACTTCTCTACTTCCACCCAAGCTGCCAGTGACGCAGCTGCCCTTGGGGAACGTTGCTGTTTCTGCTCTATGCATTCCCCCCTTCACTTCCTCCCTTCATCCCATATGAAACTTGCTGACCCCTGCCTGTGGGTTTCTTTTCGCACAGCTGTTGAGGGCTGATTCAGATAAGGGCAGCAGTGTCACTGCAGTGGCCTGGAACCAATAGCCCCACCTATGTGTTCATTTAGAGATACTGACCAGCGTGGTTTGCTAACAGGAAAGGAAGGGTTTAATTCTGCTGCTGCTGGGCTGTAGGAAATGGATGATGAATGTGAGGGTGAGGTAATCCCAAGCCGCACTGAACTATACAGACCAAGGGCTAGTCCCTTCCCAGGAATAAACGAAGCTACGGAAGGTTTGAGTGAGTTGGGGTCTGGGGGTTTTGTCCTTTCTCTGCACAACAGAAGAATGTTTCAATCTGGCAAAGCGCAGGAATCGATTGACCACTGGAAGACTCATTAGGGCAGGATCAGGTCCCTCATCTGCTCAGGGGGAACCCTGCACCTGTGCAGAGCCCCACTGAGGTCACTTGGGATGGGGGGAAGGGTTCTGAATGGCCACTGGAGCCAGGCTGTGCAGAAATAGCTGCAGAATTGGGACCAGCATTGAGCCAGTTATTTCTTAAGCAGAACAATTCTGACAATAGAGATGGGCTATAGCTCTCCAGGCTGCACTGGGAGTTGCCCTGGTCATTTCTGCTGGTGCAAAATGCCCACCCCCCATTCTGGAAGCACTTCTCCCCTTTAGCTAGAATTGTTATAAATTGTCAGCGATAATTACACTGAGCAGAACTTGGGAATGTCCAGAATGTGACATAATAATTCTGAATATACTCATTCCTCAGCCACGGAGGTGGTGTGCAATAGTGAGTCCTGCTTTCCCTTCTACAGAACTTTCCCTCCAAGGCTCCCAGAGTGCTTTGCATCATGGTGAGGAAAGTGTCGTCTCCTTTTACAGATGGGGAAACTGAGGCCCCCAGAGCCACCAAGTGACGTCGGTAAATAGCCTATTTCTATTTTATGTTTCTTCAATAACTGTTCCTGCTTTGTATGTTGAAAGAAGCAGGGTGCTGTGCTGACCTCATATGAAGATGATGGTTTCAATCCCTTAGTAACTGAGGATCATGTTTGACAACAGTGCCTGGCAATCAACATTTTTAAATCTGCAGGCCCAGATCAACTTGCACCCAAAAAGAGCTGGTGCTCTCTCACCAATAAGTATTGCAATGCCAGGGAAATACCAGAAGGCTGGAAGAGTGCTAAGGCTGTGTCAGTATTCAAAAAGAATAAGGATGATGACCTGGGTAACTGCAGGCTGGTTAGCTGCAACTCTATCCTGAGCAAAATAATGGAAAAGCCAATACACGACTCTATTGATAAAGAATTAATGAGTAGGAATATAATTAATGCCATTTAGGGAAAATAGGTCTTGTCAAACAAACCTGATTTAATTCTTTGGGATTACAAGTTTGATTGACATCAGTAACTGCGTAGATGTAACATGCAAAGGCTTTTGTAAGGTGTTTGACTCAGTACCCCATGACATTCTGATTAAAAAATTGGCACTACACAATATCATAGAGCACACGTTAACTGGAGTAAGAACTGGCTAACTAGAAGAGCTCGAAATGTAGCTGTGAATAGGGAATCATCAGATGGGTGATTCTAGTGGGGTTTTGCAGGGATCTGGACTAGGCCAGATGCTGCTCAGTGTTTTCAGCAATGATATGAAAGTAAATATAAAATTGCTGTTGATAAGATGTGCAGATGGCACAAATTGTGGCTGAGTGGTGAAAGAGGAGAGGAATTACACAGAGCAAAATGCATTTCAATACCAGCAAATGCAGTCCTGCATCTTGGAACAAGGAAGGTAGGCCACTGTCCAGCATGCTTGACCATATCCTGGAAAGCAGAGACACTGGGTTTAGGGGTCACAATGGACAAGCAACTGGAAGCGAGCTCTCATTGTGATATTGTGACAAAATGGGCTAGTGTGATCCTTGAGTCTATAATATGCTTAATTTGTAATGGAAGAGATGCACAACATTTGAATGGGGGGTGGTGTTGATTAGACAAGTGCTGGGTTCTCCATCTCTTGGTGTCTTCAAATCAAGCTTGGCTGCCTTCCCGGAAGATGCTTTAGTCAAACACAAGTGACTGGGCTCAGTAGAGTGGTAACTGGGGGGAATTTAATGGCAGGTGATATGCAGGGTACGTCAGATAACCTGGTGATCCCTTCAGGCCTTAAAATCTAGGGTGTGCCCAAGGACATAGAGAAAGTCTCCATCAGCGTCAATGATTGGCCCAAGATGGGCTGGGCTGCAGGCCAGGTAGCTAAGCTGAGTCCCGTGAAGTTTCTTAAGTGAGCATGTTGAGAATTTAGAAACTGAGGTCCTGTGCGCTCTGGGTTTATATGAGAGGAGGAAGGTCACCTTTGTCATTTGGATTAAAATTTCTGCTCATCCACTTCTGCCCCCTGATGTGCTGAGCATCTGCCTTTTAACTTCCACCCTCCCGGCCGCACAGCTGCTATAAAGGAACAGACCGAGTCTGTCTGGTTCATAACGTGCAGCCCAGGGATCCTTTCAGAGGAAAAGTGCTGTGGCGACAAGGGAGTCTCAGGGCTTGTGTTAAGCTTTGCATCCACTTTCCCATGCGCTGGTATCTGCCTCATCTCCACCAGGGCCCTTTGAGCAGATCCTGCTCTGCAGAGGACATGTCGCTAACATCCCCCCCCTTCCTGCCAGAGGCCTCTCCCTGTCCCTGGGGCCAGCAGCCTCCCCCTTTCCCTGAGGGGCCAGCAGCCTTTCACCCCACCCCAGCTGGGCCAGCAGCCTTTCACCTAGGGTGACCAGACAGCAAGTGTGAAAAATCGGAATGGGGGTGGGGGTAATAGGAGCCTGTATAAGAAAAAGACCCAAAACACAGGACTGTCCCTATAAAATTGGGACATCTGGTCACCCTACTTTCACCCCATCCCAGCTGGGCCAGCAGCCTCCCTCTTCCCTTGGGGCCTGAGCCCCCCAACACTCCTGCCCAGCTCCAATTCACGTGGCCCCAGGTGTCCTTTCCCTCAGCCACGCCCCAGCAGCAGCCGCTCCAATCAGCGTCTGGGGGTGTGTCCCCCGCGAGGCAGCGAGCCAATGGCAGCGTGGGGGCGTGGCGAACCCCGGGGTGGGGGTTCAGCCGCACGTGCTGGCGCGGGAAGGGCAGAGGGGCGCATGGAGGAGGCGGGCGCGGCGGTGGCTGGCAGCGCCCGGCAAGGGGACAGGGCGCCCGGCAAGGGGAGGCCGCTGCAGCCGGCGGCCAAGGGGCGGGAGCTCTTCAGGAGCCCGCGGAAGGAGCCCGAGGTGAGAGGGGGCTGCGGCGGCCCGCTGTGCCCGGGGTCCTGGGGCCCTGCCCTGGGCTCCGGGACCCCCTGTCTGCTCTGCCCCGCCCGGGGCTCCGGGACCCCCCGTCCGCCCCGCCCAGGGCTCTGTGACTCCCCGCCCTGCCCTGGGCTCCGGGACCCCCTGTCTGCTCTGCCCCGCCCGGGGAGCCCGCCCTGCCCTGGGCTCCGGGACCCCCGCCCGCCCGGCGGAGCACGGGTAACTGCGGTGGGGGGGCGGGTCTCGTGGCTGTTCTTAGCCTCCGCTCGCAGCCGCCCGGGCAGAGACCCCCGATCCGCCCCGACTCGGGGCTGGTTCCTCCCTAGGGCGGTGAGGCTCCAGCGACAGGTGCCTCGGTCGCTACTGGCCCCGCGGGGCGGGTGCTGCCGGGGCCGATGGTGCGAGTGGGTCGGTGGTTCGAGTCGGGGCCGCTCCGCTCCCGGATCGGGTTACAGACCCGCCAGCCAGGGGCCACGTCCCTCCGCCGGGACGTACAGGGGCAGCTGGGGCTGGGCACCCCGCGCTCCCCCCTCGCTCAGCCCGCGGCGCCTGTTGCGGCTTCGCTCCCGGCCCGGCTGGACCCCTTAGGGAAGCACCAGCCTGCGATGAGGGGACACCCCCTGGGCGGAAAGTGCGCAGGGGCTGGGCGTGCTGGGGTCCGGCCAGGGACTGAAGTGGGGAGGGACTTGTCAGACCTTCCCCCGCCTGGGAAACCGGCAGCCAGGTCCAGGGAGAAGCTCTGGCCTCAGGCACTGAAGGAGGAGGCTGGTTTTCCCTCTAGGGTGGCTACCCTAGTGACCCAGCCCCAGGGTGGCACCCAAGGCGGTGGGTGCGTGTGACCCGTATAGAGACGCGCCGGGTGCCTGCTCTGCAATGATCGTTCTAGGGGGTTGAGATTTGTCAGACTGGTGGGAACAATCTTCTGCCAGCTCAGGTGCGCTGCCTCTAGCCCCAGCTTTGCCAGGCTAGGCCTGGCCTCTTATCTCCTGGGTTTGGTGTGAGCGCCCATCTCTGTCGTGTCTGAGTGCTGCCTGCTTCTGGGTGCCTTGGTGAACCGTCCAATACTGTACATACAGAGAGACTAACATCCCTGAGTTACACCCATCGGCTAATCCCCTGAAGCATGAGAAACCAGTCAGCTGCCAGGGATTAGGAAACTGTGATTACCATCAGGTTATTTCATAACTGTTCTTTATGGGATTTCTTCCCTCTTTCTCTGAAGCAATTGGTTCTGGCAGGCAGTGAGAGGATACTGATTAGATGGATACTGAGTATCATCCAGTTGGGCAGTTAAATACAAAGTGCTACACATTAGAAAACATAATCCGAGCTATGCATACAAAATGATGGGCTCTAAATTAGCTGTTGCCACTCAAGAAAGAGACCTTGGAGTCATTGTGGAGAGTTCTCTGAAATCATCCACTCAATGTGCAGCAGCAGCCAGAACAGCGAACAGAATGTTGGGAATCATTAAGAAAGGGATAGACAATAAGACAGAAAACATCACGTTGCCTGTATATGAATTCGTGGTGCGCCCACACCTTGAATACTGTGTGTGGTTGTGATTGCCCTATCTCAGAAAAGATATATTAGAATTGGAAAAGATTCAGAAAAGGGCAGTAAAAATGATTGGAGTCTGGAACGGCTTCCGTATGAGGAGAGATTAATAATACTGGGACACTTCAGCTTGGAAAAGAGACAACGAAGGGAAGATATGATTGAGGTCTATAGAATCGTGACTGATATGGAGAAAGTAAATAAGGAAGTGTTATTTACTCCTTCCCATAACACATGAACTGGGGGTCACCCAATGAAATTAATAGGCAGCAGGTTTAAAACAAACAAAAGGAAGTATTTCTTCACACAACACACAGTCAACCTGTGGAACTCCTTGCCAGAGGATGTTGTGAAGGCCAAGACTATAACAGGTTCAAAAAAGAACTAAATAAATTCAATGGCTATTAGCCAGGCTGGGCAGGGATGGTGTCTCTAGCCTCTGTTTGCCAGAAGCTGGGAATGGCTGACAGGGGATGGATCACTTGATGATTCCCTGTTCTGTTCATTCGCTCTGGGGCACCGGCATTGGCCACTGTCGATAGACAGGATACTGGGCTAGATGGACCTTTGGTCTGACCCAGTGTGGCCATTCTTAATTCCTACCTTGAGTGTTAGCAGTATTTATTTAACACGTGGATGGAGCCCCATAGATGTCTGTAAGAGTTTATAATCCTGATAGGGAACCGGGGGAGATGGAAGGAGGAAGGCTGCACGGAGCAGAGTTGGGGGCTTACCAGACCAGCCCGACATGCGTTGTGTTAGATGTAAAAAAGAACCAGTATCATTTTGACGAGAGGGTTGCTGTGGGAAGGATTCTGGGAAGAGGAGTGATTCGATGGCCACCACGTGGCGTGTAGGATCAAGGAGGACCCCGGATCCAGCGTGGGAGAAAGTAGAGAGGTGCTTGTGGGAAAGAGAGCAGAGGGGCTGAGAGGGGGCGGAAGTGGCAGAGGACAGGGTCTCACTGAGGCTGCCGTTGATTTCAGAGGGAGGATGGGACTTGTCTCTGCCTATTAGTGCCAGTGCAGCCAAGGCTCTACCAAACATGTTTTCAGTTCGTTTGTGTCTCAGCCAAAACCTGCTGTAACTTCCTTCTTGCCATTTCCAGACCCTTTGCTTATGACATTCTTCGGGGAGTTTATAGCTCTGATTTGGGGCACCTCATTTCCACGGTTGTGGGTTTTCTTTGATGCCAGCTCCAGGGAATCGCTTACCCACTTCTCGGTTTAACGCTGGGTCTGAACATGGTAGAAGAGAGATGAACTGCGATGCTGGGGTAACCCAGCTGAATAGACCTATGAAGTGAGAGCTTAATGTGTAGAACGCAGGTGGGTGCAGGAGGCTGTCTCGGTGGAACAGGATTGGCCGTGAACTGTAAAAACCTGTTGATGCTGCCCTGTGTTCTGTAGGCACAAGTTGGAAGCTTTAGTTTAACTATAGCTCCTACCTGGGCTTGGCACTAAACAAGATGCAAGAGAGGTGGTCTCTTTCCAGGCATGCCTAGTTCACATGGGCACAGACACAGTCAGTGCAGTTTCTGGTCCAAGGTGCAGGATTCTTTTGGTTTTAGCTCTGTGCGTCACAGCCCCTTTGCTGGGTGGATTAACATTTGCAGGCGCAAGGACTTAACTGAATTCCTCTGAGGCTTTAGAGCTCAGAACTTAGTTGGCCAGTGCGGTGTATTTGGCCTAAGCATTGATTACGTGCTGCCCTTTGTGCAGTCAAGGCTCCCTAAAAGTGTGAACGGAGGGTCTGATGGAGCTGGGGACAGGGAGGCGAGACATCTCAGTTCTATTTCTGGCTCCGCTGCTGACCTGCTGTGTGACCACTGTGATTCTGCAGGGGCTGATGGTAAAACTGGCTATTTATCCCAAGAAATCTCCTTGCAGGACCTGACTTGTTTTCTTTTAAACCCAGAACAAGCGCTTGATAATGTTGACTGGTCCTGAGGGCATTTACGCTGGGCCATATCGGCTTTCTAGTACAGATAGGTAATGGGACACTGGGTCTTAAAATCGTATCAGTCTTCTCCCCACCCACCACCAGGTTTGGTCTCCAATGTGATTGTAACAGGCAGTTGGCCAAATTCAGCCTGTTAGTGATTTATCACAGGCAAAATCCATTGACTTCAGCAGAATTTCACCCACCTAAGACAGGACTGAATTAGGCCTGATATTTTATGAACAGCTGGAATTAGAGATGAATCGCTTACGCCATTTGAAAGCAGGGATTTACAGTGGCGATGCTAAAAAGCATTGGTGTTTATCTCCAACAGTACTCAGAATAACGTCCGCTAAAATCATGCGGGAGTTCAAACAGAGAAATAAAGTAAGTTGGTAATCAGAATGATGTGAACGTAAGAACTGAGACCTCATGACCTACTCCAGCTAAAGACACTTTACCGTTGAAAAACCAGGGGGCCAGGCTCCCAAAGGTACAAAGTGCCTTCATTCGTAGCCCTGGGAGCTCTCGCATTTTAAGCCTGTCACTGGTCTTTCATATTTGCTTGTTTCTCCTGGATCCAGGGCCGAATACAGCAAACTTGACACTTACTTAGTGCGCTAAATATACAGACATAACGAGTCTTCTCAATGCAATTTAAAGGGGGTGGGTGTTATCCCCACTTTATATATGGGACATTGAGGAAGAAGGGAGTTGCTTGAAGCTGTACAGTAAATTGGTGGATTAGGGTCCAGAAGTACCTAATTCCCAGTTTTACTCTGTCCCGTACAGTCGGCCATCTTGTGCGGTCCTCGGCCCAGGGACTTTTCACTCCCTGTGGAAATCTTCTGGATTTTGCAGGCGTATTGGCACTTTCAGCTGCTGCCATTTGGTCCATGCCTACCCACTGAATCATGCTGCCTGCCTTCTCCTCCACTGATGGGGATTATTGGGCAGTGGAATGGCGGGGAGATAACCAAGGTTGAAACTTGCTCCCTATTATAAATTCATTTTTCCATCCCCAGTTTCTTCAAAAACAAACTAACTGTTCTGGAAGTTCAACTGCCAATTCTCGCCTAGGGTACGTCTTCTATGGAGTTTGGTAATGGTTGGACAGTTTTAATCCTGTGGTACTTGTAGACCTCAGCCAGACTTTCAGGTTTGGCTCGTGATGGTTCAAAAATGTCTCGATCTAGGAACATAAGAACGGCCGTACCGGGTCAGACCAAAGGTCCATCTAGCCCAGTATCTGTCTACTGACAGTGGCCAATGCCAGGTGCCCCAGAGGGAGTGAAGCTAACAGGCAATGATCAAGTGATCTCTCTCCTGCCATCCATCTCCATCCTCTGATGAACAGAGGCTAGGGACACCATTCTTTACCCTTCCTGGCTAATAGCCATTTATGGACTTAGCCACCATGAATTTATCCAGTTCCCTTTTAAACATTGTTATAGTCCCAGCCTTCACAACCTCCTCAGGTAAGGAGTTCCACAAGTTGACTGTGCGCTGTGTGAAGAAGAACTTCCTTTTATTTGTTTTAAACCTGCTACCTATTAATTTCATTTGGTGACCCCTAGTTCTTGTATTATGGGAATAAGTAAATAACTTTTCCTTATCCACTTTCTCCACACCACTCATAATTTTATATACACCTCTATCATATCCCCCCTTAGTCTCCTCTTTTCCAAGCTGAAGAGTCCTAGCCTCTTTAATCTTTCCTCATATGGGACCCTCTCCAAACCACAAATTGTTCCATGGGCCTAATTGAGAAGGAGGATTTTACTATGCATTATGGGTACAGTAGAAACTCAGAATTACAAACACTTCGGGAATGGAAGTTGTTCGTAATTGAACAAAATGAAATAGTTCTTTCAAATGTTGACAACTGAAGATTGACTTAACGCAGCTTTGAAATGTTACTATGCAGAAGAAAAGCACTGCTTTCCCTTTATTTTTCAGTAGTTTGCGTTTAACACAGCACTGTACTGCATTTGGTTTTTTATTTTTTTGTCTCCGCTGCTGCCTGATTGCATACTTCCGGTTCCAGTGGGGCCTGTGGTTGACCGGTCAGTTCATAACTCTGGTGTTCATGTCTCTGAGGTTCTGCTGTATATTGAAAAGACATACAATGCCCGATCATTGGAAGTGATTTGAACATTTGGAGGAAAAATTTGGAAAACTTCACCACGTCTGCTGATGGTGGTGCATTTTGGGCCCGATCCAAAGCCCATTGAAGTCAATGAGTTGTTGCTGACATCAGTGGGTTTTGCGTTAGGCCCTGTTCTGACCATCTCTGCAGATGTTATCTGTCATTCATGGTTATGAATATTGATGATGCAAACTATTACTGCTGGCACCCGCTCATGCTCTAACACTAAAACAGGATTTAGCTTGGAATGGTGGAATTATTTTTTTTAATCTGCACCTGACCTATCAGCTGATAGTTTTCAGGTTCTAAAGTCACTTCTTTTTAGTTGATATTTGCGGTATTTGTAGTTCTCCCATGTGTTGTCTCTCTCATCGGAGATGTTGCATGTGTTTACACAACTTGCTGTCTTCTTTATGATGATCATTTACAAAAGGTTCATGCCCCAATAACCAATTTCAGATCTCATGTTTTCCATCCGGTAAAGACACACGCATAGCCAAAGAAATTGTATTCCATGTTGGCCAAAATATAGCCACGGGACATTGTTACGTGGCTGAAAAAGGGAATGGATGGATGACTGTA
This sequence comes from Chelonoidis abingdonii, assembly GCF_003597395.2. Taxonomy (NCBI): domain Eukaryota; kingdom Metazoa; phylum Chordata; order Testudines; family Testudinidae; genus Chelonoidis; species Chelonoidis abingdonii. The sequence goes on from NC_133769.1 coordinate 1,151,558, forward strand.
GTGATAATTTGTCGACTCTTAGGAAACGTGAAAGATGCCTGTATAATTCTGTTGGAACATGGTTTGTGGAAACAAAGAAAGAGAGTGTCACATTTCATAAAAGGGGGTGGGGGGAATCGGAGGAGAAAAATGAGATTGTCACTATTATTAGGTACGTCTGTTATCCAGATCTCACTTCATTATATACCTTTATTAGCAGATGTGAGACAATTTAAAAAAACAACGTAACTTCAATACCTGACTTTGTCACCATTACTCACCTTAAGTAGTACCTCACTCGGTGAGTAGCCTATTGCTGAGATTACTCCTGCATCAAGATCCTTCTCTGTGGCCCCTGTTCAGGAAAACATCTCAGGAAGAGATTTTCCATTTGTATTTGAGGATTCCCACATGGGTATGAGGGGCTTTGTTTTCTTCTTTGGTGGTTTAAATGGGGGGGCTCGTTTCACTGTATCATACCAGAGCTTTCCGCTTAGCAGCAAACTGGGTTTCCATTTGCACCATAGGTCAGAACATGATCAGATGAGAAATGATACATTTAAAAAGAAGGCCAGGTCCTTTTTGTAAGAGCCAGACTCCTCGACAGGTTGTGGGAGCATGCGGTACCTGCGTATTGCCCAGTGGAAGCCTGGCCTGCTTCCTGTTGTCATGCCGCAGAGGTGCCCAAACATGGCTTTGGGAGCCTGATAAAAATAGCTCTTCCCAATTGACCCTGTGTTTTGAGCAGGCAGCAGGTCCTACCACCCGGCTCTGGAGAACTGGGTCAGTAATGAGGGTCATGTGTGCTTGGGTAAGTGTCCCCTGATTCGAAGGCCGTGGTGTGGTTTAAAATGACATGCTCCTGATAAGCCTTAATGGAAACCTTCATTTATGGTGCTGGGAAATACGTGCAGAGAGACCCCTGGCATCCTCCCAACCTTCCTTCAGCCCCTCACCTGGGGCTGCCTTGATTTTTCCTGACAACCCAACGGCTACTACATGGGCCTGATGGAAACGTCTTGTCTCCTCCAGCTCTTTATTTTAAGCAAAATATTCTGAAGCTATAAATAAAAGATGCAGCAAAGTGAGATGCTGCATTCAACCTGACGGTTCTTCCCTGGACTGCACAGTCTGTGTGTGTGTATCGACTGTGATTGTCCCATTTCTCCTGGACGTATGAGACAAGCCCCTCAGTTTCCTGTCTTTGTGTTCACAAAGGAATCTCTCTCCCCCCACAGGGCTCCGTGGACTGCCCCAATGTGGAGTTTGAGTACAGGGATGCCGACGGCTACGCTGCTGAATTATCAGGTAAAGAAACATGCAAAAAATGGAGGCAAGAGGTGATCTTTGCCACACAGTGGTTTTACTGAGCTATGGAATTCAGCATCCGTTGGTATAAAATCACGTGTAGAATAAGACAGGTTCAGTCGGAGATATATATTGAATAATGTCATCTTATATTTGTACAGTGCCTTTCCTTCCAAAGGGCTTTACAAGTCGTGCACAGCAGAGAGGAATTACATCACCCTTCACGGAAATGCATCCACTTCTGGGGTGGAACAAGAGCTACCTAACTGTGCTGCAGTTCGGGTTGGGAAGTGAAATAAGTAACACGGCAAACCTTAAAGCTCCTGGTGAAGGCAGTTCTAACAAAACAACTCCCAGCTGGCTGGGTTTAGTTAGCAAAGACCCAGAGCTCAGAGATGTGTTCACAAGGATTCACCTTCCGCCCCTGGGAACGGATGTTGAGCAGTGTGTCTGTGCTCGCTGTGAACGTCTGCAACTGGCTTTGACTCTGCTGCTGGTCACGGGCTGCCTCTGTTGGGTGCTCGCTGCCACTTCTGCCCTGTTCTGAGGTTCCACTGCTTAACCCAGATCTTTGGTGATTTCACTGGGTAGCGGGAAACCTCGCTGCCAGTGCAGCCTCTGCGTTGCAGTCAGGACAATGGTGAAAGACAGACAAGTGTAAGGCATAGCCCCTAGACTTGCTTAGCAGCGCTTCACCTCTCATAATCACTGAACAGAGACCGTGGTGATGCATAGATGCGCTGAACTCACTTCTAAAGTGGTGTTCACCTTCCATGTCTAAGGCAACACCTCCCCTGACCGACGTGTAAATCTCCCCAAGTTCATTGGATGTTGGATCATGTTAAAAAAAACCCTTTCGGGCTCTCTCACAGGGAAAGAGGGTTGGTATTGTCTCCTCTCACTGATGTCTGTATCAGTGGGCCAGCCAGACAGTGCCTGGGCTGCCATGAATGGTGGAGAGCATTAATCTTGTCCGGGAAAGTTCTGAGCAAGAGATGAGCACTTCAGTTACGATGGAGGCACATGTGAGTGGATCTGTGCAGCTTCCTTGTAGCCCTTACTCCTTGCATCTGGACCAGGGTTGGATCCTCTTTTGGGATAGGCCAGAGGTGAGCATACATGAACATTAATAAACCAGGTTTCCTTTCTTTCATGATGCACAGAGCCTTGAGCTCTTGCGGTCCAAGACTCATGTACCATACCAGATGTTCCCCAGGGTGGGGCCTTATGAACTCCTATCATCATTCCACGGATCCTCTTCAGCAAAGATTCCTCTCTTGCTTATATTGGATTGTAGGTCAGTGTACCCAATGCCAAATGGTCCCTTAGTGGCTAGAACGCTGAGTGATGTGACTCCTTGAGGTCATGTTTGTATGTAGCCCAGGTGATTTGGCCTTTGCCATAATATAGATTTATCATCTAGTGAAAAAAACCCTCAATCTCCGTACATGTTTGTTTGCCCGCCAAGATGTACTCACACATAACATGGCTAATTAAGACAAGCAGATAACATCAAAAAGGATCACCTAGAAAAGTTAGATGGGTGGTGGAGGTCCATGTGCAAGGCAAAATCAGAATATCTAAGCCTAGGGTTTTCCAACAGGATCCCTTCCAAATGAAGTGCAGCAGATTCTTTACATGTAGCCATGGGAGAATTTGGTTTTATCAGTAAAAGTTGATTTAATCATGCATAGAAATCGACAAAAATATATTTTAATTGGTATCTGTAATTAAGATAGGCTGAGTTTGAAAAATGCTGCCTGAGAACTTATTAGAATTTGATTTAAGAATATTTACTTTATATATTTTGCATAGGATGTTGATGCTTTGTGTTTTTAGCAGGATTCTGCTTTAACTTCTTGAATTTCAACTTCTACTGTCATTCAATAATTCTCTCACTTCCCCTCTGCTTTCCTGCCACTCTGAAAACTTAAATCAGTAAGACGAAAACCCAGATAACCATAAAAATGTTTAAAACCCAGAATTTTGCACAACTGTGAACGTTTAAATGGATAAAAATAAGCCCGTATTATCTGATTAAATTATTTTTTTTAAATCAAATTCTGCCAAACGTATTTTCATGTCAGTGGACTCTGCTTCCTGTTTTGTTCATATGATAGTTGTGAATGGCAATAGCAGGATGAAGATCAATCGCGTGATGATGAGAATTAAGGAGACTGTTCTTCATGTTTAAACCTACTGCTTCCCATCTGTCTAAAGGGCTTTGCACACATTGGCTGGTTAATCCTCCAGGCACCCCTTGGAGATGACTGAGAATCCATTTATGGCCTTATTTGCTTGATTTTGTGGGTGCTGAGAACCCTGTGATAAATGTTACAATCGCTGCTGCTTGTTTATTTTATTCATAACCTTTCTGCCAGGTGGAGTCAGCAGCAGCAAGGGCTGAGTTCAACATGTAGGAGTTCCTCTTAACATTGAGAAACAGAACCAGCTCGAGCCCACAACCAGTCATCCGCAAACATGGACCACCACCCTTGATGCCTCTAAGAGGCAGAACTTCCCCTCTTGCAAGCCCAGACTCTGTGTATGTAACAAGAGAGAACTTTTAATGAAAGGGAACCAAGTATTAGTTTGGGAAAACACCACAGCCACATTCAAATCATGTAACCTCACCGCACTGTACCGTGCCCTGGGCAGTGTTCTTTGCCTCAGTTTCCCACCTTGCAGTGGGAAAGTCCGATATCCCTTTAACGCATCACTCCCCGCTCCCTCTGCTGCAGCCAGCTCCTGGCTGGCTGTGTTTGAACTCTGGGTCTTTGCTAACCAGGGGTGTGTTCACAAGGGTTCACCTTCCGCCCCGGGAGGGGGTGTAGAGCAATGTCTCTGTGGTGTCTGTGCACGTCTGGAACTGGCTGTCTGCTCCCGCTGGTGCTTTACTCTCCCGCTGGTGCTTTACTCTGCCGCTGCTGGTCATGTGCTGCCTCTGTTGGACACTCACTGACACGTCTGCCCTGTTCTGAGCTTCCACTGCTTAACCCAGACCTTTAGTGGTTTCACTGGATAGCAGGAAACCTCACTGCCAGTGCAGCCTCTGCATTGTCTTTCCTTCCACCACTGTCCTGACAGCAGCAATTCACCGCTGGTCATCACTGAACAGAAACAGCGGCGGTCTGGCTTTGTCTACACTGGCTCTTCGTCGGCAAAACTTTTGTTGTTCGGGGTGTGGTGTTTTGTTTTGTTTTTTAAAAAGCCCACACTCCGAACCACAAAAGTTTCACCGATGAAAAGTGCCAGTGTGAACGGCGTTTTGTCAGCATGGGCACTTTCCTGCCAATAAAGCCACTGTTCCTGGGGTGGGGAAGGGGGTGGACAAACAGCAGCCGCTGATAAACAGCAGCTACACTGCGTGGCTTTTCGCGGCATGGCTGTAGCAGCACAGCTATATCGCTAAAAGCCTCGTAGTGGTAGCCACACCCGGAGTTGAGTCTAATTAGCTCTGTCTTTAAGCACTGGAGAGGGGATGTTACCCAGGGTTTTCAAAACCCAAAGCAGTGGTAACTTAACTGTTTCACTCCAGACACCGTCAGGAATAAATCAGTGGGAACACAGCAATTCTGTCTGTTGAAACTTTAATACAAGTAAGCGTTTCCTTAGCTAAAACTGCAATTTATTAGATTTAAGCACACACAGACATAAGCAATAGATTGAGGACATCCCAAGTAGTTATCTAGAATTGGAGACGGTATTAAATAGTTAATGGTGGGTATGCAATGCCTAGTCACTTCCCCACTGGGGAGTAAGGCATCAGGATAGCTTCAGAGGACTGCTCCGAAGTACTCTCCAAGAACTGGAGGAGCCCAGGGAGACAGAGTGGAAACCTCTCTGCACCGTCCCTCTGAAATGTTTACCCCTACCCCCGCTATGATGTTGCACTCCATATGTGTATGGAAATATGCTTATGAGTGTAAATATGATATAACTGGAATATGCTTTATGCAAAGGGTCTTTTGTAAGGTATCATTACAGACCTTATAATCTATTGAGTGTGGTCATCCTATTTGTATGAATGTATCATGCTTGTATCTGAAACTAAAAATACGAAGTTAACTCTGGAGTCCTATTGTAATTATGCAAAGTGTGGGCCATTAATGTGGTTTGGAAGCTTGATGGCTCCCATTGTCTAGGACAGTTGACTGTAGATGGCTCTGTTTACTCGCAAGCCTCCACTGCATACGTGCAGGCCAGTCCTGGAGGAATGGAGGGGGGCTCGCAGGACATGTGACCATGTCACTGGGTACTGGAATCCATCTTTAATCTGATGCTTTTCCATTTAGAAGGAGGGGTGGGAACCCAGAGAGAGACAAGGGTTTCCTGCCTTGTGCCAAAGCTATAAAAGGGGGTGGAACAGAACAAAGGCCTCTCAGTCATGTGGAATCCCCTGCTTTTCACCTGAGATGCCTGCTGGAACTAACAAGGGCTGTACCAGGAAAAGGATTGGGCCCAGAGTAGGAAGGAGTCTAGTCTGTAAAAGAAGCTGATTGGAACATCTCTGAGGGTGAAGTTTCATCTGTATTCAGTTTCTTAATGTATTGGGCTTAGACTTGCATGTTTTGTTTTATTTTGCTTGGTAACTTACTTTGTTCTGTCTGTTATTACTTGGAACCACTTAAATCCTACTTTTTATGCTTAAATAAAATAACTTTTGCTTATGAATTAACCCAGAGTAAGTGATTAATACCTGGGTGAGGAAACAGCTGTGCACATTTCTCATGCAGCTTTATAAAGGGTGGACAATTTGGGTTCACCATGTATAACAGGGATCTCAAACTCAAATGACCACGAGAGCCATGTGAGAACTAGTACATTGGCCCAAGGGCTGCATCACTGACACCCCTGCCCCACTGCCTGCAGCCCCGCCCCCACTCCACCCCTTTCCTGAGGCCTCGCCCCAACTCCGCACCCGTTCCAACGAGTTCCCCAAATCCCTGCCCCGCCTTTTCTCTGCCTCCTCCCTTGAGCGTGCAGCTTCCTGCTTCTCCCCCCTCCCTCCTGGAAAGTGCTAAGCACCGCCAGACAGCTGTTTGGTGGCGGGAAGTGCCTGGAGGTAGGCAGAGGAGTTGGGAGGTGGTGCACTGGGGATTGACGGGGCGGCAGGTGAGGGGAGCTTGGCAGCTGCAGGAAATAGCGGTGGGGGGGGAGGTGCGGGGAGCTTGGTGGGCAGTAGCAAATAACTCCGTGGGCCGCATGTTTGAGACCCTGCTGTATAAGCTTTATACAGAGTAAAATGGCTTTATCTGGGGTTCGGATCTCATTGGGAGCTGGGTGCTGGAAACAGGAGCACTTTCTTAAACTGTTTTCAGCTAATTTTGTAGCTTTGGGGGCGTGGGTCGGTGTTGCAGCAGGCTTGCGTGTCTGGTTCAACAAGGCAGGGTTCTGGAGGCCCAGACTGGCAGAGAAAACGGGCTCAGAGGTAGTCTCAGCACATCAGGTCAGAGTCCCAAGGTGGGTCTTAGTGACCAAATCCGTCACATCTGCCTGCTCAGAAAGATCTCATCAAGGTCATTTCCTACTGATCCGTTGGCCTGTTGACCAGAAAGATGCTGAGGACAGTGATTGCGATCTATACTGTGAAACTCATCAGCTCACTTCCATCAACTTTTGACTCCAGTCAGCTTGGGCTGAAAAGTAAAAGGCTTCCTGTTCTGTTCCTAGTCCCCCCTCTTGTTGGGTGTCTGAGCCGAACCTAAGCTCCGAGCTGCATGCTGTGCCCTTATGACTAGAACAGGCTGACTCCTAGTGTGTCGGTGTTTCGTGTCAGTGTTTCTCTCAGTGGCTTTATCGCACCCGCGTTCCAAACTCCAAGCAGAACTGGCAGGGCGCTCAGAATAATCCTCAGGGCGGCTGGTAACAAGCAGCAGGAGAGTTGAGCTGTTTGGTGTTTGTTTTTCCAGGGCAGGAATTACTTTACGGTGAGAGTTACTCAGCTGTTGTTCCCCTTCGTTGCTGCATGGTGCCCCGCTCTGTGGTCAGGATAAGCGGGGGGAGAGGGAGTTAAGCACAGGTCGGGCCCTGTGTTCTTACAAGTGGAATGACTCAGGCTGTTTCTGCTGTGTAATTGTCAGAGGGTCTTGAGCATACTCCTGCCAGCAAACTACAAAGGGGTCACTATTTTTAGCTCTGGGCTTCTAAGCAAAGGATCTGCTGCTGCAGATGGAGTTGCTGTACATTTTGTCAGTGCGGTGTTCTTCCACCGCTGGAGAGAGGAGAGCGACGTTGTCCTGCCTGTCCTTCGTGCGATCCCAAACCCACATTTAAATGAGCACCAATTACTTGACATTCCTGGAGTTTTCACCCTTATCTCGTGAATATCAGGAATCAGGGCCATCTCGATTCTTCCTGAGTGATGTTAAGCCTCTCAAGCGCTTGCGGAACCAAAATGGCTTTTGGAGCCCATGAAACGTCATTCTGCGGCATTGCAACTTGATGATTTAGTGCGAAAGTGATAGTAGGTTGGAATGTGCCGGTGAAACATCAGAGTTTGTCCCGTAGGACAAAGTCTGTAAAAGAGTTGCCTTCGCTCTTGTAGCGTCATAAATTATAGATAGAAGTACCCACCTCCTGCAGTTCGTATTGGGTTTTCCTGTAGAAGGAGACTGTTGGGTCACATTTGACACCAAATACAGGTTGGGCATTGTGGGACGCCTCTTGGAGGCCATTCATGGCGATATAACCAAGCGCAGTGTCTACGCTGACGTTGCATTGATCTAACTGTGTCGCAAAACGCTCCATGCCTCTCGTCGAGGTGGTTTGATTTTGTCGGTGTGGCAGAGAGTTAAATCAGCGGGAGGAGCGTTGTCGTATGTCACTCTCCACTGTTTTGTTCACGAATGCTGACTGTGTGGTGTAGACAAGGCCTGAATGACTTGGTTTTAATGTACACGGCAAGTTCCTTGAAGCAGGGATTGTCTCTGCCTCTAAGGGTGTCCAGCCAAGCAGAACCGGGGTCTGTAGGGCTTTCAGTGACGAACACTTCCACCCTGGCAGCCAAGGCATAGCTGCGATCCATGCCCTATAAACCATAGGGGAATAGGCAACACAAGACGTGCCTCTTACAGAATACCCAATGACAGCATCCCCTTGACCTCTGATTGCTCCAGGCGCATTATTTAGGCACAGAGGGAGTTCCAGGAAGCTGTCCCTGCAGTCTGGCGGTACTGGCTTGGTGCTACAATGGACCTCATTCTTGTTCTCTGCTTTGGACTTTGGCTCTAACTCCTGGCTTTACTTCTCGTCACTGGTTCAACTCTGTGTCTAACCCCTAGCTTGGCTTCTGATGCCTGCTCCAGCCACTAAGCCTGACTGCTTGTCCTGCCCGATTGCCCACATTCCAGTCGTTACACTCTGTTTCACTACCTTGCACAGCTGGGATTCTGATCCTCATTCTTGTTGGAAGATAAATCATAATTATTTGTATCTGTCCCCAGATTTTTGTGGCTCCTTTCGCTACAAAACTTCACGACAATAGAAAGAACTTCAAAAATAATCCTGAGGAGACATTCCCCGCAGTGCCAGCAACTCCCATGGGCTCGGGCCAGAGAACCTGAGGGTGCAATTGACTAGAAATGGTGAAATGCAAAAAAGTAAACAAGTGGCATAAATAGTGTTGTCAATTAGATTTTAAAATGCCGTTCTAGCAAACGACAGTGATGCTGGTTCACACATTCAGTGGGTCTTCGCTTATGTGTATTATATTATTTTTTTAGCTTAGCAGTAATTATGGATCCCCCCCCCCCACAGTTTAATAGTGTGACATTAAAGTGAACAAAGTATATTCCAGGCTCAGTCAGAGCAACCTAAACCCACCCACCATGTCTCATCCTCACCCTGGCTGCATTTTTTTCATTTACACTGTGAGCATGATTTTTAAACTTGGGCACCTAAGTGAGAGAGGAAGGAAGCACGTGTAATTAAGGAACTGGCCTGAGAATCGGGAGATCTGGAGTCCGTTCCTGGTTCTTCCACAGACTGTGTCTCCTTGGGGGAAGGCACATTTCTGTCCTTCCATTTCCCATCTGTAAAATGGGGATAATACTTCCTTACCCACAGGGGTGTAGTTAAGGTACATTAATTAAATTCTTGTGAGGAACTTGGTGGTGGTAGAAAAGCCTATTAATAATAATTAATACCTTGCTCTTGTATAGCAGTTTTCATCCATGGCGCTCAAAGTGCTTTATAGAGGAGGTCAGGATCATTATCTACATGTTACAGATGGGGAAACTGAGGCTCAGAGTGGGGATGTGACATGCGTAAGGTCACCCACAGGCCAGGAGCAGAGCTTGGAATAGAATCTAGGGTCTCCTGAGTCTCAGTCCAGTGCTTTCCACTAGGCCACGCTGCCCTAATCTAGTTAATTTAGGCGTCCAATTCCCATGTGTTTGCTCAAATGAGTCGATCGACCCCAAAGTGTCCTTTTGAGAACTCAGGCACTGGAACTGGTAAGTGGAGGGCTCTGTCTCTAATTGCTAAGCCCTGCTTTCAAGCCTTTTTTGTGTGTGTGTGTGTGTCTTCCCCAATAGAACTGTACAGCTACACAGAGGAGCCGGAGTTCACCATCAACAGAAAGTGCTTCGAAGAGGATTTTCAAACTCAAGGTATCCCAGTCCGGACTATTGCATCTCATGTGGCGAGACGGGTCCCAACCCTGCAAACCTGGCTCATGAGGAGCCCTTACCTGGGTGAACGGACCTCAGCGGGACTGCCCAGATGGGAGAGGTGCTTCTCATGCCAATTCAGTTTTGCAAGGCTGGATCCGTATATTGCACCTTTAACTCAGGGTTTGAGGTGGGGTTGTGAGAATTGGGCCTATAAAATTACTTTCTCTGTGAGCCCAGCTGGAAAGAGTCAGCGGAAGTTCATCAGATGTCACAATAACTAAGGCTATGTTTTAGTCATGGGTATTTTTAGTAAAAGTCATGGACAGGTCACGGGCAGTAAACAAAACTTCACGGCCCGTGACCTGTCCATGATTTGTACTATCTACCCAAACTAATCCTTGGGCCGGGGGCCCGCAGGTGCTCTATTGGGGAGGAGTGGCCTGGGACCCCCACTGGTGCGGGGGGAGTGGCCTGGGACCCCCACTGGTGCTCGGGGGGGAAGTGTGGGCAGCCGCTGCCCGGGACCCTGGCTGCCTCCGCGTGTCCCTGCAGCTCCTAGAGGGAGGCCAAGGCCAGTGGGGGGCTCCATGCACAGCTCCCGCCAAGCTCCCGTTCCACAGCTCCCATCGGCTGGGAGCCGTACCCAATGGGAGCTGCAGGGGCAGTGCCTGCAAGCAGAGACCCTTCACCTAGGTCAGGAGTTGCAGGGTCATGCTGGCTGCTTCCAGGGCACCTCTCCTCCCCCAAGGTAAGCGCTGCACCCCAACCCCCAGCCCTGAGCCCCCCCCCATCCTCCCGACACACCCAAACTGCTGCAGCTGGCCCAGGGGCTGCCAGAGTGTTCAGGTGGCCCCTTAGCCAGCCGCGTTGGCTGCTGCAAAAGTCACGGAAAGTTCCCGAATCCGTGCCTGGCGTGACAGACGCACAGCCTTAACAATAACCTATCACAACAACTGTGGGTGGCGGCAGGAGCGCCGGAACGGGGGCGGGAGTGGGCAAGGGGCCATGGCTATCCACTTTTCGCCATGGGCCCTGCCCTTCTTTTCCCCCCCAAGGCCCCACCCGGGGAAGAGCAGCCCATGGAGCTGTGGGGAGCTGCAGGCCCTCACCTGCCTGGGGCGGGGAACCCCAGAGCAGCCCCTGAGCCCCCCGCCCAGGGCAGGTGGAGTGTCAGCAGCTCCCCAGCCGGCTGTTACCTCGGCCCAGCTCCGGCTTTCAGAGGGGCGGTAGTGTGTCAAAGGAGGCGTGAGCTGTGTGCGGTCAGTCCTGAGTGACGGGTTCGTGCAGAACAGCCGTGCACACCTGGGAGGCAGGGATAAAGGCGAGAGCCGAAACCCCACCACCTGGGGGCTCTCTTCTCCCTCCCCCCCCAATTGCTCACTGGGGCGCGGCTCCAGCTGTCGGCCCTGGGTGGCTGTGAAAGTGATATCGACAAATCACCCCTAAACGACTCCAGACACACACAGGGGCCCGATCAAATAAGCTGGAGAACGGCTGCACTAAAGATTGCCAGGTGCTCAGGTACTGTGGTGACGGGGGGATATAAATACGGAAGGTTGCAACAGAGCGGACTAAACAAAGAGAAGCGTGTGCTGCTCTTGTCCATGACGAGTGTCCCAGCATCTTTGCCTCTGCAGAAGATCCCAGCACCTCTAAGGATCCCCCTGTTCTTCAGACATGAATTCTCACCGCTCCCCCACCGACGTGGGTCCATATCATCCTTGTTTTTCACCGCTCCGCCGCCAACGTGGGTCTGTATCATCCTCGTTTCGCAGAGCGGGGGAACCGAAGCACAGAGCTAACCAGCGAATTGCCCACAGTTACGCAATGAGTTGGGGGCAGTTGGGAACAGAAGCCTGACGTGCATTACTAGCGCTTCCCTACTGGCTGGTGACTGAGCGCCTGCTAATGCTTGAAACCCCAGAACCGCTGCTGCCTGCGGAAGGCTTGTCTGGGGGGTTTTCGTTGAGATGAAGCTGACAGGTTCTGTGACATAAACGTGTGCTTTGCAGCTGGCGTTCCTGCAGCCTTGGGTTCCCTACACGATGGGGGAAGGGAAGGATCACGAGAGCGATGGCTGACTCAGCCTGCTGGGCTATTTCCCAGTGTCCCATGAGTTGGCTGTGTCCAACAGGAACAACTTGTAGGGTGGCCGTTGCCGCATCCCTAGAACATTGGACATGCCGGTACTTCTGGGACAGGCGTGGGCCTGCCCCTGCTGGCATGACCACACACACACACACACACACACACACACACTGTGCATGAGGTGGCGCTGCCCAGAGGAAGCCATTTTGAAGAGTGCCGTTCCGTCAGTACAATCACCCACACACGGTGCATGCGAGGTCATGCCTGCTGGGAGGTGCAGTGGCATACCCTTCAAAATGGTGTCCCCTGTCCGTGATACTGAACTCTGGTTTAGTCTCTGTACTGGATGGGGGACAAAAGTGTACTGTCTGACTTAAAACCAGATGAGTGGCCTTCCTGACAATGTCCTCCATCTGAAGGAGGGTGCTGGGACTGGCTCCAGTGCCCAGAAAAGTCCGTGTGCGTCTCCAGCATGCCAGTGATACTGGCCACTATTCCACTTGGTTTCCTTCCACCTGCTTCAACACCCATCCCTGTAGTATCTGAGAGAGGCTGGAACGGGCTCCGTGAAGGGACCAGCCCACTGGGGGCCCAAGATCCTGGCTCATCGTCCTCTCGTTTCCAGTGCAGGGCAAGAGATGGCCGGAGCTGGACCTAGCGCAGCAGAAGGCCTATGTGATGCGGTTGCTGGATGGGCTGGAGGTGGTCAACAGGAACAAGAGACTGAAAGCAGCACGAGCTGTCCTTTATTTGGCACAAGGTAACTGCCTGGGCCCAGCAGACGGCGCCGCGCCAGGTGGCCTGTGCACTGTGGGTTTACTCGGAAAGGTTGGTGGTTCCTAAGGCGAGGAGGAATTGTTTTCTCCCCCCGGACGGGTCGACTCTCAAAGCCCTGTATTGTCTAAACGCTTAGTTCTCGTCAAGTTGGGGTGTAAATCTGCCTGGTGCTTGCCTGCCACGCGCTGTGTCCATGTGGATCCGGCTACTGGATGCTAAAAGGTCCTACATGTGCTTTGATCTGTCCCGCATTGAGATGGGAGTGGATCAAAGCACACTAGGAAACTGGGAGTTCATGACAGCAAGGGCCAAGCGGACACTTCGTGTGCGGCAGGCTAACGCGCGGTAGATTTCACCCCTGCTGGATGCAAATGGCATCTTCATTTACACTGGCCATTGCGGCACTTCTGCATTGCCTGTCACCGTGGTAGGTTAGTGCTGGCCGAAGGCTGTTGTGCATCCAGATGCAGGGCTAATGTTAAGAAATGACTCTCTTAGGAGACTGACTGGTTCATGGGCTTGGGAATAGAAACTGAAGACTTTAATCTCTAGATCTGGATACTGCCAGGTACTCGGCACCTAGGTTCTGCAGCAATGGGGCATTAGAAACGCCTAGTGTGGAGGTTGCTGGAATAAATCCAGCCCAGGTTGGAAGGGACTAAGTTACATCTGCAGGTTGCTTGAAAAGAGTCCCACAGGAGACTCTTTATGATCATGATTTACAGCAGGGTCCCTCATTGCCCAGCTGGGTGGGTCCTCGCTAAGCATCTTCCTTTCCCCCACACTTGGCTTCTCTCTCTCCCATTCCTTCCTGTGTTTCCTTCTGTTCTTCCTCCTCCGTTTTCATGTTGTGCAGGTCAGCCAGGAGGTAACTGGATATTGTCAGCCTGATCTTCGGCACCAAGAGACCCTCACTTTCTGAGTTGATTTCTCTTCCCCTCCCCCCAAATCGTGACCTACCTTAGACCAAATGGAAACTGGAAGTGTTTGCCCTGTTGAGGGAGGTTTCTTTAACTGGGCGTTGGCTTTTCCTGCAGACAGATGTATTGTTGTGCAGTTATTTAAAATCAGCCATCTGGTGAAGGTGGACAGTGTGGGGTGAGGGGTTGGTTCTCAGTGCAGTTCCTGGTGGATTGTCGTCAATCAGAAAGGCCGTCACCACGTTAGGCACCATTAGAGATACAGAATTTAAGCTCGGAAGGGACCAGATCATGTAGTCTGACCTCTCCCATTGTACAGGGCACCAGTACCAGCCAGCACCCTGGCTCCAACTCAACAAGTGAAGCGCAAACCAAAGTATTACAGCCCTCTGGAGACTAAATTAGAGTGTGCCACAAGTGGTGAGCAGGAGGGACCGAGGTACACTGGTGCCCAAGGCCCTGCAATGGCAGGGAATTGATTTCATGAGTCAGACCCAGATGATTCTGGCAAGCAACCCGCACCCGCTGCTGCAGAGAGAGACAAACACCCCTACCCCGAAGGCCAGTCTCACTTGGGGGGGAAATTCCCTCCCGACCCCGCATGTGGTGATCAGTTAGACCCTGAGCATGTTGGCTCCAGAATTGGAGAGAAACCAGTGGTGGAATGGGGACTGAGCCCAAACTCTCCTCTCACTCCGATAAGTGGTCCCTCCATATCAGGATGGGGGAAGCCTGCACGGTTGCTGCACCTGTTTGCCGTATTCCAGTCCTGCCTGCCTGGTAACTTTCACCAGCACTAACTTTACCTTACTTCACACAATTTGCTCCATCGGCCTCTCTGTTCCCCCAGGTGTATTTGGCGAGTGTGACATGGAAGCAGAGGTCCTGCATTGGTCTCGGCACAATAACTTCCTGTTGTACCAGATGGGGACTTTCTCAGCCTTCCTGGAGCTGCTGAACATGGAGATAGAGTGAGAGGGTTTAGCGTTGTCTGATCCGCTCTAGTCTTCGTAACGCATTCGTCCGCGGGATGTCCCTCTTTGGTTTCGGCTATTTGCTAATGACCATAACTGGAGTTTTGGTGGGGAGGCGGGGTGGAACAAAGGTGGTCTAATCACCAGAGCAATTCTTTCTGTGTGTGAGAGAGAGGTTTTAGTGTAGAAAGGACAATTTAGGGGTGGTTGTGGAATCTCCGTCATTGGAGGGTTTTAAGAACAAGTTAGACAAACGCCTCTCAGGGATGGTCTAGTTATCACGTAGTTCCGCCTTGAGAGCAGGGGACTGGACTAGATGACCTCTCAAGATCACTTCTAGTCCTACACTTCTGTGATTCTGTGGCTATTCATAGTGTAAATGGGCCCTAGATGTGGCCTTGTCTGGTCTGAGTGGTGGAGTCTCTCTCCATCCTGAGCAGCCACTGACTGACTGGAGATTTGTCCACGAACTCCTGTCCTCCTCTTTCTTCACTGCAGGAACAGCCAGGCTTGCAGCAGTGCCCTGAGGAAACCAGCCATCTCCTTAGCGGATAGCACGGAGCTCAGGTAACCTGTCCTTTCATCCCGTGTCCTCCATTCTAGAGCCTGTCCTCCCGCCCTGGGGCGGGACGTGAGATGAGAAAGAGCTATCAGGTCTGCGGGCACACCTAGCCCATCTGTCCACTGCCTTGGCCAAGGCGCCAGGGAAATCACCAGGCGGCTTCTTTAGGCTTCAGAGCTCTTCAGGCTAAGTTCAGCGAGGGTGTCTGTGGCCCCGTGGCAGCTGCCCTGTAGAGAGAGGCAAGTGGCTTCAGCTGTCTGGGCCAGTGGAGTCTGGCATTGCTACTGCAGCGGCATGTTCAGCTCCTGGGAGGAAAGGGATGAAACCTTCAGTCGTCTTATGGCCCCTACTCCCTCTCTGGGCTTGGAGGGGCATTGATGGACTCCCCAGGAGACTGTAGCAAGCCCTTTGCTGTGGGGAAGGTTGCCTGAATATGTTGTGTCTGAAGGAATAGGTGGGGAGACATGATCAAACTGAGGGGGGTCAGGAACAGGGGGGTAAACCCATCATCCAAGGGAGAAGCAGTATCTCAGCTGAGAAAATGCTGTATATTTTAGTTGTCCTTTCTGTCCCCTTGCTGGCCCCGTGGGATCGTTCCGGGGCGTCACCCTAAGGCGGCAGGTCCCACAAGCATCCGTCAGTTGCACCCCGAGTAGTTGCAGTGCAGTGGGATGGAAGGTCCAGCTTTTGAGACCTGCAGCTTCTGGCTCGGGGGGAGGGAGGGCAGACTGTGGAACAGTCTGGATTGTGATGTAGGGGCTGCCTGCTCGACTGCTGCCTGGCTAGATGGGCAGAGCGAAGGTCACTGGCTTGTTCCAGGAAAACCCCAGGCTTTCTCCCCTCCTCCTGGACCTGCCTTAGTAGTGGAAGGGATAGGATGGGAGTCTGGGATTCCCCCCCAAATCCTACAGGAGGGGTGACCTGTAGAGGAAATGCACCGTGGGTGGCCATGCAACCTGCCTGTTGTGACACCTTCTCTCCAGGGTGCTGCTGAGTGTCATGTACCTGTTGGTGGAGAACTTCCGTGTGGAGGCGGAGGCTGACCCACCTGAGTGGAAGAGCTCCCGGGAGACCTTCAGGACAGAGCTGAGTGAGTGGCTGCCGCCCTCCGAAGCGCAGTTTTTCTCTCATGCACAACCATGTCTGGGGGGTGGGGGGGTGCAGCCTGCTCCGCCGTCCCTTGCTCTGAAGGCCTCGGAGCAATAGCTGTAAAACCAGAGGGAACAAACCACCAGCAAATGTAGTGGGATCCCCCTTATTCCACCAGCCCAAGGTCAAACCAAGTTTGGGCTAAGACTGTGGAGACTCTAGTGGTGGGTAGGGGGGATTGTTGGGGGTTAGTTGCTGTCGGCACGTCGGCGAATAGAGTCCGTGACAGAACCTGCACGACGTGCTAATAAAGTCGCTCCAGTGGCAAGAGCGTGGGGGACGGGGGAGCTTCTCTTTATTCCAAGCTTGTTTGGTTTCGGTCCCCTCTCTCGCAGGTTTTCCTGTGCACAGCGAAGAACCGTTTGCTCTGTTGCTCTTCACCATGGTGGCCAAGTTCTGCAGTGGGCACGCACCCCACTTCCCCATGAAGAAGGTCCTGCTCCTGCTGTGGAAGGTGCTTCTGGTGAGTTCGATCTTTTTGCTTTCCAAGAAACTCCTGAATTGGGGAGGGACTTGTATATTGGGGGGCTGCCACCTGGGCTCCTTTTGCTAATTAATTCAGCCTTGTAGATGTCCCAGCATCAAAGTCTCATTGTCACTTAAAATGCATTTAATGCTAGATTGAAAAAGGCACTAGACAAGATACAAGAGAAAGCAACTTGCACTGCTCCGAGGGGATCTCCTGGTTTGAGTTACTTTCACCACCAGCTTTTGTAACACAGAAACTTCTGAGCGAGAAGAATCTGTGTTTGCCTAGCACGCCACAGCCCCATGAGCAACAGGCTGCATTGGCAGTTTTTAAAGTATAAAGCTGTCTGGAGTCACTGGATGAAGGGATGCACCGGATGTGACATTTGGAGCTTAGCGAAGCATTTGTCATAGCGTCTCAGGAAATCTTACTTGAAAAATTCAGTTTGGCTTGGGGACAATTTGAAATGCAAACTGGTTGGAGAATCAGACATGCAAGATTTTTTGAGAGAGTTAAATATGGGCTGGAGAAGATTGTAGGAGTGGGGTACCGCAGGGATTTGTGTTAGGTCCAGGCTCATTAAATATCATCCATAAATATCTGGAAGAGGGAGTAAGTGACGTGTTACCCAAAAGGATATGGAAATTCTGGGGAGGCTGGAGGCAACACAGCATCTAGAAATCTGGATGAGAAATAACAGCATGAAATTGAATGTCAAAAAAGATATACTGGCACTAGAAAAGGTTCAGAGAAGAGCAACTAAAATGATTAGGGGTTTGGAACGGGTCCCACATGAGGAGAGATTAAAGAGGCTAGGACTTTTCAGCTTGGAAAAGAGGAGACTAAGGGGGGATATGATAGAGGTACACCTCTACCTTGATATAACGTGACTGGATATAACACGAATTTGGATATAACGCGGTAAAGCAGAGCTCCTGGAGGAAGGGCTGCGCGCTCCGGTGGAGTTTGCTATAAAAGCAAGTTCATTATAACGCGGTTTCACTTACATAAGATTTTTTGGGTCCTGAGGGCAGCATTATATTGAGGTAGAGGTGCATATAAAATCATGAGTGATGTGGAGAAAGTGGATAAGGAAAAGTTATTTACTTATTCCCATAATACAAGAACTAGGGATCACCAAATGAAATTAATGGGCAGCAGGTTTAAAACAAATAAAAGGAAGTTCTTCTTCACGCAGCGCACAGTCAACCTGTGGAACTCGTTACCTGAGGAGGTTGTGAAGGCTGGGACTGTAACAGTGTTTAAAAGAGAACTGGATAAATTCATGGTGGTTAAGTCCATAAATGGCTACTAGCCAGGGTGGGTAAGGAATGGTGTCCCTAGCCTCTGTTTGTCAGAGGTTGGAGATGGATGGCAGGAGAGAGATCACTTGATCATTGCCTGTTAGGTTCACACCCTCTGGGGCACCTGGCATTGGCCACTGTTAGTAGACAGATACTGGGCTGGACGGACCTTTGGTCTGACCCGGTACGGCCGTTCTTATGTATGTTCTTATAATGTGAAAAAAGGTCCGTGGGAAAGTAATTTGGAAACACCCATAATTAAATGAGAGGAAAAAGCCTATGAAGCAGAAATGCTCATATTTGATTCTCTAGGCCCAGAAAGGACCGTTAAGATCAGCCAGTCTGGGCTGTATAACACTGGCCAGAGAGTTTCCTCCAGCAGTGTTGGAAGATCACTGGGGATGATGATGGATTTGCAGCTTGATAGGGAAATGAAAAAGGCCCTGCTGCGAGCTCTGGCCTTGGAGCCAGGAGGAAATAGTCCTCATCTTGCATGGCTGCACCTAGATGATCTTCCTAGGAGAGAGAAGCTCTAGTCACGACAGTTAAGGGTGGGCACAAGCCTCCAGGTATTTGCGGGGTGCAAACCCCAAAGAGAGAAGAGAATTATTGAGGGTAGCCCAAGAGGAGCTGATGCTACGTCTAGGCTGCGAGCTGGGGGTGTGATTCCCCTGTGTTTGCGCACACGCTGGAGGTAGGCGTCCTTACGCCAGGGCAGGTGTAAATAACAGTGTAGCTGCGCTAGTGTGGGAAGCGGCCTCAGAGGCCAGACTGAGCTGTGCTGAGAACATCCCTGCTGGTTTCTGGGGGAGTGTGAGGAACAGCTCATTTTTCCTTCTTTCTCTTCTACGCCTGATCTGCCGGCCCGCAGTTCACCCTGGGGGGATTTGAGGCCCTCCAGGCCATGAAAACGAAGAAGCGGGAGGAGCTGGGCCTGCCACCTCTCCCGGAGGACAGCATCCAAGTCATGCGCCGCATGCGGGCTGCATCCCCTCCCACCTACACCATCGAACTCCTGGACCAGCAGTCGTCGAAACGCGGGCACCGGAGCAGGCGGGTAAGAGCTAGCGAGGCCGCTTTGGGAGGCAGTGCGTGGCGTGGCGTTCTTCCATAAGGGAACTTCCGTCCGACAGGAGAGGCTGCTTTCAGTAGCGCCCTTCTCTTTGCTCGGTTCCCAGCGGGGTGGGGGTGTTTGCTAGTCATGTCCTGGAGATGGCATGTTTGATTTCCTATTAAGAAAAGGAGAGCACATCCCAGACGTCTGATCCCCAGCTACGAGGAGCGAAGCACGACGTACTGAACTACTGACTGCAAACCGGGGCTCTCCTCCAGTTCAGCTGATGCATTATGCTCAGCGGTTCCAAAGTTTGCAGGAAAATAATTGGATTCAAAGAGGGCAGGATACCTTCCCGCGCTTCCTCTGGGGCGGGCAGCAAATCCAACAGCTAGGGGCTCCATTTTGAAGGTTACTTCGTCTAGGCTGAGATGCCAAATAAAGAGACGAGGCCAAATGATGGACTTCCTCTCTCAAGAGAAACTTCAGTATTCAGCCCATGCAGCTTCCTGACCCCTAGGAAAGTGGAGCCTGAGGTTTTGTAAAATCCTTCCTCCTCCCCACTGATTTCTCCTCTGTTTCCACGTGTGATAGCCCCTGGTGAAGCAAGACAGCCTGGACATCTATAATGAGAGGGACCCTTTCAAGAATGATGAGGCAGGAGTGGATGAAGAGGAAAATGATGACGTAGACAGCGGGATTGAAGGGGAGCTGGACCTGATAGAGCGGGATGCGATCATCCAGGCTGGGCCAGCTCAGCGCCCACCCATTGAGCGGGTGTCCTTCCCCAAGGGGCTTCCATGGGCACCCAAAGTCAGGTATAGCCATCTCATTTTATTGCCACCCGCCCCTGCCGCAACTCCCCTTATGTTGCAATGAGTCATGGGTGGAATGCTTGCCTAAAAAGACGTCACTGTTTTCCCTACGTGGCCTGTCTCATACCACCTTTGGCTGGGATCTCCCAAGACTTTACAAGCCAAGTAAGATCAAATCAGGTCCATAGTGAGATGGGAGGCCGGCCACCATGGAAATCCCAGGTTTTGCAGGAAGTTGGGTTGGTTCTTCTGTAGTACTCTATGTCCTTCTTATGGATCAGGGATGAAGGTCAGCGTTACTAGCCAGTATTGATAGTCCAGAGCTGAGTACTTCCCTGGTTGTGGCTTTAGGGAACTAGTCTTGAGAGCTGTTCAATTAAATCAGCTCTCGCCAGTTACGTAGTGAGTCTTTTACCTGCCTGGATGGTGAGCGTCCTCCAGTGGCTTCACTCTGATCTGGGAGCTCGGAGAACCTCCACTGTAGGTCTGGGGTGGGTAGGGAGACTAGATGTCCCAATTTTATAGGGACACTCCCAATTTTGGAGTCTTTTTTTTTACATAGGTTTCTATTATCCCCCACCCCCGTCCCTATTTTTCACACTTGCTGTCTGGTCACCTTAGAGGTGGGGGACATGCCTCTTTCTAGAGCTCAGACGGGTAGCCGTGTTAATCTGTGTCAACTAAAACAACGAGAGTCCTTGTGGCACCTTAGAGACTAACAAATTTATTTGAGCATAAGCTTTTGTGGGCTAGAACCCGCTTCATCAGATGCATGGAGTAGAAAATAACAGTAGCAGGTATACATACGTAGTAGATAAAAGATGGGAGTTGCCTTACCAAGTGGTGGCTCAGACTAACGAGACAATTCAATTAACAGTAGGATACCAAGGGAGGAAAAATCACTTTTGTAGTGGTAATAAGGGTGGCCCATATCAAACAGTTGACAAGAAGGTGTGAGTAACAGTAAGGGGAACTTGGCTTTGAGGAAATGAGTTTCTGTAAAGATACTGGTGCTGATACTGATCCATGAGTTGTGTTATGCTTCGTGGCTGAGATCCTGGCCCCACTGAAGTCACCGTGAGATTGACCATTGACTTCGGTAGAGGCAGGATTTGACCTGGACTTCAAAACGCAGGAGGTCACGTACTTCTCTAGGTTGGGAGCAGTGCAAGGGTTAAAGTTGATCAGCTGGGACAGATGAAGCTGCAGCCAGTCCTGTTCACTGCACTGCTTGTTACAATGGGCAAGACCCTGTTTCCCATGGAGCTCTGATGTCTCTGTCTCTGCAGTGCTGCGGGGCCCCTTGGTTATACTCTGACCCTGCAAGTTACGGGACTTTTATTTAGTTGGCTGCAAATTCCCTATAGAATATGGAATGCAGCTGGGTTCGTTTTGCCTCTCTCAGCTTCATCTGGTCATACAAATTTTCCTGATGGCGTTAAGGTACCAGTTCTAGGGAAGGACGCACAAGGTGGAACAGCACCAACTTGCTCGCCGACACCTGTAGTGCTCTGGAAGGCCAGTGGGGTGGACTGCAGATGGCCCCGATGACTGCAGGAAGCAGAGCGGTTGAATAAGAAGGGGCTAGTTTTACAGAATCGCTCTCTCAACTATACCCACGTATTAAATGACTCTAGAGGTTTGGAATAAGTCCAGCTCATCTTGTTTCTATTGCTCCTGACGGCTAGTTGGCTGGAGCAGTGCAGCTGTTTGCCAGGTGGCAGTAACGCCTCCACTAAGCGATACTGCAGGGTTGGATGTTACATGCTGGGGGGCTGGTGTTTCGCTTCCAAGCAAACGTGATACTGATAGGACGTGTGTGTTTCTCCCCTCTCTCCCTGGTTGTTTCTCCTGCCGCTCTATCAGACAGAAGGACATTGAGCATTTCCTGGAGGCAAGTAGGAACAAATTCATTGGATTCACCCTCGGACAGTGAGTATTGGGCATCTGAGAGAATAGAGTTGATTTGGCTTTTGCCAGCAAGCAGTCTGTCCCCTGCTCTGCTATCATTGCAATGTTCGTTGGCTGCTGGGAGGTGCTAGCCCTCGGCTTTCGGGAGGCAGCTGGCATGCTGAATGCTTAGGAGGCTGCGTGGCCATTCTCAGTCTGTATCAGGGCCACGTTGCAATGTAAGACCATGTTCTAATGGACAGTGCTCGCTCCAAAGAGCTTATGGTCTAATGAAAAACAGAGCCAGTCTGGAGAACCAGACGCTTCATGCATGCCAAGCGGTCAGGGTGATAGCTGGCCCGGGTCGTCTTATTCCACAGATCTGATGGTTTGCATTATAAATTTGCCTTTTGATGAGAGGGGGAGGAGAGTCAGGAGGTGGGAGCATAGGGAGCGGGAGGGGCAGTGGGAGTTGTGGCTGGTGCAGATTCCTTAGTCCAGAAAAATACCTGCGTACGTTGTGGCATCAGCGTGGGAAGAGGCTGGAAGCTGCTGGTGTGGCCGCAGAAGGTCTGCCAGGAAAGAGGCCACCTTGCGAACTCCCGCAGCTGATACTGGCTGCGTTCACTGTGTGGCGATGAAGGCGGCTGGAGCTCAGGCTGGTCCAGGGTGAAAGTGGGACTGGGGAGGCGGGAGGGAGCTGACAAGTCCTGCACTGATCCCTGGTGTTGCTGGGAGCTAGTTTTATCTTGCAGGCCGTGGATGGCCTGGGAGACCTTCAGAGAGCAACCAGACACTGCATGGAGGGATGTTTGGTGGTTCAGTGAGCGCTCTTCTCTCTGGGTCAGGAATGAACCTGTGCCCTTTGGAGCAGAGCTGGAAAGCGCTGGCTGCCGACCTTCCCTTTCTGAGTAGCTGTGGTCGCAGGGCAGAGTATCAGAGTTCAGGATTTCACCTTGTGCCTTTTGTCGCATGTCCTAGGAGCATCAGCCCCTTCGGCAGTGTGGAGAAGGAGGGAAAAGGGGTGGGTGTTCGTGGCATTTAGACATTGAGTTCCTGGGACATCTGGGTTTCGTTCATCTGATAGCAAACTGCCTGTCTTACTTCTGGTCTAAATCCGAAAGGGAAAGTGTCCATTCCAGATCTCCATTTCGGGCTTGTATCGATCTTCTTTCTTCCACTCCCGCAGGGACACGGATACCTTAGTAGGGTTGCCCCGGCCCATCCATGAAAGCGTGAAGACTCTAAAGCAGGTAATGCAGTGGCTCTGTGCCTTAAACATCTACAGTTGTTCTGGTCTGTGGGACCTTGATATAGGGGATGGCTTGTCTGATGTCTTGAATTGCTAGAATGCCACTGGCTCTTACACCCGGCAGCACTGAGATGCAGCTACCTCTGGGGTGGGAAATCTTTGGCCAGGATCACCAATGCAAAAGAGAAGGTCCGTGCACACGCAGAGTAGGTGGGAAGTCTGGCTTAGCGTCTCGTGCATGCAAACTTTGCAGCTATATCTACCTGCCTTGGGAGGCTGACAGACTGAGTCAACCCTGTGGGAGGTATTTGAACTTGATTGCACTAGGGAGTTTAAGTATTCTCACCTTGGACCGCTAACCCATCCTGTGTGGCTAGAATTGCTTCCCCAGTAGAGTTCACATTACTCCTGAACCCACCCCCGCGCCCTGTACTTATACCCCCGTTCAAGCACCCCTGGAAAAAAAACAGGGGTTGCTCAGCACTCGCTAGCTGCAGCTGTTTAGGTGGGGCCACCAGATCAGCTGTTTGGCAGCTGGCAGGAGGTGCTTGCGGGAGGGGAGAGAGCAGCAAGTGGTGGGTGGGCAGGAGACCTTGGGGAGGGGTGGAGCATGGGCGGGTAGAGGTGTAGTGTGGGTGGGGCCTTGGGAGAGGGGGTAGAGCATGGGGGAAGCGGGGGAGTGGAGGCAGAGCATGGTAAGAAGTGGTGGGGTGGGGCCTTAGGGTGGAACAGGGTTGCAGCACTCACCGGGAAAAATAAGTTAGCGCCTGTGCCCCAGTCCATATTGCTGGCTGAAGACCAGATACAAGAAACTAAAGAGAAGGATACTCTCCCCACCCACCCCTTTTTCAATCGGCCCTCTGAGTCTGTTAACAGTCTGTACCTGACTGGGGCCTCTGGCTGCTCTTGCAATATAAATAAGTGATGAAGTCAGAGGCTGTACCATTTGCAGTCATTAAATCTGCCCTGGAATCTTTTCCAAGCATTAGGGTCGTTAACCCTGGTGTTGGCCAAACTAAGCTCGCCCTGCAGTTGCATTTGGATGGTGCAGCAGACTTTGTCTCTATTCCTTCACCGATGTTGTGGTGCACTGTTAAGCCCTTGCTGGGATGTGCTCCAGAGGATGCTGCATTTCAGTACTAGTTGAAGTGATTTCTGCATGGGTAGTTTGTAAAGCACATCACAGCCAGAGGAGTATCCCATGTGGGGATGAATTCTCACACCTCTGTGAAGATCTTTTCTGGTGGGATCTGTAAATCTCACCCTACTCTATCTGAACAGGAGAGGGAGATCAGCCCGTTTTTCATTGCCCAGCGTGTTCCTTCCCTTTCAGTCCTGGTGTTACTCTGCCTCTCTGGTTTGTTTCTCCAGCACAAGTATGTCTCTATCTCAGATGTTCAGATCAAAAATGAAGAGGAGCTGGAGAAGTGTCCCATGTCACTGGTAAGGAACCAGTACCCTGCATAGCTGGACTGTGTGTCTGAAGGAGCAGCGTCGAAGGAGTGTGTCATTGTAGAGAGTTACCATGGCATGCCGATTGTTCTGTGTATGTCCACGGAGGGCTTCAGTGGAGATACCCACGTAGAATGGAAATAGGTTGAGTATAGAAAGTGGCACCTTGCTCTCCATTTGCTGGGACCCGGCGAGCTGCGTCTAAGTTACATGTAACAGAACAGAGCAACCTCTTTCTGAAACAGGTACCAGCGTTGATACACAGGTACAGACTGCAAGGACTACAGGTCCCAAAATGCATTGCTCCACCTTGAGCTGAGTGGGTGGATCGTACAGCGTGGAGCATTGCATGCTGGTACTTGTAGTCATTGGAGGCTACATGTTTGCTTTAAAGATAACAACTGTGTCATCAAATGCCATAGGTTTGCTTTGAATCTTAGGACATGCATTGGCCTCCTCTTTCCTAAGGCAGCAGCATTCTTGGGCTTGGATCCAGGTTGTACTTGTCCCAGCAGCAGTGCTGAAAAGCCAGGCAGCGTCCTGATACAGATGTGGTGCTGCTCCACCTCGAGCTGGGGTGGGGGTAGGGGGATGTCTCTGACATACCTCAGTGATTGAGTGACAGCTCTGTTTTTTCCTTCCGTATCTGTCTGCCTGCCAGGGGGAGGAGGAAGTTCAGGAGACCCCCTGTGAGATGCTTTATCGGGCAATGTTATACAACCTCCCCCAGTATATGGTAAGTCTGTATTTTTCGAGAGCTTACCGCTGGTGCTGGACTGAACACCTGGAGACTCAGATCATTAGTGCAGGCTTCCTTCTGACTATGGTTCAGCCCTGACATGGTGGAGCGATCTGCAGGGATAAGAGGGAGTTCAGCTTCATTAGCCCACCCAACCCTTGTTCTCTCTGCTGAGACTATCACAGGATAACAAGCCTTGTGGGTGGGGGGAGGCAGTAGATGTGGTAGATCTTAACTTTAGAAAGGCTTTTGATGCTGTCTCGCATGATCTTCTCATAAACAAACTAGGGAAATACAGCCTAGATGGAGCTTCTATAAGGTGGGTGCAGAACTGGTTGGAAAATCGTGCCCAGAGAGTAATTATCAGTGGTTCACAGTCAAGCTAGAAGGGCATATTGAGCGGGGTCTCACAGAGGTAGGGTGACCAGACAGCAAATGTGAAAAATCAGGACAGGGGGTGGGGGATAATAGGAGCCTATATAAGAAAAAGACACAAAAATTGGGACCGTCCCTGTAAAATCGGGACATCTGGTCACCCTGTGCAGGGGTCAGTTCTGGGTGCGGTTCTGTTTAATATCTTCTTCAGTGATTTAGATAATGGCAGACAGAGTACACTTATAATGTTTGCTGGCAATATGAAGCTGGGAGGGGTTGCAAGGGTATCATAAGCATAATTCCCAAATCTGGACCTTACCGTCCAAAAATCTGGGTGCCTATATGAACCCTCTAAGCTTAATTACCAGCTTAGATCTGATATTGCTGCCACCAGCCAAGTGATTTCCAGGGCTTGGCTCCCTCTCTGGTCTCCCAAAACCTTCTCTGGGGGACCCCAAGACTCAGAAGCCCTGAGCCTTACACCAAAGGGAAAACAACCTCCTCCCCTTGTCCCCTCGTTATCTCATCCCCAGCTTCCCCTCCCTGGGGTATCCTGGACGATACTGTTACTTAAACTCCTGAATGCAAAACAGCAGAGGGCAATTTACCTTCCCCCTCTCTTCCCCTGAGGCTATGAGCTTCAAACCTAGTCCAGCTAACCACCAAAGAGATTTCCCCCTCCCTTCGTTTCCTCCAGCCTGGGTAACCAGAGAAAAACTCAAACAGGTTTTAAAAAAGAAAGAAAAACACGTGAACATGGATCTCTGATCAACGGTGACAATACACAGGGCTATTTGCTTAAAAGAAAAAATAAAAAACGAATAAACAGCTTATTCAAAAAGAGATACAATTTAAACATTCCAGCAACTACACACATGTAAATACAAAAAAAACCAATAAAACTTACTGTCTTTTTCTACCTTTTGTACTCACAACTTGAAACTGAAGATTAGAAGCTTGAAGATAGAAAGATCCCTCTCATAGCTGAGAGACAGACAAAAGACACACACAAAGGGACACACACCCAAACATTCCCTCCCTGAGCTTTTAAAAATCCGGTTTTCTGATTGGTCCTCTGGTCAGGTGTTTGGTTACCCCTTTGCAGGTGAAATAGACATTAACCCTTAGCTATCTGTTTATGACACTTTGCTGGCAATATGAAGCTGGGAGGGGTTGCAAGGGTTTTGGAAGATAGGATTAAAATTCAAAATGTTCTGGGCAAATTGGAGAAGTGGTCTGAAGTAATTGGAATAAATTCAATAAGGACAAATGCAAAGTCCTCCACTTAGGAAGGAACAATCAGTTGCACACATACAAAATGGGGAATGACTGCCTAGGAAGGAGTACTGCAGAAAGGGATCTGGGGGTTATAGTGGATCACAAGCTAAATATGAGTCAACAGTGTAACGCTGGTGCAAAGAAAGCAAACCTCATTCTGGGATGTATTGGCAGGGGTGTTGTAAGCAAGACACGAGAAATCATTCTTCCGCTCTACTCTGCACTTGATATGGCCTCAACTAGAGTATTGTGTCCCGTTCTGGGCCCCACGTTTCAGGAAAGATGTGGACAAATTGAAGAACCAAAATGATTAAAGGGCTAGAAAACATGACTTATGAGTGAAGATGGAAAAAATTGGGTTTGTTTAGTCTGGAGAAGAGGGGACATAAGTTTTCAAGTACATGAAAAGTTGTTAGAAGGAGAAGGGAGAAGAATTGTTTTTCTTAACCTCTGAGAATAGGACAAGAAGCAATGGGCTTAAATTGCAGCAAGGGAGGATTTAGGTTGGACCTTAGGAAAAACTTCCTAACTGTCAGGATGGTTAATTACTGGGATAAATTGCCTAGGGAGGTTGTGGAATGTCCGTCATTGGAGATTTTCAAGAGCAGGTTAGACAAACATCTGTCAGGGATGGTCTAGGTAATACTTATTCCTGCCATGAGTGCAGGGGACTGGACTAGATGACCTCTCGAGGTCCCTTCCAGTTAGTGCCAGTGTGGTGTTGGGTCTGTGATGGGGACCCCTGTCTTGCTAGGAACTGAACTCCAAACCACCAGCTTGCTTCAGATGGGCCAGCAAACCGCTTGGTGACCACTATGAGTCACTACCTGGCTGAGTTTGAACAGGCAACCCAACGGTGAAAGGGTTAGTATGCCACTCCCAATTCCCAGAGCCAAACTGCCCACCTTGTGGGACATCTACTTACAGCTCTGCTATAGGCTTCGCTTCTCCCATTAGTTTCATGAGTATCTCAGCGTGTGTCCTGCACGTAACCTGGGACCAATGCTGGCTCCAGGCTGCAGCTCTGTCACCCGAGCGAAAATGGGTTCCCTCCTCCGCCCCGTGTTGTTCGTACACAGGCCTCTATTGCCTGCTTGTTCTAAATGTATTTGGGGGCTGGGGGAATTCCTCTCCCTCTGCAGATTGCTTTGCTGAAGATTCTCCTGGCTGCAGCGCCCACTTCCAAAGCCAAGACCGACTCCATCAACATCCTGGCGGACGTGTTGCCCGAGGAGATGCCGTAAGTGCGTGGGTGGGTGACAGGCAGCTGAGTGCTGGCTGTTTCAGCAGCAGCGCGGTCTCCCGGCTGATGTGGGTAATGCAGCGATTTCCCGTTTCTGGGATGGCAGAATCCACGTGTCCCTTTGGAGATGCAGGTTTCTGTTTCCATGGGGAAAAAAGGATCCATGTGAGTGAATGGTTTTTCCTGGACCCGTGAGCCTTTCAGAGTGGCAGGCTGTACCAGACCAGTCCTCATGCTCTGTTAACGTGAATGGCCGTGACCCCAGTTGTTCTCTCCCTGGAGTGACCCAGGCTTGTTCAGCTGTCTCAGTAGAGCTCTTGTGGCCAGAATGCAGCAGAAAAGAAAAGGTTCTAATGGCCAGATGTCAAAATTAAACCAACCAGTACAAGGAGTAAAGCTTTACTGTTGTGGGAGAGCTCTTTTCATTCTATTTCAACTCCTGCAACAAGCTCCACCCCAAACTCTCCTTGTGCAGTGTAATTAGTCCCTTCTGTGACCCACTATGGTGCCCCTAGGCAGGACGAGTTGGGAGCAGGAGACCCAGGGATAAGCGCAGGGTCCTGTCTGGGTGGCTGGTTCAGTGAAGAATCCCCTTTATATAGAGCTCGTGCAGATGAATAGAAACCAGTCAGAACAAAAATCCCATCCCGGTAATGCTCCTTGTACATGGATCCATCCCTCCCTTTCTCCTTCCGCACCAGCATCACGGTTCTTCAGAGCATGAAATTGGGGGTCGATGTGAACAGACACAAAGAGATCATCGTGAAGAGCATTTCAGCCTCGCTGCTGCTGCTGCTGAAGCATTTCAAACTGAACCACATCTACCAGGTGAGCTTTGAGAAGGCAGATGCGTTCAGGGTAGTGTTTCCTGAGAGAGATCCCCTCGGCACCTTGCCTGGAGAGCAGCTGCAGCCTGGTCTACCTCAGCGGTGACCTTTAGCCCCAGGTCGTATCCCCTGCAGGTCACTTCCGCAAGGTTGTGTCTTCAGTCCCCTTGTAAACCTCCGCATGACTATTTCACAGTGGCCGAAACTTGGCTACACCCGTGTTCAGCCTGAAGGGAAGACTTTTTTCTTCCCCCTTGCCACGAGTGGGAAGGGGATGAGGACTAGCCAAACCCCGCTGAGGCCTTGTCTAAACTACAGGTAGTTAGGGAATCTAAAGAGTTAGAGACTTTCGCCTTTGCGTCCTAACAGTTTGATTCAACCTGAGTCTAAACCTGATCAAACGGTGTTGTGACCATGCTAAGAGGTTCCCTTATTAACAATGGCTGACTAAACACTACATTGGGCTGTATCCTTGGCCCAGTACTGCAGCCACTTTGCGTGCCAAATGCCCATTTGACATTCATACGCTACATTTTATGATCTCCAGCTGCAATGGGACCCTCATGACCCCTGATGTGTTTGCTTCTTGCTACCCTCAGCACTGGAGGGCGTTCTCTCATTTTCCCCCTTTATTGTGGCATGAGAGTGCATGAGTAATGGTCTCAAGTTGCAGTAGGGGAGGTTTAGGTTGGATATTAGGAAACACTATTTCACTAGGAGGATGGTGAAGCACTGGAATGGGTTACCTAGGGAGGTGGTGGAATCTCCTTCCTTAGAGGTTTTTAAGGTCAGGCTTGACAAAGCCTTAGTTGGGGATAGTCCTTGCTGTTGAGCAGGTAGGTTGGGCTAGATGACTTCCTGGAGTTCCTTCGACCCCTGATATTCAGGATGCCAGCAAGGTAAAGTGCAAAGCTTATGATCCACAGGTAGTTCGAAGAACATGGGCTCCTAGTTCTGATACCTGCTTGGTTGTTTACGCCCTGGTCGAACATTCAAGTCCTTTTGCATAGTCACACGCTGTGCGGAAACAGAGCAAAGAAAAGCAGGAACCTCCCATGCAGATCCCACTGGTATTCTAAGCTAAGACTGCCAGGTCAATAAACTACATTTCAAGCAGAGCAAACCAGATTTTCGTTGTGGCTTCCACGTTTCGTGAGACTCTTCGTGTTTGGAGAATGTTGGGCCAGCTGTGCGTGGCAATACAGACTTCTCTGAAGGTTACTGGTACCATGATGTTCTGGCCAGGTGCTTTGTTCACCCAGGGGTCTGCCAATGAGTTGTCCTCTGTGAATCCTGCCGACAGCTATGTCACAATAGATGCAGATAGCAGTGTGAAAAATCTTTGCACTTTACCTTGCTGGCATCCTGAATATCAGGGGTCGAAGGAACTCCAGGAAGTCATCTAGCCCAACCTACCTGCTCAACAGCAAGGACTATCCCCAACTAATTATCTCTAGCTTGCTTGCATATATATACCTGCCCCTGGAAATTTCCACTACATGCATCTGACGAAGTGGGTATTCACCCACGAAAGCTCATGCTCCAAAACGTCTGTTAGTCTATAAGGTGCCACAGGATTCTTTGCTGCTTTTACAGATCCAGACTAACATGGCTACCCCTTTGATACCTGACCCCATAAAATCAGGACATCTGGTCTCCCTAATGCCACCTAGTTCTGGGAAACATGGGGCTGTCAGACCACTAGTGTGCTGGGCTGGCCAGCGGTTGGCCAAAAGTCAGAGGGGACTTGGCTAATCAATGGAGACTCCCAGCCGGGGGGGACAGAGGGTCATGCCCTCCCACTTTTCACCAGCTGTAAGAGCGAGCGACAGGGGAGTGGGTGGAGAGGAGCAGGTGAGGTCTTGGAGGAAGAGGCGGCAGGGGAGCAGGGCCTTGGGGGAAGAGGCAGTGCAGGGATGGGGTCTTGGGGGGAGGGGTGAGGGCAGGGCCTCGGCGGAGTAACGGCGCGGGGCCACGGTTCGGGCCCCTGTGCCCCCCCACTTTAGGGCGCTTCCGCCACTCCTGTTTCCAGTGCCTTCTCTGTGTACCTCCCCCGTGGTTCTGTTGGCAGATTGTGAGGGCACATACCTCCCAGCCTGGGCAGACTGACACGAGCTGGCTCTGCTTTCACTGGTGGGCTAAACAGATCCGTGCATCTGGGGCTAGGCCCCCAGGGCAGACCCAGGGGCTCAGGCAGGCCTGGACTTGGGCCGTGAGCCCGAGCTGCTCCCTGTGCTCTGACGCCCACACTGCTATTTTTAGCACACTAGCTCTGCCTGAGTTAGTGCGTGGCTCACTCCCAGCTGCAGTGTAGACGTACCCAAAGAGGGACCAACGATTCTGCTTAGTGAGCAAAAAAGGGAACTCCGCGTGGTTAAGCTATTAGCTGAGACCAGCTTAACAGGACTCCTGTGGGCCAGTCTTACAGTACTTCTGTGTCAGCTCCCAGACTCTGTATTAGGAATTTGGGACCAGGAGTCCAAACACCTTGGCCTTGGTTTGACTCTGAGTTTGGCTTGCTGTGTGACCCTGGGCCAGTCACCCCCGTGTGCCTTAGGGCTTGTCTACACCTGGAAATTAATCTGGACTATAATAGAGTGTGAACTGGAAGCAGATTAGCTCTTTCTGATCAATTCAATATGTGGATGCTCTTGTTCTGGCCTTGTTCCAAATTAGTTCAATCCACTTCCAAAGTGTTTTACGCTAATTTGGAATAAGCATGTCCACACACAGAGTTAACCAGCAGTGGCTATTTTGGAATATCTCCCCATGTAGACAAGCCCTTAATGCCTGTCTTCGTAAAATGCAGTCAGGGAAGAGAGAAACACGAGGCTTCATTCATTAATGTTTTGTAAGTGGTTCAAGATGCTCCAATGGGAAGAGACTGGCTTCTGGTGCCTAAACACCAAATACCTAGGCAGAAAATAGCTAAGTATTAATTGTGTACGAATCACCACTGTCTGAAGTCATTGAGCACCAACAGCTTGTGCTGTGCTGTGTAAAAATAAAGGAAGAAACCATTCCTTTTAGTGGGAGTTTGCTGGGTAATTGGGGTTAGAAGAGAAATGCCTCTATTTGTGGCAATCTATATACAGATCAGTTGTGCTTTAGGTTGTAGCCATTGGAACCATATTTCCAAAGCCTCTAGAATTAAATATTAACAGAGGGAGAGAACTGAAGATGCATGTACAAAGGTGAGGGGGATTGGTTTTTAGTTGAAACTTGGAGAGGGCTGGAGAGACCATTTGGCAGAGAGAGAAGGAGGCTGTTCCAAAGAACAGGAGCTGCAAATGAGATCCCTCCCGCTCCAGCAATTGTAGGGTTGTGGGGAGAAATGTACAGGAGACAGGCGCAGGGCATATGGGAAGGAGCCAAGGGAGAGAAGGTCCGTGAGGCCAGCTGCAGTGAATCCATGGAGGAAGGTTTTTAATTGGATCGGGAAATGTGGCTTTTGTTTGATGATTTTTATTTATTTATTTATTTATTTTACCTGCACTGCCTGACAGTGTGCGTTCACCTCTTTTCTGCAGTTTGAGTACGTGTCTCAGCACTTGGTGTTTGCCAACTGCATCCCACTGATCCTGAAGTTCTTCAACCAGAATATCATGTCCTACATCACTGCCAAAAACAGGTACAGCTCCTTTGCAGCAGTTCCTTTTCCTCCCGTGCTTTGTAGGGGCTGCGTGTGTGTGGAGGAGATCTTCCCCTTGGGGTCACCAAAGCAGCATATTCTAGGCAGGACAGAGTTCTAGATGGAAACGATCCTGTGCAGGTTAGAGGCATGGGGCAGACAGAATCTCCTGGGGCTTTCCCACCTCCTGTGTCTATCACTCAGCTCTCTGGACTCTGACCAGCTGGTTTTAAATAGTCAGAGAAGTGTCACTTCATTCCATTGCTGCTTATTATCAGTGCCTTGAAATAGGAGGGCCTGTGTTTTACTCTGTGATTCGAGATATTGGACTTGTTAATTAAATCTATATATCCCATGTCAGGATGTGCACGCGCACACACCACCTCGTGTGCACACACACACCTACACTTATGTGGAGAACAGAGGAAGAAGGCTACACATGCATAAGTTCCTTCCAGAGAAGCACAGTTCTGTCTCCATTGCTCTCTGGTTAGTTTCTGGATATGGGACAGCTGGAAGTTTGTTTACTGGAGGACTTGGTATTTGAGCACACCCGAAGTGCAGTTCCACTCACACTATTGATGAGAGAACAATGAGCTATAACAGCATTTCATATAGGTCTTCGATTGGCTATATGGACTAATCTCTGTCTTGTGCTGTAAGTTTGTATACACAGAGGGAAAGGAAATGGATTTGTTGTCCCCTTCTAATCTGAGAAGGTTAAAGATGGAAAACAGCTGTTTGTGCAGAGCACGTTTATTCTCTTGTCATTAAAAGGTGCTGCGTTTCCATTTGGACCCAGTTCTTTTGACTGGGCAGAAATTGGGGGTGAAACACAATAAACATGATGTTCACTCCGGAGCTGTTAAAAAATCAAATTTTCCTCTGTTAGTTATAGTCACACAAGTGCGTGGAAGCTTAAATCCAAACAGTTTTGCTTTTCCTGAGAATGTTACTATTCATAATAGCTTTTATAAGATTCCCCAAAAACTTTTGAGCTTTGAGCCTACACTACCTGACAGTCTAAAACTTCATTCAGGTAAGTAAATGAGCAAGTTAATAATGTGGGGCAGCAGTTTCTGAACATGCATAGAAACAGGGTACAATCTTTGGGGAGCAGGTGGAAGTTCTCTACGTGGTCTTACTGTAACAGGCACGTTATGTGAAGTCTGGCTGATCTTGGGATTTTATGCTGAATGGGCACTGACTCGGAAATCAGTACAGCAAGTCAGTTTGTTGTTTAAAGGTTCCCTGTGGATTGATTTAAAAGTTGAAGGGATAGGAAAGAGCACAAGAGCTACAGCTATTTTAGGTGTGTGCATGTCTTGGGATGGGGGACCAGGTGTATTTATTCTTCTTTATTGGCTACTTATATTAAGGCATGAGAGCCTGAAGGGGTGGTAGAGAGGTTTGCAGCTGTCACTCTGTATTTCCTTGCCGCTTTCAGTTTGTGAGTCAGAGCTCTTATTATTTTAACCTAGGGTTTTTTTAAATATATAAATAGCTAATCTGTCTTGGCTTAATGGATCCAAATTACGAGTCTTTAGTAACTGCACTCAGGATGTACTTTAGAGCAATAAGAAATTGACAAGTTCTGTTGAGCAGAGAGACAAAGGTGTCACGAGTTTGGAAGTAGGATGGGAGGTAGTCTGTCAATCAGAGATGCAAAAGGCAGGTACATCCCCACAACAGGCTGTTCAGCATGGCTCACGCTAAGAAAACCTTTTGAGAAATCGTGACCTACTTGGAAAGCAAGTGACTTCCTAGCAGCACCCAACAACTTGGTGCGTGGGCTGTGGGGGAGTCACAGCTGCGCAGTTCTGCCTGTGCCAGCTGCAGTCACTGTAGTGAAGAATCCTAGAATCATAGGGTTAGAAGGGATCGCACGGACCATTGAGTCTTAACCTCCTTCCAATCTGCAGGATGTAGTGGATGCAGTGTGCTAGGGATGGCAGCAAAGAGTCCTGTGGCATCTTATAGACTAACAGACTTATTGGAGCATGAGCTTTCGTGGGTCAATACCCACTTCGTTGGATGCATGTGCTGGGGATGGAGATCGTAATGGCTGATTGGGAAGAGTAACGTAGACCGTTTTAGAACAGCTCCTTGAATACTGATCCACTGCTTCATGAATGACGCTTTTCCCCCTTCCCTGTCTCCCACAGCATCTCTGTCCTGGATTATCCACACTGCACAGTCCATGAGCTGCCTGAGCTCACTGCCGAAAGCCTGGTAAGGAGAATGTCAATAACCCTTGTAACAGATTTTGCAGCCCCAGAAGGAAGAGCTTAGGACGGGCTCCCTGCCAGCTGCAGCCACGTCCCAGCACTTCCTTCTCTGGCTGACGCCTTGCAGACCTGGGGCTTTTCTTCAAAAACAGGTCACTAAGCAGCATGCCATGGCAAACCTTGGAGTCCCATTAACATGACAGGCAATGGGACAGGATGGATTCCTGGCAAAATGTCGCTATTAACCAGAAGTTGTCAATATCTGGTTGCTATTAAGCACAAGCTGCTGTGTCCAGGTCAGACACACGTGGACTGGAGATGACGCATCGTAATGGCAGGTTCACAACCACAGTCATTTTAAAGGGACTCTGAAGAGCAGTTAAGACCCCGCGTTTTATGTTGTAACCCTGGGAACCCAGAGAGGACGGTTGGATCAGGCAGAAGCAGGGAGGTTTTGACTGGACAGTGAGGGGAGTTGGGTACTTTCTGGAAGTGAGGAGATGGGGAAGGACTCTGTCTCTGACTCAACCCATCTCTTATAAGCCAGAGGCCAGTCCAGACTAGTGTTCTCTACATTATCTGTAGGGCCCATGGCTGTGAAAAACATGTCATGGACCATGAAATCAGTCCTTCCCTGTGAAATCTGATCTCCCCTGCTGGTGGGAGCCTGGGGCTCCTAACTGCTAGTCTGGAGACGCTGGAGAGGGACAGAAGTTGTCCTTCCCGTGCATGGCTGCTCTTGAGATCAGACTCGCCCCCAGAGGCGGCGCAGAAATGAGGGTGGTACACCCTCCAACTCCCTCCATGCTGTCCTCCCTACATGACTCCTGCCGCAGCTCTGGGTTCTGAGCTCGGGGTTTCCTGCTGGGCTGGGGGCTTCTGCTCCCAGTGGCTGCAGCTGGGACAGCCTGGGCTCAGAGGTGCTGCCCCCTTCCTCCCCAGCCAAGGCAGCCCAGCCTCTGGGCTTCTTTGCCCTGGCTTCCAGCCGGAGCTAGGGACAGCCAGGGCTTGGGGCTTCCGCACCCCCTTCCTCCAGCTGGCCTGGGGCAGCCCAGGCTCAGGGCTTCTGCCCCCTGCTGTTCCAGCCAGAGCTCAGGGCACCCCCACCACTCCAATTGGGGCTCAGGGCATCCTGGACTCAGGGCCTTGGGGTTTCTTCCCCAGGGCTCCTGCTGGGACTCGGTGAACTGGTCAGGGCTTCTACCCTGCAGCTTCTGCTGGGGCACCCATTTTTCCAGGGGGCCCTCAATTGGCTGGGGGTGGGGGGGGGGGCCTGCCTTAATCTGGTCTGGTCTAGTAGCCCCTGACCAGGGCACTCCCAGCAGCACGGGGGAGATCCTACCCACTTCCACCCCCGGTAACCGCCTCTAACTGCAGGAAGCTCAGAGCCTGCACAGAAGTGAGGGTCTCAATCTTGGGATCCTCCCTACAACAACTTTGCAACCCCCACCCATGATCCCATTGTGGGTCAGGACCCCCACAGTTACAACACCATGAAATTTCAGATGTAAACAGCTGAAATCATGAAATTAACCAATTTTAAAACCCTCTGGCCATGAAATTGACCAGAATTAACTCTGACTAAGGTAGGGCCCTAATTGTCTGTCTTCCAAGCCCTTACCCATCCAGTGATTCACCTGGGAGCCAGGGCCAGTGCAACTATTCAGGTGACCTAGGCAGTCACCTAGGGCGCTAGGATTTGGGGGGCGCCATTTTCTTTGGTAGCGACTGCGGCGGCTGGATCTTTGGCTGCGCCGATCGCCACCAGCATTTAGGCAGAGGCAGTTGGGGCAGGGGAGCGCGGGAAGGACTGCCTGCAGCAAGTAAGGGGGAGGGCAGCACGCAGGGGAACTTCACGCCCCAGCTCACCCCTGCCCTGCTTCCTCCCCGAGCACGCCATGGCTGCTTCACTTCTCCCGCCTCCCGGGCTTGCGGCGCCTAAGCTGATTGGCGCCGCAAGCCTGGGAGGTGGGAGAAATGAAGCAGCTCA
>NC_133769.1:1188619-1190253 GCF_003597395.2 Chelonoidis abingdonii
GGGGGGGGGCCTCAGGGCGAAGCTTGGGGATGGGGGAGGGTGCAAGGTGGAAGTTTCACCTAGGGCACGAAACATCCTTGCACCGGCCCTGCTGAGAGCCGTTCAGCGTTGTAAGAGTTGACAGCGTCAGACCAGAGCAGGAAGTGTTCTGTAGATCTGAAGGCTCAAATTCCGCTCTTGAATGTGCTGAGGGGCAATCATCAAACTGCATGTGTGCCTAAGGGCAGAACTTGGCCCATAATACGTAGTGTAGTTGGGTTTGCTTAGCAGCGCCCATGGTGAAAACAGCAAATAGCCACCGTTGTTACAGGGCCTGCAGTGTGTGAGATCCACTCTTGCAGGGCAGGTAAAGGGGAGGCAGTACAAGTGAACTAATGATATTGCCAAAGCGGTGCTGCAAAACCACTAAAGATGCCAGGGCAAGAATAAAATCAGTGATGTAGTTAAATTAATTCCATGCTTCATCCAAAAGGCAGTTTAAAAAAAACCCTCTGCATACTCAGTGGTGCTGGGGAGAAGTAGAAGTTCTCCTTTTAAGAAGGTGTCCAAAAAAAAATGAAGTATAAGGAAGTACACATGTACTTCTCCAGTAGGCCAGATTTTGTGTTTAAACTGGAGCGAACTTTTAAGCCACTTTGGGTTCACTTTCTCTGGAGCAACAGTGACATCTAGTGGCTTGTTCTGCTAATTGCAGCTGATTTCTTAATTTGCACTTAAAGCCACTATGAAGTGCTGTCTGAACGTTTTCTGATTTCGCCTCATAACTCTCTTGTCATGGGGATGAATGTTATCCTCACATGGCAGGTGGAGGAGCCAGAGCACAGAGTGTGTGTGAGGAGCTTGGGTAAGTCCCTGGCAGAACCAGAGTTAGAATCTGGGAGCTTTTGGTGCCCAATCACAGGCTCATCCCACTAGACCATGCTGGTTCCTGGAGATCTTCCAGTCCTAAACCATCTGCATTTAAACAGATCTAGTGGATCATAGTCGTGGATGGTGGATTTGTGTACTGCTGCAACTCTCACAGGTCTCAGCAATCTGTTATCTTCACTGGGGGGGAGGGTAGCTCAGTTGTGAGTTCAATCATTGAGGGGGCCATTTAGGGAACTGGGGTAAAAATCTGTCTGGGGATTGGTCCTGCTTTGAGCAGGGGGTTGGACTAGATACCTCCTGAGGTCCCTTCCAAACCTGGTATTCTATGATTCTATAAGGTGATGATGTGTCACTACAGCTACTCACATAGAAACTGATCAAATGACACATGGGGGTGAAGTTTAGAGAAGCAATTTCTCAACACTTTAAGCAATTGCTTCTTGCAAGAGCTAGTTCTTCAAGTTATTGCCCCAATGGGCGCACCACTGCGGGATATCCATGAGCTCATGTGTTCTCAATCAGAGATTTTAGTCAGTAATACCCAGAGGTCCATGCGTCTTGCCTGCAGTCTATAAATCCTCATGCTCCAGCGTAAGGCAGCTGCATTACCCGCTATCAGCCCCTCTTCCTGAGTGCATTGGGGCTCCTGCCTCCTGTCACACGGGTGCGATACCCACTCGTGCAGTTCATGCAACACATGCAGGGCTGGTGCAAGGATATTTTGCGCCCTAGGCGAAACTTCGATCTTGCCCCCCCCCCCCCCC
>NC_133769.1:1194373-1241723 GCF_003597395.2 Chelonoidis abingdonii
GGGGGTGGGGGGGTTTCCAGCTCAGAGGGACTGGGCTCGGAGCTGGGGGTCAGGGCTGTGGGTGGGATGGGGTTGGGGGGGGTGCCTGGGGGCACTGGGGCAGCTCAGCTCTGCAGGCTGCTGTTCTCTCCAGCCATCCAGGCACAAGGGGAGCAGGAGCAGGGACCAGCCAAGGACCAAGGGCGCAGGAGCCCAGGCACCTGAGACCAAGTTGTGGGTAAGCACTTGCTTACCTTGCCCAACGCATGAGCATCGGGGTCCTCTTTCTTCCTCCGCTCCACCAGACCACCGCTGAGGCTCTTTTCTTCTCCGTGCCCCTCGCTGGGGCTGACGTGGAGGCTGAGCCAGGAGGCAGCCCCCACTTTCCTCCAGAAGCCCTGATGTCGCGCTGCCCTCGCAGGGCTCCTGCCACGTGCCCTAAGCAGAGCTGCAGCAGCTCTGTCCAGCGGGCGGCGCCCCCGCCGGCAATGAGAAAAATGGCATAGGCTGGAGCCCCTGCTCTGGGAGGGAGAGGGATTCTGAGCCTCTGCCTGCAGCCCAGGGATTCCCCTGGGTCAGCGCGCCACGGGCAGCCCGAACCTCTGGGCTGCCGCAGCGGCATCCTGACCTGGGGGGGACCCTGGGCTGCCGGCTGCCACGGCGGTGCCCTGACCCGGGGGGGGCCTTGGGCTGCCGGCTGCCGCTGCCAGCTCAGACTCCCTCTCTGTCCCAGCAGCAGCGGTTGCTCAACCATTTTTAAAAAATTGGGGGCTCCGCTTTTTGGCACCCCCAAATCTTGGCACCCTAGGCAACCGCCTAGTCCGCCTAAATGGTTGCACTGGCCCTGAACACATGCTTTTGCTTTTGGCTGCTTCTGAACCCATCCACCCTTTTCTCCATTCCTTGGAAGGGGAAGGGTTAAAGCCCAGACCTGTCCCCATGGTTCACTCCAAAGAACCGCAGAACTTGCTCAAGATAGGGGGGAAAAGAAAGATCCTTCAGGTGTCCCCTCACGTTAAAAGCAGTGGTTACAAGCCAGAGGCATAAGTCCTCCACTCGCCCCCTAATGCCAGCAACCAAGCTCACTTCTGGAATGAAGGAGTAAGTCCCTCCAGACTCACTCCTTCCCCTTTCCCCTGGATTGGGAGTGGTGATGAGGGAAAGCACCCTTCTCCCATGGGGGCAAAGAGGAGAGACATCTTCCAGCCCTCTCCCCTGGAATGGCAGGGATGTCAGCCACATCTCATTGGTGTGGGGAGCAATCCCTCTCCTTTTTCCCCATCCTGTTTCTTCACACAATGCATAGTCAACTTGTGGAACTCCTTGCCAGAGGATGTTGTGAAGGCCACGACTATAACAGGGTTCAAAAAAGAACTAGACAAGTTCATGGAGGATAGGTCCATCAATGGCTATTAGCCAGGGTTGGCAGGGATGCAAAACGATGCTATGAAGTGTCCCTCTGTTTGCCAGAAGCTGGGCATGGATCACTCGATTTTTACCCTGTTCTGTTCATTCCCTCTGAAGCGTCTGGCATTGGCCACTGTCAGAGGACTGGATGTTGGGCTAGAGGGACCACTGGTCTGACCCAGTATGGTTGTTCTTATGTTTTCCCTGAACTGGGGGCCAGGCAGGGATCCTGCTCCCCAGAGGGGTGGAATATTGGCCCTTTTCCCCATCCCTGGATAGGAGAGAAGGGGTCAGGCAAGGTTTTGCCTCAATTTTTAACTCCACTACAAGTTGACAAAATAGAGCATCGGTGGGTACGTCCCTCCCTAAATACTCTCACATCGGAGCATGAGGATGTTTGGAATGCAGGTGTGGACGCACAGGTGCTCTGATCAAGGGTACATGGGCACACGCACATCCGACAGTAGAGCACCCATAGGGACAAAACCTCTCAATCTCCAGTTACTGTACACCTCTTCTTCTGGTGCACGCTGGGGGAGAAACTGTTCTGGATTTAGTTGTAAGTAGCACACTGAAGCTGGTTCGAGTGGAGATAGTTGCTAAGCTATTAAGGGAGAGTAGCTACAGTATAATTAGGTTTAACATCCATAGGACAGGTACAGTACGAGAAAGTGACACTAAACTTCAGAAGAGAAGATTTGAATAACCTGAGATGATTAGTCAAAAAGGACATAAAGCAGAAAGTAAAGGCCA
This sequence comes from Chelonoidis abingdonii, assembly GCF_003597395.2. NCBI lineage: Eukaryota > Metazoa > Chordata > Testudines > Testudinidae > Chelonoidis > Chelonoidis abingdonii. The sequence goes on from NC_133769.1 coordinate 1,196,513, forward strand.
TAAAATCCCTGGAGGTGACTTGGACACTGCTAAGGAAAACAACAGTCTCAGAAGACATGTGTACCACTGTCTAAAAAGAGAACCAGGAGGCCATGGAGTAAACCATTATATGCCTAAGGGCTTATCTACACTTAAAAACACTGCAGTGAAGATGCTACCTGCACCAATGGGAAGGGTTCAGCCATTGGCGCAAGTAATCCTCCCCCCCGAAGAGGCAGTAGTTAGGTCGACTGGAGAATTCTCCCTTCGACCTAGCACCGTCTACACCCTGGGTTAGGTCTGTTTAACTGTGTTGCTCAGGGGTATGGATTTTTCACACCCCTGAGCAACATAGTTGTATTGACTTAATTTCTGAGTGAAGACAGGCCTAAATGCCAAGGTTTTGAAAGGCTGTTCAAGCCAAACAGAAATCCTTTAAAATTTGGAAATCTAACCCTAGTTAGTTAGTTAGCATAAATTACAGCAGGCTTTAAGTAAAAGGCAATTAGAAGGGCCGAAATGGAGTTCAAAGAGCAAATAGCTCAAGGTAAAACCAACATGAGTCTTTGTTTCAGAAACAGGAAGCCTACAAAATAATCAGTGGATCCACTGGATCACCCAGGGTTAAAGGGAGCAATTAAGGAAGATAATCAGAAATAGCATAAGAAATCATCTGGAAGATCAGGATCTGATAGGGTCTAACCAGCACAGATTCAGCAAAGGAAAATTGTCTCACTAATCTCTTAGAATTCTTTAGACATCATTATTTATTTGTATTGCTGTGCACCCGTATACCAAGTGGAAAGGGATCTAGGACCATGGAGGGCATTGTTGGAAGAAAATGGCGTATGAGTCAGCAGATGGAAGGTGGAATACACATGTTGCTTCAGTGAGATGGACAAGGAGGAGCCAGTAAAACTAGATGGTATAGAGTTAAAATCTGGGCAACAAATCAGATTCCTCCATTGATTGTTTAGCCATGACGGGAATGTGCATGCGGGTGCTAAGCAGAGGTGTAGCAAGTGCCCTTCGTGCCCTCCGACCAGAGGGGGCCCCGCAAGAAAGGGGGCCCCTAAAAGTGGCAAAAAAAATGTAAGGTATAACTAGGTAAGTGACATTTATTGACGTTATTGCACAATCCATGTTGGTTTTACTGACAAAACCGTGAAGTCATTATGATACATCATAATGCTATTGGCTACATCAGTTGTCTGTCGGTCAGTTTCGAATTTTAGTTGGACCCATTCAAAGAATGTGTATTTGCCTTCATAATGGCGGTCGGCGGATAAATGCTTTATTAATTAGTTGTTTAGTTTTTATCGTTTCCAATGCAGAAGTGTGCTTTGTGATGTCTAAGAGAATGTATAAGAGCGGAGCTAGTAAACACGAAAGGTAAGCAAAAGATGCCGAGAAGGAACTTCAGAAAATTCCAAAGTTGTCAACGTATTTTGCACTGCAATCCAAGGCTACAGGTACAGGCACATGAAACGGACAGTGCTAGCAGCGACGATCGTATCCAGAAGTGCTTCAAGTGAGGTCGAAGGTGAAGCCAGTTGTTCTACCAAACAACTGTGACAGATATTCCAGCTGCTGCCGGGAAAGAAGTATCTGAATCTGAACCACTGACTGATCCAGGAGATTGGCCGTCTATAATATCAGACAGCGCAAGTGTTTGACATTGTTGCACGTGGCCCACCGCAGCAGAATGAAAGTTACGAATTTCCATTTAACGAGGAAAGACGGAGGTTCACAAGTACTCATTTCTTATCGAACCATGGCAAATGGCGAGAAAATAAGAACGTTCATGGTTAATGTACTCAGTTCAGTAAAGATGCCATTTTTGTTTTTTGTTGTAACTTATTTGGCACTGGCGACATACCGCTACGTCGTGGACATCTGCTTGGAAAGCACTGTCCAAAAGACTTCAGCAGCATGAAACAGGCAAAGGTCATCAAGACTGTATGGTGAAATGGTTTGACCTTCGGTCAGGCATAGTAAAACCGTGCATCTATTGACCAACTCGAATTGCAGGTTTTCTGAAAGAAAGAGATTTCTGGAGAAATGTTGTCAAACGCATGGTTGATGGTCGTTATTTTCTTGTCCGAAAGAAACTTGGCATTTCGGCTCTCGGCGATCCTTATCCAATGGCAACTTTTTGGGAACTGTTTGAATTGCTTGCAAAGTATGATACTGTCCTCAGCAAACTTTTACAGAGGATTAAGAAGGCAGAGACACATGTTCAGTACCTCAGTCCAAAGATCCAAAACGAGCTGATTCAACTTGTTGCCAGTAACATTCAAGAGGCCAACATAGCGCAATGCAATCAAAGAATTGCAGCTCGGTAGTTAACGTATGGTACATAAAAGCGCACTCGGCTTCTGTTGCTGTATTGTCCATCTTTCTTTTCGGGTGCACTATTCTGCAAAGATGACAAAGCATTGCACAATTTTTCTTCAAGGTGATAAAACACATGGCTTCACAAGCATCAATTCTCACTTCCCAACGAGTGTTCCGATAACCTTTAACAGATTTGGCTATGTTCTTGATAGTATTCTCAATGTGACGGTGAAGAAAAAAAGAATGTATATTTCTGTTAATCAGACCGAAAAGTCGACGGCATATTTCGATGACTTTGCCGCGCGTCTGAGTATCCACAAGATTCCAAGGTGTGAGATCCACATGGTACATACAAGCCATGTCAATTTTTTCTAGCATGCGGGCTTGAACTCCTTTATTCTTTCCTCTCATATTTGCGCCGGTTATCTAAGCTTGGGCCTCTCATGTCAGCAATGTTAGTTTCCAAGTTGTTTGCCTTTCAAGAAACGCTTCCAATAAGCCTCGCCAGTTGTATCATGAACATTAAAGAAAACCAACAGGCTTCACGAATATTGACCCACCTTTCACCGTTGCATTCAACAAGCATAACCCACGACATCTGTTCTTCATTGTGAATGTCGGGAGTTACAGTCCAAAATAACTGAATAATATTTTGCTTTTTTAAGTAGCGCGTAGTGTGCTCTTGAATTACTGGCAACAAGTTGAATCAGCTTCGTTTGGATCTGTGGACTGAGGTACTGAACATTGTGTTCTTGCCTTCTTAATCCTCTGTTAAAGTTCGCTGAAGGACGGTATCATACTTTGCAAGCAATTCAAACAGTCCCAAAAAGTTGCCATTCGAAGGATCGCCGAGCTTTTCATTACTTCCTCGAATGGCAAGTTTCTTTCGGATAAAGAAAATAACGGACATCAACCATGCATTGACAACATTCTCCAGAAATCTCTTTCTTTCAGAAAAGCTGCATGTATCGATGAAGTGGTCAAGTAGATGTACGGTTTTACTATGCCTGACCGAAGGTCAAACCATTTTCACCATACGTCTTGCATGACCTTGTCCTGTTTCAATGCTGCTAGGTCTTATTTTGACAGTGCTTTTTGACAGTGGGAGACATTGATGCCAACGAACTCATAATGGAATTGAATCGTTTTATTTATGTCATCGAGAAAGAGAGAGGACTTGTCATGGCAAACAATTTTTTAACGTACATATACAAGAACAGCTTTCAGGAGATATATCCGAATCTTTGCATTTGCATCAGAATTCTTCTGACCACACCAGTTACTGTCACTGGTGCTGAAAGGAGCTTCAGCAGAATGAAACTGATCAAGAATATGCTGCGCTCAACCATGACAGATGACAGGCTTTCTGCGCTTGCAGTTATCTCAGTCAAAAACAAGATTGCCAGATTTCTGGACTATGACGCACTGATTAACCAATTTGCGGAGAACAAGGCTCGAAAGAAGCGCTTTGCGTAAATACGGAATACATGTACACTGTAGGCCTTATGTATACATAATATGAACCCTGTATATTGCATAAAATAAATACCGCACTCCAGTTTCTGCATTGTAAGGGGCCCCGGACATATGTTCAGAGGGGGCCACGTTCTTTGTTGCTACGGCCCTGGTGCTAAGAGTTGCATGCAGACACTTGGTACAAATGGAGGGAGTTGCTGGAAATTCTCTGCAATAAGAATAAGCCAAGTAAACTGAAGAGCAAAATGTATAGGACGTACACGTTGGAATGCTGGGCAACGAGAGAGAGAGAAGTACAACTATTTCACATTGCCAAAATGAGAACACTCAGGTGGACACTGGGTATGACAAGAGCTGATAAACTATCCAGTGGAATGGTACGAGCCGTGGTGCATGTAGTCCCCCTCACAGAAAAGTTGAAGGAGTAAACTGCGGTGGCAGGGTCTTATGAGGCAATATAACACCGGATATGTTGGCCAGAGAGTACAAGATCTGGCAGTCTCGGGATGAAGATCACAAGGAAGATCTAGAAAAACATGGTTCAAGACATGGAAGGAGAACATGAAGAAGGTTGGTGCCAGCTTGAAAGACGCATTCAACAGGGTCTCTTGGCAATGAAGAACAAAAGCCACCAACCATGACTAATTGGACAAGGTGAAGGCAAAGATGATGATGGTGAACATGTCAATGAAGTAATGGATATAGAAGAACTAGATGACATTACTTAGACTTCCAAAAGGCCTTAGCAAAGGTCCCTTACAAGAGTCTACTAAAGAAGCTAGGGGTAGTCATTGGGTGAGAGGCAAAGTATTGTCATGGCTCAAAAAACTGGTTAGAAAACGGAATGCAGAATAGGATTAAATGGTCAGTTTTCATCATGGTAAAAGGTTAACAGTGGGGGGCCTTAGGGGATATATTAATAATCTGGAAAAGAGGTGAGTAGTGAAATAGCAAAATTTGAAGATGACACACAGTTATCTAGGTTAATTGGGACCAGAGAGGACTGTGAGGAACTTCAGAACAGGGTGGATAAAAATTGATCATTTTTAAAAAAAAAAATCATTTTTTATTTAAATTGGATTTTGTTGTTTAAATCACTTTTTTTAAAAAATAGACCTGTTAATATAATGAAATATTAATGGAATACAAAGTATGTTAAGATCTCAACTTATTATAAACACTTAAATATGCTGAATCTATCGAAAACTTTGAGCTAAAGGCTGCTTTTCTGTAGAGTCGGGGAAGACATCTGACTTTTGAGGTCAAGCTTTATAAATATGGAATAGGTCAGCCTAAGTAGCTTAGGAGACGGTCTCATTTTCAAGAGATTTAGGCAAGTAAGAACTTAAGCTCCAGTCACTTTCACTTAGGCATATTTGAAAATTTTTCCCAGGCTGACCTAAAATAATCAGTTCAATTCACTGACTACAGTTAATCCTTCTGTTTAATACATCATTTAGTTGGAAATGTGAAACGTGCTTTGATAAGAGAAATTTGTGTCCAAAACACTTAAGGTTGTTTCGTTTTAATGCAAATAAATTTTATATGCTGTTGTGTGTCTAATTAAATTCTAGTTACCAGCCTAATTCAGCTTGCCACAAATCATGAGCAAAACATTAATTATCTAGTAAATAAGCAATATATCATTCACCATATTCTAACATACTAAAAATACACAATGAATAAGAATCTGAAAATATTAAACTATATAATTACTCAAATACATGTATATACAATAGAACCTCAAAGTTGCGAACACCTTGGGAATGGAGGTTGTTCGTAACTCTGAAATGTTTGTAACTGAACAAAACGTTCTAGTTGTTCTTTGAAAAGTTTACAACTGAACATTGACTTAATACAGCTTTGAAACTTTACTACATAGAAGGAAAATGCTGCTTTTAATCATCTTAATTTAAATGAAACAAGCACAGAAACAGTTCCTTTACCTTGTCAAATCTTTTTTTTTTTAACTTTCTTTCTCTTTTTTTAGTAGCTTATATTTAACACAGTACTCTCCTGTATTTACTGTTTTTTCTCTGCTGCTGCCTAGTTGCGTACTTCTGATTCCAAATGAGGTGTGTGGTTGGTGGGTCAGTTTGTAATTTTGGTGTTCATAACTCTGAAGTTCTACTGTAGTTCTACTGTACCCTCCTAGGCAGCAAAAAGATGTACCAAATCTGGTGCAACGGGTCTATTTAGTTGTAAATCAACATGGTTTAATGGTTATGGCACTTAATAACCATGTAACTTTCTTTAGAAAATAACTGACATATAAATGGAAGAGGTTGATTAAAATCAATGATTTAAATCGAGGGTTTCCACTTGGTGATTTAAATCATGATTTAAATGGCTTTGATTTAAATCAATCCACCCTGCTTCAGCGAGATCTAAACAAGCCAGGGAAATGGGCAACACAGTGGCAGATTAAATTCAAGGTTGACCAATGCAAAGTAATTGGAGGCAGATTGGAGGGGGAAAAAAGAAACTATTCATACACTATACAGGGTTCTAAAATGACTATCTCAATTCAAGAAAGGGTCCTGGGTATCACTGTAGACAGATCAATGAAACCTCTGTTCTCTGTACAGCTGAGATTCAAAAAAACCCAAACAAGATGTTGGGCTGTATAAGGAATGGGATGGAGAATAATAGAGACACTGTCCTAATACCTTTACATAGATCCATGGTGCAGCCTCACTTGGATCCTGTGTCCCATGCTGATCTCTCCCTTGCAAAAGGGATATTGCAGAACTGGAGGGGGTTCAGCGAGGAGTTATGAGAATGATCAGGGTTTGGAAAAACGCCTGTGTTAGGAGCGATTGAAAAGACTGAGATGGTTTGCCTTAGAAAGGAGGCAAATTAGAGGAGACAGGTAGATTGGTAGCTTTTTTTTTCACTGTCTTGTAATACATGAACAAAGGGACCGTCAGTTAAATGTAAAGAGTGGGGGAAATCAAAACCAGTCAATGAAAACTCTTTCATACAATGTGTAATTACGCGTTTGAACTCACAGGAAGTAGTTTGAGGAGCAGAATTGAACAAGATTAAAAATGGGATTGTATTCTTCAATGGATATCAAGTATCTCCAGAGTTGTTCCTGTAGGTCTGAATTCAGCAAGATGAAATTCAGTAAAGATAAGTGCAAAGTACTTTCCTTAAGAAGGGAAGGCTGAAAAGGATTGGAGCTTTATAGTGGATCACTAATTGAATGAGTCAACAGTGTGATAGAGTTGCAAAAAAGGAATATCATTCAGGGATGTATTAACAGGAGTGTTGCATGTAAGACTCGGGAGGTAGTTGTCCTGCTCTGCTCAACACTGGGGAGGCCTCAGCAGGAGTACTGTGTCCAATTCTGGGTACCACGCTTCAGAAAAGATACGGACAAATTGGAGGGAGTTCTGAGGAGAGCAGCAAAAATGCTAAAAGGTTTAGCAAACCTGACCAATGAGGAAAGCTTAAAGAAACTGGGTAAGTTTAGTCTTGAGAAAAGAAAACCATGGAGGGGACCTGTTAATACTCTTCAAATATGTTAAGGGCTGTTAGAAAGAGAATTAGATCAGGAGGGTGACCAGGTGAGATGAAGAAAATATCAGGACACATGAGAGGAAGGGTCCGTTGGCGGAGCAAAAAAAGCTGAGTGCTGCTGGCGGACCAAAATATCAGGACAAATTGTGTCCCGACCAAAGATCGGTCGGGACATGGGACAACCACCCAAAGATCAGGACGGTCTCAATTTTATCGGGACGTCTGGTCACCCTATAGATCAGTTGTTCTCCCTCACTCTAAAGGTAGGACAAGCAGTAAAGGGCTTAATCTGCAGCAAGGGAGATTTAGGTTAGATATTAGGGAAAACTTTCTAACTGTAAGACAGTTAAGATCTGGAACAGGCTTCCAAGGGAGGCTGTAGAATCCCTGTCACTGGAGGTTTTTAAGAACAGGTTGGACAAACACCTGTCAGGGATGGGCTAGGTTTCCTTGGTCCTGCCTCAGTGTAGCAGGTTGGATTTGACTTATCAAGGTCCCTTCCAGCCCTACATTTCTGTGATTCCATAATGTCAATAAGTAAATTTGGAAGGAATCATTTTAATATGTCGGGGGCCCCAACCCACAATACCATATGCTGTTGCACTTCTAGCGACTGAAATACATTTGTAAGAAGTTCATGAGACGCTTATGATTTTCTTCTTGGAAGCCCTCGTCTTGCAGTACTGAAGAGTTCTGTAGAACTTGCAGCTGTGCTGTTGCTGGGAAGACCACTGGGGAGTAAGGTGCAGCCATCTCCTCTTCGCATAGGTCTCAGGTGATCCTTTCATGACCTTCTGTGTGCTATATTGTTGCAGTAGGTCGTCCTACTTAGCCAAGTCTTAGTTTTCACTTTTCTCTCCTCTTCTGAGTTTTCTTGGTTGGTTCCATGGCTGAGCTAGACAGTAGATGTTACATTTATGTCTGGGCTGGTACGCTCAGCCCCCAAACTCTTACATTTTAAGCTAGGTCTGGAGGCTTTTCATAGGTCTGTGTGTAGATAGTGGATGTTTTTTCTCTCTTGGGATCTATGGATCACTCTGCTGGGGTTGTTACAAAGGTTTTCTTTTTTTCTATCAGTCAGTGGCTTGTTTACACGGAAATGGCATTGTAGTGAAGTGAGACTCACCGCTGGTGTGACGCCTCCAGCTGGTCATCTTGGGAATTAGCTCTCCAGTGTACAGAGCACCTCCTCCTGGCCGAAGTCTCACCTGCTGCTGGCCCCCGTGTCCCTCCCAGACCCCAGAGCCCTTTGCCTTGGGGTTCTGCCCACTGCAGTACCCCCCACTCTCTGGGTCTCCCCTCCCAGGGTAACCCCCAACCCTCTAAACTCACCTGGTCTCAGTGGCTACTGCCAGTCACCGTCTACCCACCGTTCTCTGGGGCAGACTGCTGTCTGTAGTGGCCACTCATCACTGGCAAGGGGGTCAGACCAGCTGCCTCTGCGTATTTCCAGGCTGCATCTCTTCAGCCCCAGCACCTTTATAGGCCTTTACCAAGGCTTTAGCCTGGGGAGTTGACAGCTTGAAGCTCCCCAGCCAGGGCGAGTACAAGGATGTTTCCCACCCTAGGCGAAACTTCCACCTTGAGCCCCCTGCCCCTGAGCCCTGTGGCAGCTCTCTGCCCCCCTTCCGCCCTAAGGTGCTGCCCCGTGGCAGCTCCCCTCCTCCCTCACCCTGTGACCCCCTCCCCCCTGCGGCAGCTCCCTGCCCCAGCTCACCTCTGCTCTGCCTCCTCCCGGAGCACGCCGTCGCTGCTCCACTACTCCTGCTTCCCAGGCTTGTGGCGCCCCTGCCCCACGTCCCTGCAACTAAATGCCAATGATGACCAGGGCAGCTGAAGATCTGGCCACCGAAGGACCCGAAATGCTGCTCCCCAAATCATAGAATCATAGAATTTTAGGGTTGGAAGCAACCTCAGGAGATATGTAGTCTAACCCTCTGCTCAAAGCAGGACCAATCCCCAGATTTTTACCCCAGTTCCCCAAATGGTCCCCTCAGGGATTGAATTTGCAACCCTGGGTTTAACAGGCGAATGCTAGCGCCCTAGTCACCTAATGGGTTGCACCGGCCCTATCCCCAGCCCTCCTTGCCATTTTCCCCAGCACTGCCTGCATCAGGTACCCTCAGTTCCCAGGCAGCTAGGCCCTTCTCCCTCCAGGGCTAGAGTCAGACTTCAGCTTCTGGCCCCCAGCCTTCTTATCAGGGCCAGCTGGGCCCTAATTCAGCTGGCCACAGCTTTGGCTACTTCCCCAATCGGCCTAGCTTGGCTGTTTTAACCCCTGTTCTCCAGGAGTGAGGCAGCTGCCCTGCTACAGGCATGTTATGTTTTAATGAGTGAAATAAAATTGTCTCCCCACCTACCCCCTCCCCCCCAAAAAACCAACCATGTGTTTGTTTCTCAAACTTTTGTACTGGTGACCCCTTTCACACAGCAAGCCTCTGAGTACGACCCCTTCCCCCCCAACACCTTATAAATTAAAAACACAGTTTTTTATATTAAACGGTATTATGAAAGCTGGAGGTGAAGGAGGATTTGGGATGGAGGCTGACAGCTTGCGACCCCCACATTAATAACCTTGCAACCCCTTGAGGGGTCACAAGCCCCAGATGAGCTCACCTTATTTAACAGGACTGAAACATGCCCTAATGTTCCTTATAAAAGGGAGAGAGAAAGTATGTGAAATGTATTGCTTCAGCTAGAATTTTCTGCATCTAATGAAAAGGTGTTATACTTCATGGATGCCTTGGTTTGAACTTTGTGAATGTTATGATTACATATTTCTTAGCTGACATAGCAGTTGATTGTACCCTGTGGGAATGAAAATATCCCTCATGCGGGTTGAATACAAAGAAATGTATTAAGTGTTTACATTCTGCTTCCATGGAAAATTTATATAGAAAGAGTAAATCACTCAAACTTTTAAAAACTTTGCTTCCTTTTCAGGGGCAGGCCAAAACAAAGCGGGGGAGGGGAGGAAGGTTAATGAAAAGGACTAGGATAACGCACAACCACCTTTGGGTCAGTCAGGGTCCCTCTCCCCCTTTCTCAGGCAGAGTGGCATGTACTTTGTTGCCAGATGGGAGGCAGGATTCCCCAGGGAGCCAGTAAAGGGAAGAAAGAAGTGCGATCTCGCCTGGTTACACTGTCGTCAGACAGGGAACACGAGACTCGTTTCTTAGGTCTCTTGTGAAAACGCTGTGAGAAAAGAGCAGAGCTGGGTCTTGCTTAATCTTTCCTCATTAGAGGAGTTGAAGAGCGTGTGAGCCAGTGTAATTCCAGGGGATGCGCTTGTTGCCTGTTGGATAATTGCTCCTTCATAACGGAGGTGTGAAGACTTAGAGTAATTAAGCTTTACAGTTAAAGTAAGGATGATTGCAAAAGGAATTCCTGCCCACCATTCTGTTACTGCTAGTAACCAAAAACAACAGCAAAACCAAAACTAGTTCAGTTAAAAAAAAAAGTTTTGTGTGCATGAAAGCGTTCTGGCTGGAGGAACACAACCGGTTGCAGATTGCAGGTCAGGACTGTAGGTTGGCATGAGGAACACTTTACAGCCAGGCAGGTCTCCTGTCTGGGCTAAAATCTGCACGCCATTTCATTGATGTTTAGTGGTAGATTGCCTCTCTAGTCTAGTCTGCACTGGAAAAGGTTTGCTGCTATAGCTGTATGAGTATACCCTCCTTGTGTGGACACAGCTTCTACTATTGAAAATATGCTTGTACTGATCTAACTTATACCAGTTGGCTGACCAAAACAAGCTATGCTGGCAAAATCACTTCTTTATTGGCATAACTGTCTACGCTAGGGCTATTTCTGATTATAAAAATGTTGTTTAAAAAGAACCCACACTTCGTACAGATGTTGTTATACCGGCAAAAGTTTCTAGTGTAGACCTGGCCTTAGAGGTGTCGTTTCTTACAAAAGCCTCTTCGTTGTTTCCCAACCTCCTGTCACAGCTCAGAGCTCTTCCTCTGAGTGGGCCTAGTATTTGTGCCATGTGGCAAGTTTCAGGTTCTTATGGGTTCCTAGGTATTTCCTGCAGCCTAGACAAACGTAAATGGCTTCTAAATCTGCCAGTACTAGTGTCTGCCCTTATTCCCAAGTCGATTATTGTGCACCAACAGAGAGCTCAAGGGTGTACAAATAGAACGACGTGGTCCCTGCCATGAGTCGCTTACCACCCTAATTGGACACCGACATCACAGATCAGATACAAATTAACATCCTCAACTTGGGGGGTCATTTTAGTCTGTTTTTATTTTTTTAATTGATGTTTATTACCCCAGAAAATTGATGATAAAGTCTGAGGGACTGGATCTGGTTTGAAATACCAGGGTTAACTGCATGGGCCTTTCAGACAAGATCTTAAAATCCCAGGTTCTGTCTTCTCTGCATGAACACCTTTTAAAAGCTAGAGGGCCTTTGTGTACGTGTAGAAATTTGTTCTTTCATCCTCGGCCGTGATGTCCATTTTCTCTGTCGAGCAGCACTCTCTGCACGGTTAGTTGCTGCCCTTCACTCCAGAAGAGGCTGCATTTCAGTTCTGCTGCTTTGGAAGTATTGCTGGGGCTCATTTGGGATGAAAGGTACTGTTGAAATATGATGATCTTCTAGTCCAATGTGCGCTTGTTTTATATCTGCTCCTCCTGGAGGAGAAACAGACATGATCTACGCAAATAAGAGCTGGTGGGTGATTATCTGATATACTGGTTCTGTATAATATATGAGTAGAATTTTAAAAAATGCCAGTTGGATCTCTGCAGTATAAAAGCTTTGTCCTCCTATGACCCATGTTATTGTTTGTCATCTGTCGTTGTGTAACTTCATTTTCTTTATCTGCAAAACATCCCCAATGCCAGTGGTGATTTGTAAATTCGTAAATAAAATCTAAAAAACACAATTCTGTAAATAAATGGTGATTATTAGGCTATAATTCTGTCTCTGTATGTGAACAATGAATGCAAGTATACTGCAGCAGGTAGTTCCCTGGATAACACAAGCGGATGACTGCACTTCCATCTTACCCCTTTCTCTTAACATATGCACAGGTTAAATCCTCAGTGTCAGCAGTGGGCTTTTCAGAATGGCTTTTCCTGGTGTCTGTCAGCTTGTCAGCAGAGTGATCAGCTAGCCAGATGAGGGTGTTACGGTGTTCAATGCCTTTGTCTTTTATATGGAATGAGAACTGTGCAGTTGCCACTGTCAGACATTCGTAAAATAACTTTGCCCAAAGAGATTTCTGGGAAGGTGCCACTTTAATGCTGCAGGCAGTAGCACTGAACTGGCCCTTTTCCCTCCTGTGTCTGTCTGCAGGAAGCTGGGGACAACAACCAGTTCTGCTGGAGGAACCTGTTCTCCTGTATTAACCTGCTGAGGCTCCTCAACAAGCTGACCAAGTGGAAACATTCTAGGACAATGGTGAGCTGGGGTCTAGGGGTGTTGCCCTTTGTTGCAGAGATCCTGCAGTGCATTTAACGATGTTGTGATGTGAGCGAGTGTTGTGTGCTACATCTGCCCATCCTTCATGCAGCAAGGGACAGCCTTCTGTGTCCAAGAGCTTGCTGTCAGATGAGGGTGATGAAGCTAATTTCTCTCCCTGGATCGTGCCCTGGGGAAGAAAACATTTACACTAACTAGAATGTGAGATGTTGACACAAGAAGAAACTGGGAGATCTGCCTAGAATGTTACTAGGGTGATCAGATGTCCTAATTTTATAGGGACAGTCCCAATTTGTGGGTCTTTTTCTTATGTAGGCTCCTATTGCCCCCGCCCCCATCCCGATTTTTCACATTTGCTGTCTGGTCACCCTAAATGTTATGTCCGGCTCTATTTGGGAGGAAAGGCCAGGGAAGAGCCAACATGCAGCTGGCAACATGAACGAGCAGTTGGAGCAGGAAGAGGCTGCAAGGCAAATAGTCTGTAGTCACTCCCTGGGAGAGGTGGTTGGTTCCTATTAGAGTTATATCAATCTAGGAGTCAGTTTCCTTACAGAAACCCTCCTCTGCAAAAGGATATTTAGAAATGTTTATTCCCCACCCTCCGCAACTTACCTGCTCTGCCTCACATCCCTATTCGGTTTTTCTGTGTTTTGTAACATGTTTGCCACCAGGGTGTCAGAGTGGCTAAGAACTCGAGAATGTGCTGACAACCTTTTGTGTTGGTGATTTGGTAGATGCTGGTGGTTTTTAAATCCGCCCCGATCCTGAAACGTGCTCTGAAAGCGAAGCAGGCCATGATGCAGCTGTATGTGCTGAAGCTCTTGAAGATCCAGACCAAGTACCTTGGGCGCCAGTGGAGAAAGAGCAACATGAAAACGATGTCTGCCATTTACCAGAAAGTGCGTCACCGCATGAACGATGACTGGGCTTATGGCAACGGTGAGTATTGCTGGAGAGAGCACCGTCTCTGGGTTCTTGGTTGATGCTACTGCACATTTAGTTTGACCTGCAGATCGATCAGGACCCTACAAACTTGGTCTGGCTGAGGGCTTCCCTGGCAGCTGTTCAGAAGCCTTAAGGCCAATCAGATTTGCTTAAGATAGCACAGATTGCAACCATCCTCTCATCACGTGTCAACTCAGAGCATTATCAGCTGGGATCTGCAGGACCCAAGTTTCAACACTACCTCAACTCGGCCTCCATTTGCACCAGCAGGTGCAAGGTTGTCTGCAGTTGAGGTCATTTTGTCCATCAAGTAACTGGCTATGCCTGTAATCACATCAAGTCTGCAGGTGTAAACATGGCCAGTGTGTGAAAATCTGACTAATAGGGCTTGCAGGTCACGTCTCTGAAATAAAGATGAGGGTTGCTAGAGGCTACATTGTACAAGCTTGTGTTGCAGCCTGTGGGACGCATATCTGCCACCCCTGGGAGATAGTTTCTATCTTTTCGCCCTCCATATTTTCTACAATGACGGCTGTGAGGAGGATTCTGACAACTACAATGATGCATTAACCCATGGGATGCCACTGACTACACACTCAGTGCCCTGGCTTTGCCGTTAATTCAGTACGGTAATCTGAATCCCAGGTTTAGGGGGAAGGGATAGCTCAGTGGTTTGAGCATTGGCCTGCTAAACCCAGGGTTGTGAGTTCAATCCTTGAGGGGGCCACCTAGGGATCTGGGGCAAAATCAGTACTTGATCCTGCTAGTGAAGGCAGGGGGCTGGACTTGATGACCTTTTAGGGTTCCTTCCAGTTCTAGGAGATGGGTATATCTCCATTATTAAAAAAAAAAAAAAATGGCTTGGTTGTAGAGGAAGGAAGGATCTAAACACATTTCTTTGCCTTGACAACCTGGCCTTAAAACTTGTATTGTGTCTATGCTACTTATATCATCTAATGAGGATTATATGACCCTGCAACTTTCTAAGGAATTCATATGAATGGGACACTGTATCAAAACCCAATACTTAAGTTTTTAGGGAGGAGTAGGTTAAATGAGCAGGAGAAATTAGCTATACATAAAAACACTTTAGGGCGTTTAAGTTCAATTAAAATGATTTGTTAATGATTTAAGCCTTCACCCTTTGCTTTTGAGAGCCATAACATATATATATATATGTTGTGCTGATTCAGGAGAATCAAAGGTAAAACTCATTAATCTAGTTTCCCTGTGGAGTTTACTGAAATCCAAAAAGGAAACACACGACACAAAAGTTTATTTACTTATTTTTTTGACACATGTCCCTTTTGAATTATTTACCATAAAATTGTTTTCCTCCACTTGCTCTTTGCTTCTTGAAGTGAGTGAAGAAAGTAGCAGGAATGCTTTGTACCGCAGATGGTGCATGGCTACTTCACGCTTGTGGCTGTTGTGGGAGTTTTAGGCACTTGACGCTCATAGACAGACAGAAGAAGCAGAGCACTTACGAAGTTTTTTTGTTTGTTTTGTTTTGGGTCTTTTTGCTTAAAATGAGGACTCGCCATTTTTTTTTAATTCATTTACCAGCCACTGTTAAGAATAATGAGCTGGAAACACAGAAGTGAAGGATGATTTTTCTGACTAATGCAAAGAAAAGATGGTGAGGCTGGAGCAGTGGAGGCAACCTGTGGCCCACGGGCCACTTGCAGCCCATCAGGGTTATCTGATCGTGGGCCGCGAGACATTTTGCTGATGTTGACCGTCCCCAGGCACGGCCCCCCACAGCTCTCAGTGGCCGCAGTTCACCGTTCCCAGCCAATGAGAGATGCGGGAAGCGGCGGGCTGCCATCAGATTACCCTAATGGGCCGCAGGTTGCCCATCACTGGTCAAGAGTGAGGATGACTTGTAGGAGGTTGTGGTTGGATCTTTCTGCAGGTGCGTAGTTATGTATTTCTGTTATGTTAGGTGCTGCACTTTGGCACTAGGGTTCCTTCTCTGCCCCACATTTTGCCCCTCTCTCGCCCCATGGTTTACTCTGACATAAGAATCTAATGGAAAATGGCATTTTGCCTGAATCCCCAAGGCCCCCCAGGAAAGGAGATTTAAGCAACAACATAATGTGATACTTAACATGGCTCAGTACTCAGGAGGCATCACATCTTGATCTGGTCAGACTGTCAGACTACTTTTGTAAATGTCCAGGCTTTCAGAGACAAGCTCTGGACTTGTTTTCCCCTAGGAGAGTTTATTTTTATCCTATGTATGCCTGGGTTGCCACTGAGCTCACTAAATCAAACCTTTCCCCCCTTAAACTAGTGAATTCACTGTATCTTTCTAATGTGAGTTACTGTTTCATCTAGAAATGAATTCCAGAGGGACTGAATGACACTACTGAATGATATTACATGGCTGAAATATGATTATTGCATCCAGCCAGTAATTCCCCAATGCCTATACTTGCTTCCCATTACCAGCCCTGATTTTCAGTAAGTTATAAATTTGCCATATTTTCCATGCTTCGTCTCTGCCTCGGGTCAAAGGTTTTCTTTGGCAATTTTCAGCAAAAATGGTGGGATCCTGTGGGAAAATATGTGCTCGTGTGATTAAAAGTGTATCCTAATGCATACAGACAGGGGAAGAATTACAGTTGTATAGATAACCTTAATTCTGGTATTGCCTAATTTTTTAATGTTTTGTAACTGTAGCATTATGTTAACATAGGAGATTTGTGTATGAAATATATATACATATACCTCTACTCCAATGTAACGTGACCCAATGTAACACGGGTTCGCATACAATGCGGTAAAGCTCTGAGACACTGCTCTGAGCAGCGCGTTAAGGGGGCGGGGCCACGCCAAAGCCGAGGGGTTGGATAACGGGCAGAGGGTCTTGGGAGCAGTCAGGAGCTCCCCTTGCAGGGTTAGGGGGCAATTTTGGGGGCCCTGCAGTCCGAGTGGCCCACCCGGCTCCAGCTGTGTCGCTCGGGGGAAGGGGCTTGGGGAAAGGGATCCCCCCCGCACTCACCGGCAGCGGTGGAAGTGGAGCAGTCCGGCCCCAGCCTGCTCCACTTCGCCAACTCCCAGTCGCGTCGCTCTGCTTCCCGTCACAGGTGAGTACGGGACCTTCCCCCAACCTCCCCGCACTCGCTGGCGGCGGGAAGTGGAACACTGCAGCTGGGAGGTGGCGGAGTGGAGCGGGCCGGGGCCACGTTGCTCCACTTCCCGCCGCTGCCGGTGAGTGCCTGTCAGGGGTCGGCGGGTGTGGATAGTGGGTCGGAGCAGTCAGGGGACAAGGAGCAGGGGGGCTGGGTAGGGGGTGGGGTCCTGGGTGATTAGGGACTGGGGTCTCTGGAGGGGGGAAGTCAGGGAACAAGGAACGGTGGGGCCAGAGCAAGTTTGATATCACGTGGTCTCACCTATAACGCGGTGAGATTTTTTTTGTCTCCCGAGGACCGCATTGTATCAGGGTAGAGGTGTAGTATGAAATGGTTTGGAGTAAGCTCTTGCAGCAACTGTTGTGAATCTGACCCTCATGGGCATATGAATGGGTGATGAGGTCACAATCCTTTACTTCTGTTAAAACCTCATCCCATGTCAGAAAAAATGAATTGATTTTCTCATGCTCTTGTGGTGGCGGGTGTTTCTTATCAAATGCAGATATTGATGCCAGACCATGGGATTTCCAAGCAGAAGAATGCACGCTAAGAGCCAACATTGAAGCCTTTAATAGCCGGAGATATGATAAATCTCAGGACTCAGAGTTTGCACCGGTGGACAATTGCTTGCAGAGTGTTCTGGGGCAACGGCTGGAGCTCCCTGAAGATTTCCATTACTCCTATGAACTCTGGCTAGAAAGAGAGGTGTTTTCTCAGCCAATCCGCTGGGAAGAGTTGCTACATTATCAGTGACAATGACAGGATTACCTGAACCAAATACAATCTCAGCAAGGCTCTGAGGTGCTACTTCCTGGGGAAGGGAGAGGTCTCTCTCTGACTAGGGGTTCTGAAGTCTGGCAAAACATCTCCCTTACAAGAATTGAATTTTTATAACTATTCAGACACCCTAAAGTGTGGTGTCCCCCTCTTTTAGAGACCTTCCCTTTCCTCCAATCTTTTAGAGACCATCTAATGTAAACAGACCTGCACGTAGAGGTTGAGGGCCAAATTCTGATGTTACACTGGTGACAATCTAGAAAAACTCGACTGACATCAGTGGAGTTTACTCCAGGTTTACACCAATATAATGGAAACCAGAATCTGGTTCTGAGTATCTTAACTTCTTTCTTAGCGTTGTTCATGTATGATAAGCTTGCTACGTTTCTATACTGTGAAAGGTCTTTGCCTTGCCTGACTTCCCTGCCCTGTGCCAGGTATACAGAACACGTTTCACTTATTCAGCTTGGAACGTCGCCTGAGAGATGATTAGACATCCCATATTTGACCATCTCAGCAGAGGCTACAGACTGAATAAGCCAATGGAAACGGAACTACCAGTGCTGCTGCTTGCGTTGTGTAACCTAGGACTTTGGTTTCCAGAGCTGGCAGTCTTGCATCTTTCACTACACCTGTGAATCCAGCACTTTCCTCCCTCATTACATTCATTTAACTTTGTATTGAACAGTGAGGTGTCTATGATATACAAGCCTAGCCGGAAAGGAGTTAGACAGGCTGCGATCTGCTCTACTTAATATTTCGATGAGCCTGGACTTATTTGACTAGACGTTACCAACCTAAACTGCTAAAGGTGCCGTGTAAGAGATTCTCTTTCTCATCTGCTGTAGGTGCCCAGTTAATTTACAATGATTTTTTTTTTCTCCTTCTAGAACCATGCAGAGAAGAGAGGGCAGCAGGGCCATTTTTATGAAGTGCAATTACTGTAACCTGTTAGATTTCTGCTTAGGTCTTTCCGTTGCTCTGTAATATGTCTAGCCCTGTAAGTGATAGTAAAGGCAGTGTCTTGCTGAAAGGGACCCTTCTGACTTTTTGAGACACAGGAATTTGTTTGGTGTTGGGAGGCTATTCTTTGTGCTCTGTCCTAAAACGGTGTGTGAGTGTGGGCAAGGGAATAGCATTTCTGTGCTGAGGGAAGAGAATAGTGAACTGTATAGCCTATAGCTTTGTAGTGGTGCGTGAGAATTTAGGTGTGAGACTTCTACAACTTGGAAAGTTTAGGGCTTAGTATAATGTTCAGGTATAGTCTCCCTTTGCATGGGTATAACAACCGAGAGTCGCTTACGTGTCAGGATAAAATCATTTGTCCAGTATATTAAGGTCAGTGGCTAAACCACTGAATGAGATTTGGCTCTTGGCATGGTGTATGCACTGTGAAAACCCATGACAGTCAGTAGGAGATCTTGCGAGAGAGAGAGATATAAAAGCAGGATGGGTTTTTGAAAGCAACATTGAAGGTCTAGTGGCAGTGCCTACATGCTGTGAGTTTTCCCATCAGCATTGGCAGCCAAGGCCTCAGAACAATCTTGGGTTTTACCTTTTTTGTTTGTTCTTCCTGAACACAGGAATTCAGCTTTTGTAGAAGCAGCACGTGTTAGTATATTGCAGGCAAAACTTCATCATTTAGACTGTAGTTGTGCTAGCCACATCTCAAGGGCACATGTGATAAGGCCACAAGTATTTGTTATGCCAGCATCGGCGTTCATTACAACGGAACGAGGCTGAGAACAGTTCTTAATGTGGTTTGCATGATAAGGCATTTTTCAAAGAAATGGCAATAGTAAATCTGTTCACTTCTTAAACACATGTGAAAAATAAAGCAGAGTGACTTCTCCGGTGTGCGCATTTCCTCAAATTAAGGTGCCGGAAGAAAAGTTGCTAATGTTCTTTGTAAAAATTCCAGGCTTGTTCAGTTGTCCCCTCAGTTACCTGAACTCTGATCTCTCTGCTTCAGATCTCCCAACGCTGCACAGGCCTTATGCTACACCATGAGATGGTGGATGTTTTATTCTGATGTGTCTGTGGAGACCAAAACAAACAAAAGAGTTGAAAAACAATAGAATTATTTAATGTAGGTGGCCCTCCAGTGTCTGTGCCTTGAAAATAAGAATTGTCCCAACATTAAATAATAAGATGGTGGCATATTGTTAACTGGAAATTTGCTATGGATCCAGTGGCCAGGATGCTAGCCTGGGCCTCTGGTTGAACCTGGGTCTGCCTGGACTTCCCGTGTAACCTTGACCTTTCTCTGTTCTTCAGTCACTAATTTGTAAAAAAGTGGGATAATGGTATTTCTTCTTCGAGTGGTTGTTCATGTCCATTCAAAGTAGGTGTGTGTGCGCACCGCGTGCACATCAGCTGGAAGATTTTTTCCCCTAGCAGCATCTGTAGGCTCGGCCCTGGCGTGGCGCCGCTACAGCGCCCTATAAAAGGGCCCGCCGACCCTCCACCCCCTCAGTTCCTTTTTACCACCAGTGATGGCGAGCTGGAACTTCGCTTGCTGATAGCAAGTTTAGCAGTGTCCCGTCCTCGTGTATATACTCCATGTATATAGTTAGTCTATCTAGATCAGTTGTACATAGTTCTTAGCTGTTGGGGGGTCCCCCGCTACCTTCTCATTGCCCCTCTGGGGCATGCCCGGATCTCCCAGATATAAACTCTGCAAGGACTGCAGAAAGTTCATGCCGAAGAGTGACCCGCACTCTGCTTGTCTGCGGTGCCTCGGGGAGAGCCACCGAAAGGACCGGTGCACTATTTGCAGGAGCTTCCGTCCCAGAACTCTTAAGGACAGAGCACAAAGTTCTTCTGATGGAGGCTGCCTTGCGGCCACCTTCACACCCAGAGCTGGCCGACGCGGTGCCGAGCACGTCATCATCTGTGCAGAGCACCCCGGCACCGGCATCAGAACTTAGGGCCTAGCCCAAATCCTCCAAAACCCAGCAGAAGTCGGCCTCAGTGCGGCACCGCTCACCCTCCCCGATGCCCGCTAAGAAGAAGAGGCCGGTGAGGGAGTGATTACCCCGCCAGGACCTGCACAGGCTGACGCCGTCCACTGGTACAAGTGGACAGGCTGGGCTACACCCTCGGCTGCTCTGTCGACTGCCGCACCAGAGAGAGGGCGGTCGAGTCCGGAGCGACCAACATCCCCGGACCTTAGCGGAGACGTGCATCCCCCTCGACGCCGGAGGCATTCAAGGCGGCCTCAGACTTGCTGAGAGTCCCGGTATCGACTTCCCCACATCATGACAGGGAGTTGCCAACCGTAGCCCGTCCCCCAGTACAGTCAAGGGGCAAGCCGGCCATGATGTCGCCTCCCTCTCTGCCCCGCCCCACCCAGGTGGCACCGGACCAAAGAGACAGCTCCCCGGTGACGACGGGTGCCACTCCCCCCAGTTCCTCTTATTCAGAGACTTCAGACTCAGAGGCGGACCCCTACCGCTCCAGCCAGTCGCGGAGCAGGAGGTCGACTTTGGGGGTAAGCCACCAGTGGTACCCACCACAGTGGCAGCAGCAATGGCAACCACCCTCTCAGTGGCCGTTTTGGACCCCCTGGGCCTACTACCAGTTGGTGGGCCAGGCGTTTGGCCCTCGCTCCAGGTCGGCCTTGATCTCCTCGGCATCAATGGCCCTTGCGCAGTTACCTCCTCCACCGGCACCTCGCCGGGCAGGGGTGTGCCGCATCTAAGTTCAGCACCCTCTAGCCAGCCATCGGCACCGGCAACGACCACGGTGCCGTCTCAGCAGGTGCCACCAGATACACCAAGCCGTTCATTGGTGACCCCGATACCAGTGCCCCGCAACCTCAGTACTGTGTGTCGCCGGACCCCGAAGGGCTGGAAGCGCCGGAGGACAGGCCGATTGAAGTGACTTCCTTCTCTTCTTCCCCGGATGAAGTGATCGCAGGCACGGCCATAGCACCAGCCCTGGAAGACACTAGGATCCTTCAGCAACTGCTCAGGCGAGTGGCTCAGAGCCTCGCAATCCAGACTGAGGAAATTGAGGTGGACGTAGATCCAGTAGTGGACATCCTGGCTCCCTCAGGACCATCCAAGGTGACCCTACCATTGATCAAGACCATAGAGGACACATCTCGCACCTTATGGCAAACGCCAGCGTCATTGGCCCCTACTGCCAAGAAAACAGAGAGGCGTTATTTTGTACCCTCTAAGGGGCACAAACATTTGTACACCCACCCTTCCCCACACTCCCTGGTGGTAGACGCGGCCAACTAAAGGGAGCGTCAGGGGTTTCAAGGGTCGACGCCAAAGAACAGGGAGGCCAAAAGGCTCGACCCCTTTGGTAGAAAGGTGTAGTTCACGGCAGGCCTTCAACTACGAATAGCCAACTAACAGGCTGTCGTAAGCCGATATGGTCATAACACGTGTTCGGCCATGTCGAAGTTTACCGAGCTCCTTCCCCAGGACTCAAGGGCGGAGTTTTCAGCCTTGGTGGAAGAGGGAAAGCTGATCTCCCGAGACTCCCTTCAGGCTGCCCTGGATGCAGCGGACTCGGCCTCACGCTCCATGGCAACAGGCCTGGTCATGAGGCAGGGAGCCTGGCTCCAGATCTCGGGCCTTCCCTATGAGGTCCATCAGACTATCCAGGACCTCCCCTTCGAAGGACAGATGCCGTTTTCAGACAAAACGGACAAGCGTCTGTATAGCCTAAAGGACTCGAGAGCTACGCTTCGCTCACTGGGCCTGCATACCCCGGCAACCCAACGTAGGCAGTTTAGGCAGCAAGCTGCCCCGCGCCCTTACCAGCCTTAGAATCGTCCAGAGGTTGGGCGCAGACAGGGCAGGAACGGTAGGAGGCGCCACCAACGCCACCCCTCCGGCCAGGCATCCGGCCAACCGAGACCGACATCGAGGCCTAGGCCCCCTATTTGATGGTACGGTCGAGGACAGCCTACTGATCAGGACTCCGGATCCTTCTATCTCTACCTTTGGGTCACGTCTGTCCCCCTGCTACCATGCCTGGTCATGAATCACGTCGGACAGTTGGCTGCTTTGCACGGTAGAGAGGGGATATTCTATCCCAGGGGTCGGCAACCTATGGCACGCGTGCCAAAGACAGCACGCGAGCCAATTTTTAATGGCACGCTAGAGCCTGCCAGAACTCCAGCATGCGACTAAAAATCCTGCCCAACCCAGCGTGCTGTCCTCTGCCCTCCACTTCCCCCGTGGGGGCAGGGAGCAGAAGCATAGCTGGGCGCACGGGGTGGGCAAATGGCCCCATTCTCCCAGCACGGCAAGCCGCAGGGTCTGCGTTCCCGGGCCGGAACACGGGGCCAAGCGCAGCAAGCTGCCGGGCCCTCCCCCGCCTTCTCCCCTCCCGTGGAGCCCTGCTGCCATGCGCAGCGCTCTGCGGTTAGGGCTGCACGCTCCCGCGGGGCAGCGTTTGGCTCCGCAAGGAGGCAGACACGCTCCCTGCTCAATCGGAGCCTCATGGTAAGGGGCCCAGGGCTGGGGGGATTGGATAAGGGGTGGGGGCAGTTGGGGACAGGGAGCAGGGTGGATGGGATCCCGGGGGGGTGGTTAGAGGCGGGGGGGTTGGCTGGGGCATGGGAGTCCCAGGGTTTGTGAGGGGGCAGGGGGTGAATAGGGGTCAGGGCAGTCAGGGGACTGGGAGCAAGGAGGGTCCTGGGGGGAGGTTAGGTCTCTGGAGGGAGTGGTCAGGGGACAAGGAGCCGGGGGGGTTGTATCAGTTGAGAGTTCTGGGGGTCCTGTCAGGAGGCAGAGGTGTGGAAAGGGGTTGGGGCAGGCAGGGAATGGGGTGGGGTTGGATGGGTCGGGAGTTCTGGGGGTCCTGTCAGGAGATAGGGAGTGGTTGGATAGGCATGGGAGTTCCGGGGGTCTGGCTGGGCATTGGGGTGTGGATGAGGGTCGGGGCAGTCAGGGGACAGGTAGGAGGTAGAGTCCAGTCTGGGGACAAGGAACAGGGTGGCTTAGATAGGGAGTGGGGTCCTGGGGGACAATTGGGGGCAGGGGTCCCAGGAGGGGGTACTCAGGGGACAAGGAACAGCGAAGTTGAGAGTTTTTAGGGGGGCAGTCACCCAGCACTCTCCCCTGAGCCCTGATCCCCGATCCCCGACCTCATCCACCCCCCACAATTTCACCTCTGCCTGAGCCCTGCACCTCCCCAGCCCGCCCTGAGCCCATGTACCCTCCCTTCATACATACCCAGCCCTCTAACTTTTGACCTCTTATCCCCCCCACTCCGCAACCCTCAGCAACCGACTCTGGCACCCCACCCGTACCCAGCGCCCCCGTCTCCCTGACACCTACACCCCTGACTCCAGCCCTCTGCCCCCAGCCCTCTGGGTCCTGGCCGCCACGCACAGCCACTGCGGTCTATGGGGTTTCGGCTGACGGACACTTTGCCAGCCGGGCGTCCCAGCCGCATGGCCCCGCTCAGCCCGCTGCCGGCCTAGGTGAACAGAACCCCAGACCAGCACGGGCTGAGCGGGCCGGCAGTGTAAGATCAACATTTTAATTTCATTTTAAATTAAGCTTCTTAAACATTTTGAAAACCCTGTTTATTTTACAATACAACAGTAGTTTAGTTATATAATATATAGACTTATAGAGAGAGACCTTCTAAAAAACGTTAAAAATGTATTACCGGCACGCGAAACCTTAAATGGGAGTGAATAAATGAAGACTCGGCACACCGCTTCTGAAAGGTTGCTGACCCCTGTTCTATCCAGTTCTCCTCCCTCCCACCCCAACAGCCCCCCTCTCTGTCCCTCTTCAGGGACCCCTCTCACAAGCAATGTCTAATTCAGGAAGTGTGGTCCCTCCTCACAGCAGGGGTGGTGGAGGAAGTTCCTCAGGAGCTCAGGGGCAGAGGCTTCTATTGCCAGTATTTTCTAATACCGAACGCAAAAGGGGGCCTCAGACCCATCCTGGCCTTGTGGCGGCTGAACAAGTTTGTGAAAAAGCTCAAGTTCCGCATGGTCTCCCTGTCTTCAATCATTCCCTCCTTGGATCCAGGAGATTGGTATGCCGGCCTCGACTTAAAGGACGCATATTTCCACATTGCCATAATCCCCCGACACCGTTGATACCTCAGGTTTGTCATGGCCGACGCCCATCTGCAGTTCACAGTGCTCTTGTTTGGCCTATTAGCGGCACCAAGGGTCTTCACGGAGTGCATGGCAGTTGTGGTGGCCTTTCTGCGCAGGCGGGGTATCCAGGTATTCCTCTACTTGGACGATTGGCTTATAAAGGGCCGCACCAAGGAGCAGGTGGAAGCTCAGGTGCTTTTCATCAGGCGGACCTTCCTCGAGCTCGGCCTCCTCTTGAATGAGGCCAAGTCCACCCAAAGGATAAATTTATAGGGGCGGTTCTGGACTCGACCCAGGCCAGAGCATATCTTCCAGAGTCCAGGTTCCGATCAATGCGCACTTGGGGGATCTCAGGACACAGGGCTTGTGGTCTCAGGAGGACCTCAAGTTACATATCAACATCAGGGGGCTGAGAGCTGTACGCCTGGCTTGTCTTACCTTCCAATCCCACCTGGCCAGCAGGTGTGTCTCAGTTCTCACGGACAACACATCAGCGGTGTTCTATATCAACAGAAAGGGGGGTGCACGCTCCTCTCCCCTGTGCAGGGAAGCCCTCACGCTGTGGGACTTTGCGTTCAGAATGCTACTCACCTGACGACATTCTACCTCCCGGGGGAACAGAACGGCCTGGTGGACACCCTCAGCCGCTCTTTCTGGGGTCATGAGTGATCCTTTCGTCGGGACGTAGTGCGCTCAATCTTCTGGCTCTGGTGTTGTCCCCAGTTAGGCCTGCTTGATTCAAAGGAAAACGGGAAGTGTTGGCGGTTCTGCTCCCTCTGGGGCCACAGTCCGGGGTCTCTGTCGGACGCCTTCCTCCTGTCCTGGAGGGAAGGGCTGCTCTACGCCTTTCCTCCGATTCCCTTGATACACAGGGTAATTTTGCAGATCCTCAGATCACACCCATGTAATCCTGATAGCACCAGCGTGGCCGCGCCAACATTGGTACACGTCGCTCCTGCACATGTCCACCCGGGCACCCTTGACGCTGCCCCTGCTGCCGAACCTGATCACGCAGGACCAGGGCTGCCTCCGCCACCTGAACTTGCAATCACTCCACTTCACAGCCTGGATGCTCCATGGTTGAACCCGATGGAGATGCAGTGTTCCCAACAGGTCAGAAAAGTGCTGCTCGGTAGTAGAAAACCTTCAACCAGGCCCACCTACCTAGCCAAATGGAAACACTTCTCCATCTGGTCTGGTCAGCGACGGCAGGAGCCGTTGCGGGCCCCGATTCCTGTTATCTTAGACTGTTTGCTCCACCTGAGACAGCTGGGCCTTTCCCTCTCCTCAGTTCGAGTTCACTTAGCGGCCATCTTGGCTTTCCACCTGGGAGAGAGGGGCACCTCGGTGTTCGCAAACCCGCTAGTTGGTCGTTTCCTCAAGGGCATGGACAGACTGTTTCCGCATGTCCGTCAGCCAGCTCCTACCTGGGACCTCAGCCTGGTCCTCTCTGCCCTCACGGGGCCTCCCTTTGAGCCCCTGGCTTCATGCTCTCTGCTGTACCTGTCATACAAGGTCGCTTTCCTCGTAGCGATCACCTCGGCCAGGAGGGTATCGGAGCTCAGGGCGCTGACATCCAAACCCCCATACGCTGCCTTCTATAAGGACAAGGCCCAACTTAGACCTCACCCGGCTTTCCTCCCCAAGGTCGTCTCCCAATTCCACATGGGATGAGATATCTTCCTACTGGTGTTTTATCCAAAGCCACACTCTTCCGGTAGGGAGCGGAGGCTGCATTCCCTGGACGTCCGCAGGGCCCTAGCTTTTTACATTGAACGGACAAAGCTGTTTAGATGGTCAACCCAGCTCTTCATCGCGGTGGCGGATAGAATGAAGGGACTCCCAGTCTCCTCCCAGCGGATCTCTTCGTGGATCGCGGCCTGCATACAGGAATGCTATCATATAGCCAAAACCCCTATTCCTCCGGTTATGGCCCTCTCCACTAGGGCACAGGCCTCCTCCGTGGCGTTCCTGGCTCAGGTCCCGACTCAGGAGATTTGTAGAGCTGCCACGTGGTCCTCCATCCACATGTTCACGTCGCACTATGCCATCACGCACCAGGCTAGGGATGATGCCACCTTCGGTCGTGCAGTACTCCAGTTGGCAGTGACCTCTGACCCCACCACCTAAGGTTAGGCTTGTGAGTCACCTATTTTGTATGGACATGAACAACCACTCGAAGAAGAAAAAACGGTTACCCACATTTTAGTAACTGTTGTTCTTTGAAATGTGTTGTTCATGTCCATTCCAACCCCCACCCTCCTGCCCCTCTGTCGGAGTGCCGGCAAGAAGGAACTGAGGGGGTGGAGGGTCGGCGGGTCCCTTTATAGGGCACCATAGCGGCGCCACTCCAGGGCCAGGGCTGACCCTATAGACGCTGCTAGGGGGAAATCTTCTAGCTGGCATGTACGTGGCGCACACACACCTACTTTGAGATGTGTTGTTCATGTCCATTCAAAGAACAACAGTTACTAAAAGGTGAGTAACTGTTTTTTCTCTACCTCCCTGGGGTGTTATGAAGATAAATAAACTAAAGATGGAAGTGCTCAGGTACCATGGTAATAAGGGCCATGTAAGTACCTCAGGTGAGTGGGAGTAGAAGTGAAATGTAAGTGCAGCGACA
Organism: Chelonoidis abingdonii; assembly: GCF_003597395.2. Classification (NCBI taxonomy): domain Eukaryota; kingdom Metazoa; phylum Chordata; order Testudines; family Testudinidae; genus Chelonoidis; species Chelonoidis abingdonii. The sequence continues at coordinate 1,223,838 of NC_133769.1, forward strand.
TGACTGAAAGCGTCCTGTAGTTTGAACTTAATCCACCCTCCACTGTTTCTGTGCCTTCGGCCTATAAGTACTCACTGACTTGTTTGGTAGCTCTTTTTATAGAGACAGTGTTTCCCCCAGTCAGCAGAAAGGAAAACATGCACATTAAAAGTGCCACACCTTGTCTTCAGCCTCCGATAGGAAGGCACAAACCCATAGTTAGTGCTATTTATGGTTATGGCTGGAAGGCTTCTAATCACTCAGACTTCCCTTCATTCTGACCCCCCCCCGGGGGTGGGGGAGTGATTGTCAAAAGGTCAGTGATAAATCCTTTCCATAAATTTAAAATAACAAGCATTGATGCGTAGCTAATTCTGATCACAAGCCTGTGGACAATCTCTCTTTGCTGGGTTACTGAGAACTCATTTCTGACTGTGGCAGGAGATGTGCCCCTGAAAGTGAGGTTTGTTGGATATGATTTTTACACATGGGCAGGAAGGAAACATGAATTATTTGTGTATCCATTTCAGTCTCTCATTTCTGAGGTTAGCTGTTGTATCATATTTGTTTTGCAGATTCCAAGCAACTTTCTTCTCTCAGATTTTGTTTTGAAGTACGTGTTGAGAGGAAGAGAGGAGACTTTGTTTGAAGTACCAGTTAGGCTTTCGGTGCTGTAGTACACAGCTCAGCAACAACAAAGAATGCACATAACCAGGCACAATGCAAGCTCTCTCTCACCCACATTAGGCATCGTGGAACGATGAATTGAGATACTTTTTAATGTGCAGTGGTGCTCTTAAAAGCCCAGGTATTAATTGTACTTGGAAAAATCTAAATTGCTGGTACCTCCTTACCTGAATATTGCTTTCAGTTTTGGTTCCTGACTCTTAGATGGTGAATGAAAGGCCCATCGCCTCCCCACTGCAGAGCTGTGCTGCCAGCCACTTGGCATCTTCTCCCAGAGTCCCCACTAGCTGTGGGACAGTTTGATCCCTTGGGAGCAATTAAAGCAAAGAACCCAGGCATTGCAAAGGAACTTCTTATACTCTTTAACAGCACAGGAAGCATGTCCCTTTTAAAAGCAGCCTCTGGCACCTTTTCTGTTTTTGTTTTTCTGTTGATGATTTTCCACTCTTTCCCCATGGGCTGCTGGGAAGAGGAGAGGCATTAAAAGTCAATGATTCTGCTGGTAGAAGCTCCCATTGTTCTACCAGGGTGGAACTATTGCATGGCGATGGGCCTGTGTTGTTGCAGTTTCCCAAATGTAATCTGCCCTTTGAGTGTTACGTTTCTGCTACACATTCTAATCAAATCCACAGTGGAGGTTACAGTAATAAATGCTATTCATAAAAGCAAAGCATTCACAAACTGACACTGTATATTCCCCAGATTGTCACATTCTCTACTTAAGACTTGCCCTAAGGGATCAGTAAGGGTGACAGCTGGGGAGATTTCTCAGGGATAGTGGGAGCACCAACTGGGGCTAGCTGACAGCTGGAGCCTCTCCTCGCAGTGGCCTAACTCGCCCCGCGGGAAGGGGCTCCTGCTCTCAGCCCCAGGTGGCTGCGGTTCCTGCTGTCAGCCCTGGAGTGGACTGACAGTGGGAGCTCCAGTGGACTGGAGCTGGATGGCAGCAGGAGCCTGCCAGCAATTTGTAATTAAAATTAATCCTGAATCATGTTTAGGGTCCTAACAAATTCACGCTCCATTTTGGTCAATTTCACAGTCATGAGATTTCAAAAATTGTAAATTTCATGATTTCAGCTACTTAAATCTGAAATTTCAATGTTGTAATGGTAGAGATCCTGACCCAAAAAGGAGTTGGGTGGGATGTGACTGGTTCCCCTTGGGGTGCTACCTGAAACTGGGGTACCACTGAGCGCCCTGACCCACCAATCTAGGCTCCCTTTACAATGTACTTCTGCGACCAGCCTGCTAAACCCTTTCCCAGACTCCAGCCTGTGCTTTTACCAGCACACATACTAGTAGGGACACGCTCAGCTCCGGTTACAAATAGATGCTCTAATCAGCTCCACATAGGGAGGCTACAGCTAAGAAACTGCCCAGCAACTCAGGTGCAGACACCACTCTGGGGTATAAACCCAAAACTATACTGTCTTGTGCTGCACAGAGAACTGTACAGCAAAAGCTCATGAAATTCACCCCCCTTACTCAATATGGAGAGAAAATAACACCTTTCTGCCCAGAATTATGATTTACACATAAACTGTTTTTAGATAAAGCAAAAAAAAAAAGTCTATTAGCTACAAAAGATAGATTTTAAGTGATTATGAGGTATAGCAAACCGATCAAAGCAGATTACCTAGCAGATAAACAAAACACGCAACCTAAGTTTAATATACTACAGGGATTGGCACCCTTTGGCACATGGCTTGCAAGGATAAGCACCCTGGCAGGCCGGGCCAGTTTGTTTACCTGCCGCATCCGCAGGTTCGGCTGATCACGACTCCCACTGCCGATCCCTGATATACTACATAGATTGGATATAAATAGCAAATTCTCACCCTAAATGATGAAGCAAGCCATGAAGTCCCTAGCCTCTGCTGGCCAGAAACTGGGAATGGATGACAGGGAATGGATCACTTGATGATTACCTGTTCTGTTCATTTTCTCTAGGGCACCTGGCATTGGCCACTGTTATAAGACAGGATACTGGGCTAAATGGACCTTTGGTCTGACCCAATATGGCCGTTCTTATGTTCTTAAGCAGGCAGCAGGGTTTTAAGAGACAAGCTGCACTAACAGCTGGGAATCCCTAGGTGTTTCATTCACAGGTTAAAAGCCCCTATAGCCTGGGTCCGGCACTCCCCCCGCCCCCCCCTTTCAGTCTTGTTCTTAGGTGTTTTCGAGAATATCTTTGGGGGGAGTCATAGACACGTTGATGATGTATATTCCGCCTTAAGGATAGCTTTGATATGGTGGGACACCCTGTATCTCAAAGCTGGTCTCCACATCAGTCAGTGGAAACAATACTGGTACCCAATCTGAGGTCCAGGACCAGGTTGAACCTGGTAGTGTTAGCAGCTTGAGGCAGAGGCTGTTTGTCGCAACATTTGTTGGCAATGAATATAATGTGATAAATGTAAAGTAATGCACATCGGGAAATAAACCCAACTATACATCAACAAATGATGGGGCTAATTTGCTTACAACGACTCAGGAAAAATCTGGGAATCATCGTGGGATAGTTGTCGCTGAAAACCTCACGCAGTGGTGCAAAGGAGGTCAAAAAAGCAAAGGTGTCAGGCAATCATTGAAAAGGAATATGAGAATAAGATGGAGAATCTTATGCCCTTGTCTAATATCAATGGTACGGTCATTATCTTGAATACTGTGTACCAGAATGGTCCATCTCAAAAAAGATATACTTGGCCACTTAGAAAAGCTTCAGAGCAAGGGCAACTAAAATGATAGTGGTTGGCGAATGGGTACCATATGAGGGAAGATATTAAGAGACTAGACTTTTCATCTTGGAAAAGAGGACTGGGGGGGGGGGTATGATAAGAGGTATATAAATCATGGTTGCTGTGGAGAAAGTAGATCAAGGAAAAGTATTTACGTCTTCCCCTATAAGAACTAGGGCCCCAAATGAAATTAATGGGCAAGCAGTGTGTTAAACACAAATCAAAGAGAAGTTCTTCACACAGCGCACAGGTCAACTTGTGGAACTTCTGGGCCTTAGGAGGTTGTGAGGCTAGACTAATAACACAGCGTTTAATAAGAGAACTGGATAAATTCATGGAGGTAAAGTTCATTAATGGCTATTGCCAGGTGGGATAAGGAATGGTGTCCCTAGCCCCTGTTGTGTCAGAGGAGTGGAGGGATGGCGAGAGAGAATCACTTTCATTGCCTGTTAAGTTCACTCCCTCTGGGCACCTGGCATTGGGCCACTGTTGAAGACAGGACACTGGCTAGATGGACCTTTGGTCTGACCCAGTACAGCCATTCTTATGTATGTCTTATGATTGGAAATGCTTCAGCCTATTTGTGGAAGGTCATATCTAGCAAAATGTCTCGCCAGCCCCACAATCATTACCGTGATGGGCTGCTATTGCCTGTGTTCTTCCTGACAAGTTGACTCAAGACCGCACTCAAAAGTTCATCTGCAGGTGGCTCAGCCTTTCCATAAAATCAACTCTTCACCTCCTGACTGTTATCCCAACCTCACCAAGATAATGGGAATCATTCTACAACACACTTGATAGGAGAGCCCTCGCCTCTCCTGGACAGGAACAAAGGCTTTTAGGAAATCTCCCAGCTTTTTTCCCTTCCATTATGGATAAGTTCTAAAGATGCAACAATATCAACCAGAGACTTTCTAAATGGGTCTCGATGCTATCAAACACTGTTATCAGACTTGCAATTTAGTACTCACCTCAATCCGTACACACTCATGAGATCAGTTTTCTCCTCGCCCCTTCTTCAAGGATGCCCCGTCCTGGAAATCTACAGAGCAGCTACTTGAGCATCTGCGCATACCTTTGCAAACACTGTCATCATGGGGGACTTTGCTGCCGTGCTAGATTCAGCTCTGTAGTATTATCGTCCATAGTAGCTTGACTCCAAAGCCCCAACCTCATAAGAATGGCCATACTGGATCAGACCAAAGGTCCATCTGGCCCAGGTTTTCTGTCTTCTGACATTGGCTGCATTCCAGGTACTTCAAGGGAATGGACAGAACAGGTTCAATCAAGTAGATCCTCCATTCCCAGCTTCTGACAAGCAGAGATTAGGGACACCATCTCTGCCCATCCCAGCTAATTGCCATTGATAGACCTATCCTCCATGAACTAGCTAGTTCTCTTTTGAATCATGTTATAGTCTTTGGCCACAATTCTCTGACTAGGCATTACACAGGTTGACTGTGCATTGTGTGAAAAAAGTACCTCATTTTGTTTGTTTTAAACCTGCTGCCTATTAATTTCATTTGGTTTACCCTTAGTTCTTGCATTATGAGAAGGAGTAAATAACACTTCCTTATTTACTTTCTCTACACCACTCATGATTTTATAGACCTCCATCGTATCCCCCCTTAGTCATCTCTTGTCCAAGCTGAAAGGTTCCAGTTTTATTAATTTCTCCTCAAATGGAATCTGTTCCATTCCCCTAATCATTTTTGTTGCCCTTTTTCTGTACCTTTTCCAGTACCAATATGTCTGTTTTGAGATGGGGCAACCAGATCTGCACACAGTATTCAAGGTGTGAGCATACCATGGATTTATAGAGAGGCAATATGATATTTTTTGACGACTTATCTATCCCTTTTGTAATGATTCCCAAATTCTGTTAGCTTTTTCAACTGCCACTGCACATTGAGTGGATGTTTTCAGAGAACTATCCACGATGACTCCAAGATCTTTCTTGAGTGGTAACCGCCAATTTAGACTCCCTCATTTAATGTATGGTTGGGATCGTGTTTTCCAATGTGCATTACTTTGCATTTATCAACACTGAATTTCACCTGCCATTTTGTTGCCCAGTCACCCAGTTTTGTGAGGTCCCTTTGTAACACTTTGCAGTCTGCTTTGACTTTAATGATCTTGAGTAGTTTTGTGTCATCTGCAAATTTTGCCATCTCCATTGTTTACTCTTTTTTCCAGATCTTTTATGAATATGTTGAACAGTACTGGGCCCAGTACAGATCCCTGAGGGACACCACCAGGTACCTCTCTCCATTCTGAGAGCTGACCATTTATTCCTATCCTTTGTTTCTCATCTTTTAACCGAGAACTGATCCATGAGCAGACCTTCCTTCTTATCCCATGAGAGCTTACTTTGCTTAAGAGTCTTTGGTGAGGGGATCTTGTCAATGGCTTTCTGTAAATCTAAGTACACTATATCCACTGGATCACCCTTGTCCATGTGCTTGTTGATCCCCTCAAAGAATTCTAGTAGATTGGTGAGGCATGATTTCCCTTTTGGGGATTCTGCTCAGGAGTCATCTACAGTGGAGCCCACATAGGGACACTACTCGAAGAAGAAGAGGAAGTTACTCACCTTGTGCAGTAACAATGGTTCTTCAAGATGTGTCCCCCTATGAGTGGTCCATGACCTGCCCTCATCCTCTCTACTTTGGAGCTCTTATCGTGAACTCTGCGGTAGAGAAGGAACTAAGGAGGGTTTGCTTGTACAGCGCTGGCTAGCCTCATGACAGAGGACAAGGGGGAGACAGCACATGTGCGGGCCCAACAGACACTGCTACCAGAGTTCTCCAATGAACAGCACAGGGTCACAAACACACCTACAGTGGATAGGGGGACACATCTTGAAGAATTATAGTTACTGCACAGGTGAGTAACTTCCTCTTCTGTTTCTCTAAATGCAAACAGCGGGTCTGCTTCTCCAGCCAGTTCTGTGCTCCCAGAAGCAGTCTCCTTGCTCCCTCTCAGGGCTCTTCTCTTCTCTTCACTTCTCTTCCTTTCCTGCTCTTCCAAGATCAGATACACAAAGCTGTAAACAATCAATCCCCTCCCTCCTGGGTTTGCAACTAGTCCCAGAAAAACCTCTCAGCCCACATGGCTAAGGCTGCGTCTACACTAGAAACTTCAAAGCGCTGCCGCGGGAGCAGTCCCGTGGCAGCACTTTGAAGGGTGAGTGTGGTCACGCGTGAGCGCTGGGCGAGAGCACTCCCAGCACTCCTGGTAATCCACCTCCACAAGGGGAATAGCTCCAAGTGCTAGGAGTGCAGCTCCCAGCGCACAAAGCCTGTCCACACTAGCACTTTAAAGTGCTTAAACTTGCTGTGCTTGGGGAGGGGGAGATGATTAGTCTCTGATTAACCTTGTCATATAGCCCATTACACTGGGCAGTGGCTTCCTATTGTTTCCAGCTATCACTGTATAAAGAGGCATTTAATCACTCCTTCCACATGAACCAGAATGAAATGGGGCTATCATACCAATCGGTTTTAATCAGATCTGTGACTGGGAGGAGCCATTAACACCTTTTCAGAATAACAGTATAAACTCAGGAAAGGGACCTGGGTGTCACTATGGTGCTCGATGATGATGGCCCAATGTGAAGTTGCAATGAACAACGCAAACCAGATGTTAGGATGCATAAGGAAAGGGATAGAGAACAATATAGAAAATATACCATTATACAATGCAATGGTACAGCCTTTTCTAGAATACTGTGTGCAGTCGTGGTCATTCTATCTCCAAGGGTGTTTAGAGATGAGCAATGAAAATTATTAGCAGCAGGGAAAAACTTGCCTATGAAGAAGATTGAAAAGATTGGGATTTTTTCCATTTGAAAATTGATGAATAAGAGGGCACGTGTTAGAAGTCTACAGTAATGAATGACAGAGAAAGTAGATTGGGAGCTTATGTTTTCTCTGTCTCAGCATAAAAATAAGGGGATATTCAGTTAATTTAAAAGATGGCAAATTCAAAACCAATAAAAGGAAATATTTGTTCAGACAACACACCGTTAAATTGTGGAACTCATTGTCAAAGTATTTCATTGAGGCCAAACCTCATAAACATTCAAAAAGGGATTGGACATTTATGGGTAAGAATATCCAGAATTGTTATAGTTAATGCTAATATAAATCTTGGAAGGGAAATTAAACCTCATGCCTCAGTGTTTAAATTAATCTCTAATAGAGATAGAAGGAGACCTAATGTGGGGGAAAGATTATCCTACATCTGCATAAAGAAGCAAGGTGTCTTGCACCTTCCTTAAAAATATCTGGTGCTTTATGAAGACTGATTGTTTGACTAGATGGACCAGGAGTCTGTTCTAGTGTGGCAATTCTTATGTTCCTATTTTAGGTTTAGTTTATACAAAAAATATTAATGGGATTTTTTTAAAATTTCAGTTAAATAATTGGTTGTACTGCACTATGCAAATTTAAAGCACTGTAAAAATGCTAAGTATTGAACTAGTTTTTAATATAACCATACTATCACTTTTTTTGTTTGTTTGTATGGTATTGTTTAGGTTAAATTGACCAGAAACCAATCTAATTTTTGTCTTTGGAGCAGAGTCAGATGCAAAATATAAACCAAGCACCAGCAGTGGTGGAAAAGTAAATTATATTGAAATGTGCATGTTAATAAACTAAGATAATAGTAACAGAGGTAAGAACTTGTACAAAAAATGGGGAGGAGGGCAAGACTGGCTCTTCCTTGGGGTTTCGGTATTTTAGGGATAATCTGTGGCTTTTTGCAAGGTTTAATCCTTCTCATCTTCCCTTTCCAGTAGGGTCAAAATCTGAACTCTCTTGTGTAACAGATTCCATTGGCTGCTGGTGCATCCTCTTTGTGTCCTTCCAGCTATGGGCAAGTCTTTCTCCCCCCTGTCAGTCAGGTAATTTGCATCAACACAGACCCTAGCTTGTTTACTAGTTTTCAAATCCTTAAGCTTTACCAATTCCAAGGCTGGACTCTGTCGTAAAGAGAGACCATCCATTTTCACTAGCATGTTAGACTCAAGGTTCTTTTGTCGTTCCATTACCAACCTCTGCTTCCACGTGGAATCAGATGTCAAGGCCACTAAGAGACTGCAAGTCATATCCAAAATATCTGGGTGTAAGCAGAGTCAGGATGAGCTCTACCCTGACATCTGGTGGTGGATTATGGGAAGTGTGGAAAGAATTTCAGGAATTGTGAAGTCTCAGAGATTTGCATGGGCACGCCCAGCATAGCCCAAGGCAACCTGGGATGGTTATTTTGACAGCTCTGGGATCCCCAATTTCTTTGTTATTGGGGCAGGATAAATAAAGTGTTGCCACCTAATTATGTGAATGAGGAACTACGAGACTGCTTTATGATAGAGATGTCTCAATATAAATTAAGTGACACTTGCTAGACAAGGGACATGGGTTCCAAAACCCAGTGAATTGAGAGAAGTTGGGGACTGGTGTGTACCTGATGGTATGGGCCCCTTTTGCATATTCTCCTCTCTCCACTGTTAAAGGGTAGAGCTAATTTTGATTCCATTAGGAGTCTATCTAGAGACTACTGAGCTGAATTCATGTGGGGCCAATGGTGCACCAGGATTCTCCTACTAAGAGATGAAATCACTGAGTGCTGTGTTAACTAGTGGGGGAGCCTGAAGACCTATCGCTAAGTGGCTGGCAGAACGGAGCAGATTGCAGCATGTTGGAGCAGCCCATGGAACAGTGAGCGGAGTGAAGCGGTTTGCAGGGATGACTGGAGGAGCGGCACAGCTGTTGTAGTGGAGCTGGTCGTGGTGAAGGCTGCAGCAGAACTCCATGGAGAGGCGGAGCATTTGGCCCTGGCCCATGTAAGGTGCCCCTTAACACCTTGTGTGGACTTCCCCCCCCCCATTTCCACCCAGGCTAGAGGGGTAAAACTCTGCAGATAAACTTTTGAATTCTGGGGTGGCACTGACCAGAGACTTTCGGGTTGTTGGACTTTGGGGTGATTGGGCTTAAGACCCTAAGGGGGAAAGGACATTGCCAAAAGTACTTGGAGGTGGGTTTTTGATTATGGTTTGTGTTATAATCCTGTTTGTGGTGTTTCTCCAATGGGATGCCACATTGTTTCCTTCCTTTATTAAAAGGATTTTGCTACACTCAGACTCCGTGCTTGCGAGAGGGGAAGTATTGCCTCCTAGAGGTGCCCATGGGGGTATGGTATGTTAAGTGTCCCAGGTCACTGGGTGGGGGCTCGAGCCGGTTATACATTGCGTTACTGAAACGGAACCCCTGGATACTGAACTCAGCCCTTCTTGCTGCCAACTCAGAGGGGCAGAAGAGTTAGTTACATAGGGATGAGAGTTTTCCTGCTCCCTCCTGCATCCTGGTAACCCAGTAACCAGTAACCTGATCTTTCCTCAGGACTGGAGTCATAGACTGCCTACTTAATGAATCACCATGGAGACATTCATGTTCCAACAACATTGTCTCTCTAATAAGCTGGTTAAGCTTATAAGGCTGTTTAAATTCCCTAACCATTTTTATTTCATTTCAAACCTTTTCAAAGCTGTCCACACTGTGTCTTTCTAGAGCAAAGTCAGTAGATGTATACACCTGTAGCGGGGTGGACCCCTGCTTCTGCCCTGAAGGGTTAAAAACAGCCCTGGGAGAGGGCTGTGGCTGGAGAAAGCAGCTTTTAGGCTGGGCTGATTGGGAGAAGGGGCTGCAGCTGGGGCCATGCCCCAAACAGACTCAGCTGGCCCTATAAAGGCAGAGATGCCAGGGGCAGACATGAGTCCCCCCCTCTGCCTGTAGCGGAAGAAGGGCCTGGCTGCAGGGAGCTAGACATAGGGTACCTGACTGGAGCAGGGCTGGGAAAAGGCAGAGGAGTTGGGGAGCTCCAGCCTGGAAAGCCTCAGGCTGCGGCCTAGCACAAGGTCAACAGGTACTGGGGGTTGCAAAGGGCAGCCAGGGGTAGGCAAAGGCAGGAGGTCCAAACCCACCCTTGCCAGTGATGAGTAGGCTGATACTGCAGTCTGTCCCAGGGCGTGGGGACTAGATAACGACTGGCAGTAGCCATTTACTGAGATGAGGTGGGGATATAGGTTGGGGGTTTCCTGGGGAGGGGACACCCTGAGAGAAAGGAGTTACTGCCAGGGGGCAGCACCCTATGTGAAGGGGCACCGGGTCCAGGGAGAGAGACTGGGGTCAGAGAACAGGTGGATCACCGGACTGCAGAGGGTGCTCCAGAGCTGGGACGAGCTAACTCCCAGGAGTCACCAGCAGGAGGCGGCGCAGGGGTGAGTCCGCTCGTCTACAACACCTCAGAAAGACTCTGGCAGTTAGGAATTGGAACAAGTCTCCCAAACAAACTGTTGCTTTCTCTATATACAGTGATTCATCCTAAATTAACTCAATCAAATCACTTCCGCATCCATCAGTTGCAGCAAGCTGCTTGCAAAAACTACCATGAAGATTTTCCTTTTCAGGAATCTTTCTAAGCAACAACCCATTTTTCACAGAAATTTTGCCCTTACCTTTTTCACCTGGGGCTTCCCCTAAAGGAACATTTTTCTGAGCAACAACAGACTCTTTCTGGGTTTCACTTGAAATCCAGAATCACCTGTGACCCATCAGGAGGATTTTCACAAAACCGCCTTTCAGGTAAACAGTTAGACTTCATAGTCACAAGATTAGAAGTATTCTCTTCCTTGTTACAAGTTTTCACATGGTCAGTGGGTATCATAGTCAAATCACCTTCATGCTTTCCTTGTGCCCTGGCTGTGATATCACCCTGATCAGACAAGGTTGTCACATCTTTTCCCAGCAACACACAAGCAACAGGCAAAATAGAAGCACCAGAATCACTTGGTCTCTGGGAGCAATTTATGACATTAACTGGATGCAACCTAGTTACAATAACAGAGAATCCTGTGGTACCTTATAGACTAACAGACGTTTTGGAGCGTGAGCTTTCATGGGTGAATACCCACTTCGTCAGATGCAGGTAGTGGAAATTTCCAGGGGTAGGTATATATATGCTAGCAAGCAAGCTAGAGATAGCGGGGTTTGTTCATCAGGAGGTGGTGGCCCTGTTCTAGAGCGAGCAGGTGTGTAAACCAAGGGGAGAAACTAGTTTCATGTAATGGACAGCCATTTCAAATGTCTTTGTTTAGTCCAAGCTGATGGTCTGTCATTTCGATGACTAGAAGCTCAGCCAGTTCTTTTCTCTTGGAGTCTGGGTCATTGAAGTTTTTTGCTGTCGTGATGGCCATCCTTTAAGGTCTGCTTCTAGTAGTGTGGGCCAGGGAGGTTGAAGATGTCTCTCCTACAGGTTTTTGTGTATATTGCCATTCCTGAATTATCTGATGTGTGTACCATTTATCCTTTTCCGTAGTGACTGTCAGTTTGCCCGATGTACATAGCAGAGGGCAATTGCTGCATTATGATGGCGATATTACAAACTTGGTGGAACGTGCAGGTGAATGAACCAGGATGGGATGTCTGATTGGTTAAGGTCCTGTTGATGGTTCGCTGGTGGTAGATATGTGAGCCAGAGTTGGCATTGGCGTTTTGTTGCATGGATTGGTTCTGAGTTCTAGAAGTTACTATGGTCGGTGGTGCAGTTTCTGGTGAGATACGTTCAAGGTGGCAGGTTGTCTGTGGCACGGATTGGCTCTGCCACCAAGACCTGTTGGAAGTTGGGATCATCTGTCCAGGATGGATTTACGTTTCCTGATGATGGCGTTGACGGGTTTTAGCTTGGGGGCTGTAGTGTGGTGTCAGTGGAGTCCTTGGGTTTCTTTCCTTGGTTTGTCTTGCCAGTAGGTAGGCCCTTCTGGTAACATGTTCTGGCTTCAATCGTCTGTTGATCTTGTTTTCCCTAAATTTCCTTGGTGCGGGTATTGTAGTTCTTGAGAAACTGCTGGCCTTCAGTTCATCTGAAATTTGACACCTCAGCTTCTGGCTAAACAAAGATCTTTGAATGTGCTTGCCTAACTCAGAACCAGTTCTCCTCCCTTGGTTTCACACCTATCTGCTCGTCAGTGATCCCTCTTCTCCCTATTGATATTAACTCGTTATCGTTTGCTTTTGCTTGGCTTGTCATCGGCTGATATAATACTACCCTGGATATATTTCCCTATAACCTGGTCTGCGTAAGTGGGTATTCACCCACGAAAGCTCACGCTCCAAAACGTCTGTTAGTCTATAAGGTACCACAGGATTCTCTGCTACTTTTACAGATCCAGACTAACACGGCTACACCTCTGATACTTGACACCTAGTTACAATGTCATCATTCCTAGCAGACCCAAATTCAGGACCATTTCCCTCCTGGGCTTTAGTTGTATCCAGAATCAACTCTGGGTCAACTGATAGATTTTCAACCATCATAGGCTGACAGGCTTCTTCTGTCTACTCTACAAACAGAAAAAAGCTGGAGAAACATTCCCCTTTAACAGACAAAAGCTTGGTATATCCTTTCCTTTGTCCCAGCACACATGGCTATTCACAGACAACTGCTTGGAGCCTGGGGTAGCTCCCTTCATGGGCAAGTCATTACCCCTAACAGTCAGAGGACCATTTCCTTCACTGTCACAATTCTTCACACTGATAACAGGTAAGGTAGAGGGATACTCGTGTTCCACTAACCTTGCCTTCCCAAACTGCTGATTAGACAAAGCCGTCAGCTCAGAAGTCTGCCTATGTTCATCTATATTTCCTTTGCCTTCCCCTCCTTTAACAGATAAACTGCTGTTTTCCACAAATAGTGTCTTATTACACTGAGCTACTTTAAGCATATCACTTTTACCTGGGTCAGGCTGACTTTCCCAAGCTTTATTAGCCAACAACGTATCACTCACCAAAATGTCCCCTTTCCTTCCTCAGTTAGGGCTTTAACTTGAGCAGCAATTTTAATTTGCTCTAGAGAAACATCTTCCTGAGCCTTATCTAATGCCAGATTCACTTCTGAGATACCAGAAAGACACTCAGAATTTTTTTCCATATATGCATTTCTTCTTTGCACAGACAAACAGCTATCTTCCTCAGACAAATATTTGGAGAAACCCTCCATAAGCAAATCCTTGCCCATAATAGACACAGGTTCTGAATTATTTCTTTTCTTTTCTGTGACTGGTTTGTCATCAGTTTGACTGAATAAAGCTTTAATATCATCCCCAATCAAAAGATCCTTAGGCAATAACTTCCTTATACCAGCTATAACTTCATGTTTAACACCATTCCATTCAAGATGGATTCTGGCTAAAGTAAACTCCAAGAGGATTGCAATATTCTCATACTGATCTGATAAATAATCTTCCTCTTTGACAAGATCTGCTTTGACAAGAGTGATGTTAGAAGCTGTAATTTGCCCTAAACAGCTTTTACTATTGACTTTTACAGTCACTGCACAAGGGTTACCTTCACCTGAGCTCACAGTAAAAGCATTTACATAAAAGGTGGCAGTGTTGGTAAATGTGGTTACACACAGTTAACTGCTTAGAGTCAAACAACATACCAACATTGTTACAAACTGGATAAATTCTATCCCCATCTTTGCTGGTGAGAGGAGCTGGCTGTTCAAAATGATACAGTTCCTGTTCCTTTATTCTCTTGAGTTGGAGCTTAAGTCTGTCCACTTTTGCCTTAGCTTCTAGTTCCTGTAATTGAAGATATGCCATTCTTTGCCATTCTTTGTTCATGTTCAAAACACAGGTGTTCTCTTTCAGCAGCTTCTCCTTCCATATCAGCTATGTTTTGCTTTTGTTCAAGTTCTAACTGCTGGTTTCTCATTGCAAGCATTTTTGCTGGGTCTGCTACCTTATCACTGGCAATTAACAGATTTTTCAGTTCCTGCTCTGGGGCCTTTTGCTTAAAATACAAAACTCTCTGTAAGCACAATTCTTCAAGGCTTTTTCTGCCAGGATCCTGATCATAGGTCACTTGCTGTAACTGACTTTTAACTCTTAAACTCTCCAATATCAAAATTAAATGTTGACAAGCATGTGCAAAAACCCAATTAACCTGTGGTAATGTGCATCCTGCTGACTACACCACTCTGACGGGGTCCTTGTGAGGAGCCAGCTAGTTACTCGGAGTGAACTGCAAAGAATGAGGCAGCCAAACCCCAAAGAGCTGGTGGATATTCCAATACTTGAGCTATTTTATGCTGGCATGGTGAATCTATTACCTTATTGGTTACTCAGAAGACCAAACAACACAGTGTGCTTAAAGTAATCCAGCCTCAGGCCTCCATCCAGGTACACACGTCAAATATGAAAATTTTTGTAAATCTTATTTCAACATATAAAGGAAAAGATTCTACCAATCCCAAAAGATCAGACATATTACCTCCCAGGTTAATGAATGTTTCAGATCTTACCCAAATACATGCTAAAGCCAATTCTTATTAATTAAAATCTAAAGTTTTATTTATAAAAGGAAAGAAAGGTAGTGAGAGTTAAAATTGGTTAAAGGAATCAATTACAAACTGTAATGGCAGATTTCTTGGTTCAGGCTTGTAGCAGTGGTGGAATAAACTGCTGGCTTATTTAAAGTCTCCGGAGTACATTCACAGTTTGGATGGGTCTTCAATCCTGCTTCTTACCTTTGGAGGAACCTTGCTACAACCTGAAGCTCTGAACAATGGACTGAATGAGCCATCCAAGCTGTGGAAGTACTCCAGAAGATTAACGGATGGGGGGAAGTGGTAAATGTGGTATATCTTGACTTTAGTAAGGCTTTTGATACTGTCTCGCATGACCTTCTCATACACGGACTATGGAAATACATCCTAGATGGAGCTTCTATAAGGTGGGTGTAGAACTGGATGGAAAATCATCCCCAGAGAGTAGTTGTTAGTGGTTCATAGTCATGCTGGAAGGACATAATGAGTGGGGATCAGTTCTGGGTCCGATTCTGTTCAATATCTTCATCAGTGAATTAGATCATGGTATTGAGAGTACACTTATAATGTTTGCAGACAACACCAAGCTGGGAGGGGTTGCAGCTGCTTTGGAGGATAGGATTAAAATTCAAAATAATTTGGACAAATTGGAGAAATGATCTGAAGTAAATAGGATTAAATTCAATAAGGGCAAATGCAAAGTACTCCACTTAGGAAGGAACAATCAGTTGCACGCATACAAACTAATAAATGACTGCTTAGGAAGAAGTATTGTGGAAAGGGATCTAGGGGTCATAGTGGCTCAAAAGCTAAGTATGAGTTAATAGTGAAACACTTGCAAAAAAAGGAAACATCATTCTGGGATGTATTAGCAGGAAGTTTGTAAGCAAGACATGAGTAGTAATTTTTCTGCTCTACTCCATGCTGATTAGGCCTCAACTGGAGTATTGTGTCCAATTTTGGTTGCCACATTTCAGGAAAGATGTGGACAAATTGGAGAAAATCCCGAGAAGAGCAACCAAAATGATTAGTGGTCTCGAAAACGTGATATCTAAGGGAAGATTGAAAAAATTGAGTTTGTTTAGTCTGGAGAAGAGAAGACTGAGATGGGACATAACAGTTTTCAAATACATAAAAGGTTGCTACCAGGAGGAGGGAGACTTGTTCTCAACCTCTGAGGATAAGAGAAGAATCAATTAAATTTCAGCCAGGACTGTTCAGGTTGGACATTAGGAAAAACTTCCTAACTGTCAGGGTGGTTAAGCACTGGAATAAATTGCCTAGGGAGATTGTGAATCTCCATCACTGAAGATTTTTAAGAGCAGGTTAGACAAACATCCATCATGGATAGTCTAGCCCAGGGGTAGGCAACCTATGGCATGTATTCCAAAGGAGGCACACAAACTGATTTTCAGTGGCACTCACACTGCCCGAGTCCTGGCCACCGGTCTGGGGGGCTCTGCATTTAATTTAATTTAAATGAAGCTTGTTAAACATTTGAAAAACCTTATTTACTTTACATACAACAATAGTTTAGTTACATATTATAGACTTAGAGAAAGAGACCTTCTAAAAACGTTGAAATGTATTACTGGCACATGAAACCTTAAATTAGAGTGAATAAATGAGGACTCGGCACCCCACTGCTGAAAGGTTGCCGACCCCTGGTCTAGCCAAAACTTATTCCTGCCATGAGTGCAGGGGACTGGACAAGATGATCTCTCGAGGTCCCTTCCAGTCTTACGATTCTATAATTCCCACTGAAGGAAATCAAGGCAGCCAAAAGACTGCTTCTGGGAATTTTGCTTTCAGTGAACGACTATAGGGGATGTTGTAAACAACCCCTGAATTGCTCTCCCCCATCCCATCCCTGAACACCACCAAAATCCAATCCTTTAAATGAAATGTGTAGTGACTGAGGACTGGTCTACAGTACGCATTTAAACCGATTTTAGTAGTGTTAAACTGATTTAACCCTGCACCCGTCCACATAACGAGGCCCTTTATATCGATATAAAGGGCTCTTAAAACTGGTTCCTTATCTTCTGTACACTCCCTGCACCCGACATCAGAGTAGAGGAAGTATCGGGCGCTGAAATCGGTGAATAACCATATCGAGCGAATATGGGGGGTTTAAGTGTTGGCCGCAAATGATGAGTATTTGGCCCAGGCGGTATCCCACACTGCACCACTACCCCTATGAACCATCTCCTGGAAACAAGCTGAACTCCGGATCGCACTGGGCAGGAGATGTAGGAAAAGCCCCGGTGAACTTTTGAATTCATTTCCTGTTTGCCCCAGCGCGGAGCTCTGATCAGCACACAGGTGCGGATGCAAGTCCCAAATCCAAAGAGGCTCCAGCATGGACTGTATGGGAGATACTCGGATCTGATCGCTGTATGGGGAGACAAATCTGTTCTATCATGGAGCTCCGTTACAGAAATGAAATCCAAAAAGCATTTGAAAAAAATTCTCCAGGCTATGATACAGAGTCACAGCACAGTGCTGTGTGACAAACGGAAAGCCAAAGAATATCAAGATGGAACTTTGCCATAGATAGAGGAAGAGGAGGGGGCGTAGATGGGCAGGGGCTCCCATGCTATCCCGTCAGATCTCCCAAAAAGTATTTGCAGTATACTTGGCGTGAGCTCCAGAATGCCTGTAGGGTCAAAAACACGATGCCTTGTCCGGTGATTGGTTCAGGGTATAGCTCATCAATTTACCCCATCCTCGCCCGCACCCCGGCGGGAAAGAAGAAAAAGGGAAAAGAATCGGTTCTGGACTTATTGCTGACTTTTTTTTTCAATGGTCCACCACTACCTTGATCGCTGTATCTGGCTAGGGTAGATCTCCGCCGGTTGGCCGTGGTCAAAAGCTACCGCACTGAACCGGGTGTTTTGCAGCAACTCCTCAGATCCCTCAGATCTACCAGTGGCAGATGGTACGTGAGAAGGGATCTCGGTTAGCTGTCCTTCGTCTGAACATCTCCGGTGAGTGCTCCTGGCTGGCATGCTCGCGTCTCAGAGTGAGGACGCCGTAGGGTCTGGCCTCCTATCTTTAATAGATATAAAATAGGACTACTTTTGACAAC
>NC_133769.1:1241748-1297674 GCF_003597395.2 Chelonoidis abingdonii
CTGATTTACACCTGCCACGTCCATATACGAGGCCTTTAATCGATTAAAGGGCTCTTAAAACTGGTTCTCTGTACTCCTCCCGAACGAGAGGAGTAGCGCTGAAATCGGTAAATAACATATCGGTCATAGGGTTAGTGTGGCCGCAAATCGATGTATTGGCCAGGCGGTATCCACACTGCACCACTAATGACCACTCTGGAAAGCAAGCTGAACTCGGATGCACTGGGCAGGAGATAGGAAAAGCCCGTGAACTTTTGAAATTCATTCCTGTTTGCCCCAGCGCGGAGCTCTGATCAGCAACAGGTGCGGATGCAAGTCCCAAATCCAAAAGAGCTCCAGCATGGACTGTAGGGAGATACTGGATCTGATCGCTGTATGGGGAGACAAATCTGTTCTACTGCAGCTCCGTTACAGAAGATGAAATGCCAAAAGCATTTGAAAAAAACTTCCCAGGCTATGATACAGAGTCACAGCACAGTGCTGTGTGACAAACGGAAAGCCAAAAATTCAAATGGACTTCATAAGAGGAAAGGAGGGGGGCTGAGGGATCCCAGCTATCCCGCAGTCCCCAAAAAGTATTTGCATCATTGCGCTGAGCTCCGAGATGCCTGTAGGGTCAAACACATTGTCCGGTGATTGGTTCAGGGTATAGCTCATCAATTTACCCCTCCTCCTCCGCGCCCGGAAAGAAAAGGGAAAAGAATCGTTTCTTGACTTTTTTTCAATGTCCACCCTATGTCTGCTGTATGCTGGCTAGGACGCGTCGTGCAAGCCGACGGGCAGCATCCTCTCCCTCCTACCAGGTGGCGAGATGGTACAGTGGAGAAGGACTGGTCAGCCGTCCTTCGTCATGGCATCGCCGTGAGTGCTCCTGGCTGCACTCTCAGGTGAGGACGGCCGGGGCTGCCTCTTTAAAAAATAGGAAATGACTCCTGGTTATCCCGGCAGCTGGTACAGAACGGCGGATAGCTGCCTGCATCATGAAGCAACTGGGGGGCTGAGCTACCATGCAGGCTCCCCCTGCTTGCCATGTCCATGAAAAGAAAGGATGTCTTTCTGGACTTATGTAACTGGCCCTGGAATACGGAGCTATCGATAGCAGTGGGATTGCTGGGCATCCTCCCCCAGCGCACCACCATTTAATGTCCTGCCTGGAAATCCACAGCAGCTATGGAGGCTAGCCTCCCCTTCATTTTATCGTCGCCTACACAAAGTCTGCTGTTTCTTTAATCCTTCACTACCAATTTCTTTACTATTACTTGGACTATTCCATCACAAATGGGGGGAAACCGCAACGGTAGCCCGGAGGTTGGGGGACATGGGCTAAGCAAACGGGTGCCGGTTGATTTGAGGTGAACCGCTAGGCAGCCGATAGCAATGGCAGAGCTCATCATTATGCGAGATCTGACATGGAGCGGCTGTGCTCTCTAGTACACTGGTTCTCTAGTACACTTGCCCCATATTCTAGGCAGGACTGACTCTATTTTTAGATACAACATAAAGGAGGGAATGACGTGGGGGGTCATTTCCATTTTTGTCTTTGCACCCCCAGCTGATCGTAGCGAAGGTCAATCAGGAGCACCCATGACAGTAGCAGACGATACAGAATGACTGATAACCGTCATTGCATCGCCAATTTACAACAGCATGGTAGACAGTACAGTAGGGATGGTAACCATCTCTGCTACCTTGCAAAGGCAAATGAATACTGCTGTGTAGCGCTGCAGTACCACCTCTGTCAGCAGCATCCAGTACACCTATAGTGACAGTGACAAAAGGCAAAATGGGCTCCATAGTTGCCGTGCTATGGCGTCTGCCAGGGCAATCCAGGGAAAAAGGGTGCGAAATGATTGTCTGTCGTTGCTTTCACAGAGGAAGGAATGAGTGATGACATTTACCCAGAATCACCCATGACACTGTTTTTGCACCATCATGCATTGGGATCTCAACCCAGAATTCCAATAGGTGGGGGAGACTGCAGGAACTATGGGATAGCTATGGGATAGCTACCCACAGTGCAACGCTCCAGAAATTGACGCTAGCCTTGGTACATGGACGCACACCACCGAATTATTGTGCTTTGTGTGGCCGCGTGCACTCGACTTTATACAATCTGTTTTACAAAACCGGTTTATGTAAAATCAGAATAATCCTGTAGTGTGGACGTACCCTGAATGATGCCATTGCTGTGGCTATCCCTCTTTCAAATGAGGTGAGGCAGGAAACTGCGGGCTAAACTGTCCTACCAGTGAAATAAACAGATAGTAATGGAATGTTAGCTGTGTTGGGTATGATGGGTGAGTTAATATTTTTTTATTGGACTAACAACGGCTGGGGAAAGCAAAAAGGTTCTGAGCTCTGCAAAGCTCTTCCTCAGGTCACCTGAAGGACATAAGAACGGCCATAGCGGATCAGACCAAAAGTCCATCAAGCCCAGTATCCTGTCCTCTGACAATGGCCAATGGCAGGTGCCCCAAAGGGAATGAACAGGCAGGTTATTATCAAGTGATCCTTGCCCTGTCACCTAATCCCAGCTTCTGCCAAACAGAGGCTAGGGACACCCTTCCTGCCCATCTTCCATTAATCTGTCTAGCTCCCTTTTGAACCCAGTTATAGTATTGGCCTTCACAACACGCTCAGGCAAGGAGTTCCACAGGTTGACAGTGCATTATGTGGAAAAAATACTTTATTGTGTTTGTTTTAAATCTGCTACCTATTAATTTCATTCAGTAGCCCCTTGTTCTTATGAGGAGTAAACACTTCCTTATTTACTTTCTCTATACCAACTCATGATTTTATAGACCTCTATCATATCCCCATTAGTTGCCTCTTTTCCAAGCTGAAAAGTCCCAGTTTTATTAATCTCTCCTCATACGGAAGCCATTCCAGACCCCTAATCATTTTTGTTGCCCTTTTCTAAACCTTTTCCAATTCCAATATAACTGTTTTGAGATGGGGCGACCACATCTGCATGCAGTATTCAAGGTGTGAGCATACCATGGATTTATATAGCAGCAATGTGATATTGTCTGTCTTAGTATCTATCCCTTTCTTGATTATTCCCAACATTCTGTTCATTTTTTTGACTGCCACTGCACATTGAGTGGATGATTTCAGAGAACTCTCCACAGTGACTCCAAGGTCTCTTTCTTGAATGGCAACAGCTAATTTAGAGCCCATCATTTTGTATGTATCATTAGGATTATGTTTTCTAATGTGCAGCACTTTGCATTTACCAACATTAAATTTCATCTGCCATTCTGTTGCCCAGTCACCCAGGAAGGACCCACTTTGGGTCTCTAGTACTTTAACAGGAGTCTGTGAGGTGAGACTTGACCCTCATCCTTGAAAAAGAAGAATTTTCCTCATTTATTTTAATTAAAACTGAGAATAGGGGTTGTGTGGCTTCCTTGGGGCGGGACAGGGGAGGAGCGCTGGTCAGCTCCTGGCACTTTAGTTTGTGGGGCAGAGAGACTGATTAACCCCATGTGCTTTGGGAGCAGAGGGGAAGGCTGGTCATGGTCAACTGCTTGCAATTTGGGGGTTACAGGAGAGACACAGCAGCCCCTTGTGCTTTGAGGGTGGGAGGGAAGGCAGATCAGCCCCTTGTGTTTTAGAGGGGTGGGGGAGACTGGTCAGCTCCTTATGCTTTGTGTGTGTGTGTGCGGGGGGAAGTTGGTCAGCCGCTTGCACTTTGAGGGCGTGGGGTGATGGATGGTCAGCCCCTTGCGCTTTGGGGGAATGGGGGGGGGGAGTTGGGTGTGTGTATGTGTGAAGGGGGCTGGTCGGCCCCTTGCGCTTTGGCAGTGTGCGTGAGGGGGGCTGGTCGCCCCTAGCGCTTTGGGGAAGTGTGTGTGGGGGAGGCTGGTCGACCCCTTGCGCTTTGGGTTGTGTTTGGGGGAGGCTGGTGGCCCCTTACGCTTTGGGTGTGTTAGGGGGAGCTGGTCGCCCCATGCACCTTCTAGATCTGTGTGGGGGGGAGAGGCGGTCGGCCCCTTGTGCTTGGGAGCAGTGTGCGTGGAGGGGGCTCTGGTCGCCCCTAGCCTTTTGGGGAAGTGTGTGGGGGGGGCTTGGTCGGCCCCTTGCGCTTTGGTGTGTTGGGAGGAGGGCTGGTTGGCCCTTGGCACTTTGGGAACGTGTGTGGGGGGAGAGAGGCTGGTCGGGCCACTTGCGCTTTGGGTGTGTGTATTGCGAAGGGGGCTGGTCCGGCCCCCTTGCGCTTTGGCAGTTGGCGTGAGGGGGGCTCGGTCGCCCTAAGCGCTTTGGGGAAGTGTGTGGGGGAAGGCTGGTCGACCCACTTTTGCGCTTCTGGGTGTGTTGGGGGGAGGCTGGTTGGCCCCTTGCACTTTGGGAACGGTGGGGGGAGAGTAGGCCTGGTCGGCCCACTTGCGCTTTGGTGTGTGTATGTGTGAAGGGGGCTGGTCGGCCCTTGCGCTTGGCAGTGTGCGGGGGGGGCTGGTCGCCTAGCGCTTGGGGAAAGTTGTGTGGGGAGGCTGGTCCACCCTTGCGCTTTGGGTGTGTGGTAGGTGTGAAGGGGCGGTCGGCTGGCTTGGCAGTGGGTGCGCTGAGGGGGGCTGGTGCCCCTAGCAGCTTGGGGAAGTGCTGTGTGGGGAGGCTGGATCGCCCCGGTGGCTTTGGGACGTGTCGTGGGGGGGAGGCTGGTCGCTCCTTGCGCTTTGTGTGTGTGTGGGGAGAGGCTGGGCAGCACCTTGTGCTTTGGGTGTGTGTGGGGTGGGTGGGGAAGGCCTGGGTAAGGCCCCTAGCGCTTTGGGGCATGTGTATGGGGGAGAGGTGGCAACCCCCTTGCGCTTTGGATGTGTGTGGGAGAAGAGGCTGGGTGGTCCTTGCGCATCTGGTGTGTGTGTGTGGTGTGTGTGTGTGTGTGTGTGTGGAGGCTGGTCAGTCCACTAGCCTTTGGGGTGTGGGGGTGGTGAGGCTGTGGGGCCGCTAACGCTGGGGTTGGGGGTGTTGGTGAGGAGAGGCGGGCCCTAAGCGCTTTGGGATCTGTGTGGGGGAGGCTGTCGGTCCCTTTGCGCTTTGGGGGGGAGAGGCTTGGTCAGCCCCTAGTGCTTGGGGTGTGTGTGTGGGGAGGCCTGGACGCGCCCCTAGCGCTTTGGGGGTGGGGTGGGGGGAAGGCTTGGGACGGCCCCTAGCGCTTTGGGGGGTGGGGGGGATGAGGCTGGCACGGCCCCTAGCGCGCTTTGGGGGTGTGTGGGGGGAAGGCCTAGTGGACAGCCCTAGCGCTGGGGGGGGTGGGGGGAGAGGCTGACGGCCCCTAGCGCTTTGGGGGGGGTGGGGGGAGGCTGGGCGGCCCTTGCGCTGTTATCCTACGGACTCTCTCATATTGAGAGGGGGGAGGGGCGAACACCCGCCCCCCACGCCCGGGAAGCGCTTTCCCGCCCCTCAGATTTGGAGACGAGACGACTGCGCAGGGCGGCGGGGCGGGGCGGGCGGCGGTCTGGCCGAGCCTCGCCGCTCCTTGGTAACGGGACGTGAGAGGCGTATACAAAGGGAGACCCCGCCCTACTCTCGAGAGGCCACGCCACACTGGCTGCTCCGCCCTGGCGCGCGGCGAGAGCGCGAGCGGCCGCGGGTGCGGCGAGCGGTGGTGCCACGCGCTCCGGGCCGCAGCCCGTGCAGGCGAGGCGGTGTGTTTGCACGCGCGCCGGGGGGCGATGGGTGGCTCCGCTGAGGCGGGGGAAGCGTGTGCCCGGCCAGACGTGCACCATCGCTCCCAGCGCGCGGGGTGCTCGTTGGGCTCTGCAACGGTGCGGTGTCCCTGGGGGCGGGGCGGCTCCGCGGTTACATGCCTGATTTGGGGCTTGGACGTAAGGTGGAAGCTGCTCTTTCCCATGTGCGGCTCTGGGCTTGTGAGGGGGCGGTCCCGACTGGGGAACGAGTGCGAGGCCTGGATGGACAGCACTGCAGGCAGCCCTCACTCGCCTTTCTGCAGGGAGAAAATAAACCGCAGAAGTGCAGGCAGGACCCGCGCTAGAGTTTTTCGCGCCCTAGGCGCAGGGCCATTTTGCTGCCCCGCGCACCACTCCTGCAGCTCCAGTGGAGCTGCTGCAGCCGTGCCTGCGGCAGCTCCACTGGAGCCGCAGACCAACAGACCCTCTGCAGGCACAACTGCGGCAGGTCCACCGGAGCTGCCTGCTGCCCCCACCCCGGCAAAATGCCGCCCCCCGAAAATCCTGGCACCTAGGCGATTGCCTAGTTCGCCTCAATGGAAGCGCAGGCCCTGAGTGTAGGGTTGGAAGGGTCCTCAAAGGCCATCTAGTCCGTTCCTGCTGCGCTCAGGCAAGATTCAGTGCACCTCAACCACCCCTACCTGGGGGGGTTAGCCTGGTTTGAAATCCTCCAGCGATAACCTGTTCCAGACAGTGCTGCTTAACTTCCTTGGACACGACGGGTGCATTGCTGATCACGTGTGAGAAAGTTTCTTTGGCAAGTGAATTCTCCTGATAGGAGAGAATGTTTCCCTCCCTCTCCAATCACAAATGCAATTTTGGAACTGAAGTTGATTATTAAGGGGAAGGGTTGTTAACCATAAACTGTAGTAATTTAACAGAACTATTGCACATCTACGACCACTAGGTTCTTTCCCAGTTTGCTATCTGTGTAACACAGTGAGCTGCAATTTAGGTCTCTTCCCTCACCTTCTTTCTTAACTCATTGCACTTCTGATATTCAGATGGTCTCTTACAACAGAGGACAACTCCTGTCTTGTCTTACAGCAAAGCAGGAAATCTTTAGCAGACTATGGAATCATGAACTACCGGTGTAGATGATTCAACAGATCTGTTTTTGCAACTTACAGTTAAAAGAGTTCTAGCCTACTGTAGTTATCTGTAGAAGATTGAAGTTTTTTTGAGGGGGAGTTCATTTTATTACCTGTTCCATTTCCTTTTTGTAAATAGCCATAGGGATGAGGCGGGAATAGAGAGCAATACTGTGATATCTGCATAGTGTGTAACCCTTTGCATGATTTGTATATTGCAGGGTCTATCTTCAGGTCTTCATGCTGAGTCCATCAGTTCAGGTCAATAAAAGGACTTACCATGGTAATACAAATTAATTTTTTTAATGTACAATTATATTTATGCAGTACAATCTGAACTAATTGGGCACAGGAGTTCAAAATTAGAGTAGACAGGGTGCATAAACTAGCTTACTAATGTTCAGTGATAGTGTACATAATGAATGGTAATAAACGTATACAATATTCTTGTTCCAGTCTTGAAGATGGATTTCACTACTTCATACAGTACTGTATGAACATATTGTGCTGTGGTGTCCCTGTTAAATAAATAGCTGATTTCTCTTTAAAAGAACTGCTTCTTTGCCACCAAGTTACACTGCATCGTCGTCTTCTTGTCCATCAAACCACTGCTAAGGGATTTCCAGTGCCTGAAGACATCAAAATGTGAAAGGATGTCAACATGTTCTTCATTAACAGCACTTTTGTTATGTTGCTAAGGCACTTTGACCAATGTGTAAGGAAGGTCAGTACACCCTTGCTGTGAGTGCACCTGACCTGTACTCCTTACTCAAGTAAATACCTGTGTACCTTATTGATCAAGGGATAAAAACGGTTCATATAACTAGTCATTTATAAGACCAGTGATCATTACATTGGGGTTCTACTGTATTATGAAGCTGAAAGGCTCATTTTCAAGGCTGATGAACACAAGGTGACCTACCTAACTTACATTTTAAGTT
The DNA here is from genome assembly GCF_003597395.2 of Chelonoidis abingdonii. Lineage (NCBI taxonomy): Eukaryota > Metazoa > Chordata > Testudines > Testudinidae > Chelonoidis > Chelonoidis abingdonii. The sequence goes on from NC_133769.1 coordinate 1,249,471, forward strand.
GTATGTTTGGATGCACCAGTTTCTGCTTTGCAATATTTGTAAGTAGGCAGTAAAGTATTGCACCTGCTTCATAACATGAAAATTCTGACCACATGGGGTCAATAAAGATTCCATTGCACTTTCCGCAAGAGTAGAAATGTCCAACATCTTCGGAAGGTGCCAAAATACTGTGGTGCTGTGCACGGAATAAGAACCGGAATAGAATAGCTACTTAGATCTTGTTTGGATCTGTGAACTGTCTGAGCTATACCTCCGTGAGATGAGGGAGGGCCACAATCTGTTCAATGCCATACAAGTGAGATGCAGCCCTTGGATGCCTTAGAAATTTATAAGAGATCCTTAGGTTGGAATCCTCTAGGTTATGTTGCAACATGTCAGCAGAATACGCAGACTTCAGCTTCCTGTTCCGCAGTTTAATGGAGAGACAGGAAATGGGGACCCAGAGCTCATCAGAAATAATGAAAGTACTTCACTGCTAATAATGATTGTGGGCAAGCAAAGAAGCGGGAGGTTAGAGGCATCTCTCACAACGAAGGAGAGCAGTAGTGGGGAGACAATTGCCATCTCCTGAATAACTGTGTGGCCCCATAACAAGTTGTACTTAAATATAGTGTCTTTCATTGTGAAAGATCACAAAATGCTGTGCACACTTTAATACTATGGGACTAACTTCCAGCAGTAAAGTAACTGCGCTTCAAAAATTTGCCAGTGCATCAGTTTTCAGGGCACAAATGTATGGGAGTGTAATTCAGGAGGGTTGCTTAAAAATCTATCTACGTAAGCAGTGCACTTATGTCATTGGGGGGAGGGATAGCTCAGTGGTTTGAACATTGGCCTGCTAAACCCAGAGTTGTGAGTTCAATCCTTGAGGGGGCCATTTGGGGATTGGTCCTGCTTTGAGCAGCGCGTTGGACTAGATGATCTCCTGACGTTCCTTCCAACCCTAATAATCTATGATTCTATGATAAACCATACAGGTTCCATTACAATGAGTATTCAGCAAATTATAGCTGTGCAACTACTACTTGTATGAAAGTTTGTCATTTATGCTAATAGATGTCTGATTGCAAACAGTTTGCTTTCCACATGACAGGTAGTGTTGTATCCTAATCCTTCATTCCCTACAGCAGGGGGTCTCAAACTGGTGGTTGGGACCCCTCGGAGGGTCGTAAAGTTATTACATGGGGGGTCACAAGCTGCCAGCGTCCACCCCACACCCGGCTTTGCCTCTAGCATTTATAATGGTGTTAAATATGTAAAAAGTGTTTCTAATTTATAAGGAGGGGTCGCACTCAGAGGCGTGCTATGTGAAAGGGGTCACCAGTACAGAAGTTTGAGAACCACTGCCCTACAGCTTGTGCTCTGCATTTTTCTTCAGGGAGGGATTGGTTTACTCTTTCTGGGGATGCTGCAGTTTGGCTCTGTGTGTTTCATTTGAATAGCATTTCCTCTTATTTTTACCATACATATTCCTTCATGTTTATCTGTGGATTGATTTAGATGGGTCATGTTCCAGGATTGTGTCACTGAGTTTCCATTTATGCCTCTCTTCTGCTGACGTGTACTGAGCCATGGAAGTACTTCGCACAGTTTACGCTGTAAAAATGTGGTACATGCACTCCTGTTCCCATAGTGATAAAGTTGTCTCCTGAAGTGATGACGTTGTTCATAACGTTTCTAACAGAATCAAAGTCATTTGTTTCTCTTGTGCATCAACTGATGGATTTCTTATGAAGAATGCATCAATCTAGTCATTCAGAAGAGCATGTGAAATTATCTATATAACACATTGCTAGGTAGGCAGTAACACCAGGCTACCAATGTGCAGAGAATGTGATGTTTGGCATGAGGCCAAAGTCCAAGAGCCTTTAAGCACTTAGGTATTCAAGAATCCTACTCTTCTTTTCCTCTTGAAACTAGCTCATTATTCAATTCTCTGCACCTGTGCTGTAGCCTTAAACATCACACTTCCTTATCCTCATTGCATTTGCTCATCTTGAGGTGTTTCCATATTTCCTGCGTGTTTTTTCTACAGTTTCTTGACTATATCTTTAAATGTTGAAAATGACCATATGCAGAGAATCTGTCCTCTGTGGCAGCATTGGAGCTAAGGGCCTGAGCCAAACCCATTCAATTTGATTGGAGTTTTTCCATTGACTTCAGCAGGGTTTTGATCAGGCTCTCGGTGAGTATTAAATAGATACTTGCTCACTATAGATGTATTCCCTAAAGCAGGTAGTTATGTTTTTGCTATTAGAAGCAGTAGTAGTATATATTTATATTATAGGAGCAGACAAAGGCCCTGGTTGGGTGCTGTACCATCCTGGTTTACAGTCTCAAGACAAACAGACAAAGAGTAGAGGATGGTGATACAGCATACATTTTATGTGCTTCAGAATGACATTTTAGTGCATTCATTCAAGAAGCTCTGAGTAACCACCTGTTCTGTATGGACTAGCAACGTTCAGCCTGTGCAGATACACTTTTTTAACTAGATATAAACACAGTTTGGAGCACTAATTGACTGGTTAGATTGCTCACTTTAATCCACCAGTTTTAGCAAAAATATCTATGCAGCCTTTCTTTTCTGGTGACCTTTTCACAATCTAACCTGGTCCATAGAGTAGATATCAATTTGGTAGGTTTGTCCTACTATGTCATAGCCATTAGTCCATATAACAAAATCCACACACCCAGGATAATAGTCTGTGGCCAAGAGACCCTGGACTAACGTCACTGGGGGTGCTGCAGATCATGATTTTGGTGCAGCAATATAGCTTTATGTGGACCCCAGTACTGGATGAGCAAGGTAGTATTGCAATGTAGGAGTGAGGTGCTTTGAGTTCTTGTTGATGGCACTGACACAATCGTGATCCAGATCTATTTGCAATCCCTGGGTGTTTTGTTGCTGTTCTGCTTTTACAGGCAGGTAAAAGTGGCAAATCCAAACGCAGCAAATCCAAAGGCTCCAGGAAGAAGACAAAGAAGCCCGTGAGCGAAGTGGATATCCTTAGCCCAGCTGCCATGCTCAATGCCTACTACATTTCTCACAATGCTGCTGCCTGCCTGGAGTTCCGTGGCTTTAGCTGGCCTGACTCCCCCAAAAAGAAAGGGAAGAAAGGAAAGTAGTAATTGGATGGAAGGCCAGGGACCCATGATACATCAGGCTTCACCGCGAAAAGGAGAACCCTTGTTAAGGATTGAAAGCAAAGTGATCACTCAGGTTTTTAACTCTTACGGTTTGCCATAATCACTGTGAAGGCCAGTACAGAGACACTCTTGTTATGATTTGAGCATCAGGTAGTAAATGTTAATTTAAGATGCTTACTGTGCCAGTGTAATATTAACCATGGCTGTTAGCCTGCTAATTCTGGCAGCAAATAAAACATTGCATGTCTGTGAGCAATTCTAATGATGTGCGGGGTGGGGGCGGAGATTCATTTTGTACTGATAGCTCCTGCTGCTACGCCTGCTCTTAGAAATCTAATGTAGTCCCTGAAAGCCAGTGCACACCAAAGGTGGTGTGTCTGCCATTGCTAAACCAAGGGTTGCCAAAGTGCAGTCTCATAAGATGCAGCCCATGGAGACTTCATGGCCCAGCATGCAGTGATCTCTCAATCTGAGCATCCTGGCCACAAGCTTTGTGTTAAAGATTAGAGTGGCTACAATCAGTTCCATTTTATACCAATTAAATGCAGCCCTTGGGCACCTGGCAAACTGCTAATCAGTCACCTGTTGGGCAAAGTTTGTGTGCGCACAGCACATATTTATCACAGGGCTGGTTCAAGCAAATGTTATTCCATCCACTCCCAGCTACAAGTCCCAGGATTTGGTATGAAATGTTTTTCTTAACTATCCCAAGTTCTTATGCATTGCCAGCTCGGAGGGTTGGGGCAATAGGGAATGTGTTAAGAACTGATGTATGTGTTGGAGTAAGTAAGTGGATAGAAGTGTCCTCAGACAGGAGGGGAGGAAAATCTGCAGTGAGCCAGGGCTACAATAAAAGAGGGAGACATCCTGATTCCCTAGGATGTTCAAGTTATTGCCAGCATGAAAGCTTGTGCACCATCCCATGTGGCATAACGTGAGCAGGAAACTTTCAGCTGGTTTCTGCCTGGGGTGTGGGCCCTTTGGTTGCAGGTTTGGCATCGTTGTCTGAACAGCCTCTGAAGAATCGGACTGAAAGCAATTTCTGACTGTCTTTGAAGTAAGGAAGAATTTGATGCCTTTCTGAGGTCTAGGTAAAGTGTGTTACTGACTTTGGAAGAGCAGCTTAGAACCAATTATTATTGGTTCTATCTTATTATTAAATGCCTGGTAGGCCCTGCTGTGGCCTTGCAAGATGGAGATTTTGCTGTATGCACAGGTCTCATTTGGGAAGTCCATAGTTCTGTGGCTCTGCTTAGAGGCCCAAATACTTCCACTCTTTACACTAGTGCAAACCTGCTACTCTAGTGGTGTTGCACAGATATAACTGAACTTGACCTGTCTGCTATACTGCCCAGCATGCCACCCTCCCACCCACAATGGCATATTCTCACCATAGAATCACATTCCACCACCGCCACCCCCATCATCCAGCAGGATGTCTCAGGTCCCACCGTACAGCTGTGACTATTCTTTCCCCTCCATAATGTGGCTCCAAAGAGAGAGAGCAACAGTCTGCCCTATATGCATAGTACATCCCAAACTACACCAGAGCTTGAACCAGTTTTTGGATGATTTGTCAGACAGGTGTACAGGATCAATTTACAGAAGGGGCGAAAGAGACTTGGGGAAAAGTGGTGCAATCTGATATCCAAATAAAGCTGTTAGATGAATGATAAGCCTGGATGCAGAGTGGGTGCGAAGTTCCGTCCCAGAATCCAGAAGAAATTGTGCATCCAGGCACTGGAATGTATTTGTGCTTTGCCAGCTGTCCTTTAAGACTTAGTGTCTCCAGCATTTTCTGCTTATTTTCAAGGGACACTGCCCAACAGAGCTAGGTAAATAATTCTTTCCATGAACGTAGCCTCTTTCTATGACATTTTCTTAAATCTATTAATTATTCAAAGTGTGTTAAATCTTGGTTTGTAGATTGTTCATGAACATATTACAATTAAAACTACTTAGCTGTATGTCAGGTGGCCTATGTTGCTAACACATTCACCTGTAGCCCAAGTAAAAAGGGTCTATATATCTCTTGAAACAGAATGAACCAAGCTCTATTTCTGCTGTCACTAAATTAGAAGTAGCCAGGACTTCTTCCTTTTATGCCATTTGTTCTTGCTGACAGTCACGGCAGGTGGGGCTGGAGGAGAAAATTTCCTTTTAAAAAATGGAGGAAAGAGAAAATTACCAAAAAAGCAAATCAACTATTATGCTGGCTACTATGCAGCTTCTGAGGAGGGATTGCCTAAGCCTGAGAGATAGCAAGCAAGTCCGTCGGGCAAAGTGAAAAGGTGCTTACCCGGTTTCAGGCCTGAAGGGGAAGGCTTCGTAAACCAGCAGAGCAACACACCTAGCAGCTTCCTCACTCACTGTTGGGCCCAAAAGCTCATCACTAGCAATTCATTCAGGTCTGTCGGTAAATCTAAAGCTTCTCCAATTACTCTCAGCTAGGGAGGTTTGACTTCAAAAACCGGAGACCCAAGTAGCTTCTGCCAGTCCACTGAGAGACTGAGATTTGTCTCCTTGTGTGGTGAGTCTTCCTATCTCAGGGTCTGCTCAATCTCCTATTCTGCCTGATCTCCTGAGTGCTCCATAGGACGTGCAGCAGGGCCAGCACGTACAGCTCCTTCATTGATCCACTATCCTCACAGAAGTGTATCAGTTCGGTAGATTCTCCAGGGGAGAGAATTACCATCTTTCAGTTACTGGGGCAAAGGAAAAGTGTGGTGTGACTTCTGTGCACTTTCAAATTACTTAACAAAACATTTGGATATTTTACATGGATTAAAAAAAAATCCCTGAGTTGCATTAGCAAGGACTTTAAAAAACACCAAGAACTTGGAAAAGAGAGAAAACCTCCTACTTTGTTGTACAAGTAAGTCTCTTAACAATGAATTTAGGAAAATAACCCTAAAGGCAGGTTATTCTATAACTGCCTAATGCAGGATTTCTTGCAACTTCCTCTGAGGCAGCTAGTACTGGTTACTGTCAGAGACAGGATACTGGACTAGATAGCCATACCAGACTGGACCAGTGGTCTATGTTCCTATGTAAATCCAGTCTTAACATATCTGTAACAGACTGAATATTGGCTCCACAAGACACATTTCAACTCTGGGCTTAAATATGAAAAAAACTTTTAATTTCTGCATGATGAGGCCTAGGACTCCACATGGGGGCTGGTGAAGTGCAGATGTTAAAGCTTTGGCCCTCAAATATATCTGAAAAGTTGCTATAAATTTCTTATGTTTGGAAAGCCTTACATAAAGCCTTACAATATATGGTAGAAGATAAGGGGTCCTTACTGGTCACATTTCCATGTTTTTTCTCTTGTAGTAATTTGACTTCTTTTCCAAACGGTGTCATTGTGCATTCTGCTAAATGCTAGTGGAGATTATTCTTTAGCTCAAATGATCAGTGACATTAGTGCAGTCTCAGGCCTGTTCTACACCTAAAATATAGGTCAATTTAGCTGTACCACTGCAGCGCTTGTAGCATAGATATACCCTCAGTCACTACCAGATGACTCTACAGCAGATGGTTTTACACATTCAGTTATCACACTAAGTAGCAGTCGGAGCTTGGGAGAAACGTGATTCCCCTCAGGTTTCGCTTCTAAAAAATAAAAAGCATCAATAAAGTCTGTCGTGCCTCAATCTAAGAAAAACTTTCTTAGGTGTAGCTGCTGCTTACATGTTATACTCATGCAAGTGAACAAATCGTTACAATGGAAGCAGGTGGTTCAGGAGCTGAGAAGTTCTGAAGGGTTGGTGTGTAGCACAGTTAAAAATGTCCTATGGGGCCACGCATTTGTTACAGTATTAACAATATTTCCTCCCTTCTGCTATCTGTTGCTTAGCAGTTGTCATGCACCGTGTGCTGCTCTCAGAGTGAGTAAGATCAGCATTTCCTGTAGGAAGTTCAATGTCAACACCATGCTGTTAAAAATACATTGGCCTCTCACCTGCATGTCCTTGGGTGGTATGCGTCAGGGAGCACATGAATGTGGTTATCCAGTGCACATGTGAGTGGAGACTACATATTGGCAAAAATGTGTTTAAGCAGAAGACACAATCCACCATACTTGGCAGCAGAAAGTGTCATGCCCCAAGCATTCCCTCTTCCGTACTCTTATTTCTATACAAGTTTTCTATCACACATTTTTCATATAAAAAACTAAGTCTCTGTGATAATGTCTTTAAAAGTAACCTGGAAAGGATTTTTGGGCTTGTAATGGATGAAGGCGGCCTTCAAAGTTGTATGTGTTTAAATATTTTTTCTGCTCATTTTCTACATTAGAAGTGTCAAGTTTGTTGTTCTTTGGTTTTGTTGGAGGACCTCTTAGATGTTTGTGAGCACTAATTCCATAATAAAAAAACTTTTAACAAAAGATTCAATATATTTGCCCCTTTTGTCAAAAAGGCTAATTAGACGTTGAAGTTCAATAGGTGTCAACAAAAATAAATTAACAAAAAAAAAGTTTTCAGCAGTTTGACTAAAGATACCTTCCCTTCTCAATTTTGTTAGTTCTTGTATTGTTAACATTTCACTAGTTCTTCAGTCATAATAGAGTCATCCAACCTAATTTTTTGTAAGAGGCCCATCTTTTGCAGGTTTTCCTTTTTAAATTAAAAAAAAAAGTAAAATTTTCTTCCTTTTGTAGGTCATCTACATTCCAAAAGCCAGAGAGGAAAGAAACTATATCTTTTTGAGCTTATCATTCCACTACAGTGGTAAACTCAACCATTCTGATTGTTAAGAACATGAGAATAGCCATACTGGGTCAGACCAATGGTCCATCTAGCCGACTATTCTGTCTTCTGAAAGGGACCGTAACAGATGCTTCTGAAGGAATGAACAGAACAGGCAATATATCAAATGATCCCTTCCCTGTTATCTACTCCCAGCTTCCGGAAGTCAAGGATTAGGGACAGCTAGAGCATAGGCTTGTGTCTCTGTCCATCTTTGTTAATAGCTATTTATGGAACTATCTTCCATCAACTGATCTAATTCTTTTTTTAACCCAGTTATACTTTCAGCTTCCAGAACATCCCCTGGCAATGAGTTCTTCGCACAACACAGACTCAACTTGTGGAAGTATGTAATACTTCCTTATTCTCTTTTCCCACACCATTCATGATTTTGTAGACCTCTATCACTATCATATCCTCCCCTATCCTTGCTAATAAGAGATAAGTATAATGTACCATACTGTAGCACATTCAGGTGTCTGTACCAGATGGGAAAAAATTGCTTTCCTCTGTATGCAATTTAGGTTGAAATTGCGCAGAATAAAAATGAAGGAAAGCAAATCATAAGTGTCACACTGTGAAGCTAGTCTTCAGTGACCACTTAAGGAAGCATGGTTGCATAATAAAGATGGATCAAAACTGATGAAGTTTGAATGAAGGCAGAGCAGAACTGCCCTCAGTGCGCCTGTGGAAACTTTGGAGTGGTCTTTTAAGAAAGAAGGATAGAAGAGTTACAGAAACACACGTCTTCCATAAAGTCCATAAATCAGTTCACCCCACAAGGGAGTGTTAACAGTGCTGGCATTTTTAAAAAAATCGATACAACTTTTTAAAAATGAATAAATTAAAATTGCAGACCTACCATGAACTGTAGCAAACTGCATTGCTCATCTCCTTTTCATTGCAACCTATTTTTCATCTGATCATGACCTATTTTTGTTGTAAGCTCTTTCTGACTTGGCCCTCGCTTTTATACTGTAAGAAGTTTGGCACACTGTTGGCATTATATAAATAATAACGGGTGGGCTCTTCTAGAGATGTCACTGTATAAATGTTGCTGAAACTACCATCTTGCCAGAGGAGATGGTGCAGAGGCGATTGATTATATCCATCCAGCATTATCACTTTCTGTTTCTATATACTGTGTCGGCAGAAAAAAGTAATTAGTTATTAACAGATTCTGTTTTGACAAGTAATATCATGCAGGAGGGGCAGGCTTCTAAGCGGCCAAACTGAAGCCTTGACTGTTTTTGGTGATTAGATCCCATGGCACTGCACAATAACAGGTGAAACCACTGCCACCATGACATTGTTTGTTATCCGTATTACTGTCGTGCTTAAGAGTCCCAGTTATGGACCAGAACCCCATTATGTTAAGTGCTGCACGAACACAGAACAAAAAGGTGGGTCCTGCCAGACTAGGTGTTTTGTTCCAGGTTTTCACCTCCTACAAAGTTTTTTCCTGCCTGAGCTTCTGCTGACCAGGGATCAAGGACTCCAAGCCCTCGCAACTGTGATTCCCCACCTCAGGCCTTTATACCACCAAACAAAGCAGTATGGTACAACCCTCTTGGCCATTTTGAAGAGATGCAGCTGATGACACAGACAGGCACCCAAATAAGACCCTCCAGGGCTGGCAACAGAGGCCATCATCCCTGAATCCCAAATCCAGTTCTAAAAAAATAACCCCGGAAGGAACTCCCCTCCACTCACATCCTTCCTAACCTTATGGGCCTTGCTCACCCAGGGGTTCACAAACCATCTCTATTCCATGCTCAGGGTGCGCTACCTCCGTATGGCACTCTCACCCACCAAGGAGAGAGTGACGATAAAAAAAAGATAATTCTGGGCAGCATGCCCAGAGATATCATATCAAAAAACAGAGAGGTAGTGCTGTAAAACCCTCTTGACATGGCTCTGGTACAACTACACCTGAAATAGTGCAACCAGTTGGACATGTCTCCACCAGAAAGATATTGACAAGTTGGAGAGAAATCAGAGAAATTAAAAATAATTAGCAGTCTGGAGGAATTGAATTATGAGGAAAAGTTAAGGGCTAAATAGGACGAACTTGGCAAAGCAACACATAAACTACGCAAATATTTTCTAGGGCAGTTCAAGAAGGAAGAACTAGGACTAAAGAATTAAATTTGAGAGAGGAAATATTGGGACTAAGATCAGGAAAAACTTCCTGACAGTGAGCTGTGTCTAGCTGTGGTTAATGCAGAGCCTTAAATAAATTCAGCTTCTTACAGATCCCCAAGCAAAGGAACAATTTCTGTCTAATCCATCTATCTAAGCCGGGGTGGCCAACCTGTGGCTCCAGAGCCAGTGTGGCTCTTCAGAAGTTAATATATGACTCCTTGTATAGATACTGACTCCGGGGCTGGAGCTACAGACGCCAACTTTCCAATGTGCCGGGTGATGCTCACTGCTCAACCCCTGGCTCTGCCACAGGCCCTGCCCCCACTCCACCCCTTCCTGCCCCCTCCCCTGAGGCAGCTGTGCCCTCACTCCTCCCCCCTCCCCCCAGAGCCTCCTGCATGCCACAAAACAGCTGATTGGGAGGAAGGGGGAGGCACTGATTGGCGGGGCTTCCGGTGGATGGGAGGCTCTGGGAGCGGAGGGGGGGTATGCTACTGGGGGGGCTGCTGATGTATTACTGTGGCTCTTTGGCAGTGTACATTGGTAAATTCTGGCTCCATCTCAGGCTCAGGTTGGCCACCCCTGATCTAGGCACTGTGGCATCAGGAACCGAGTCAAAGATAATTCCTAGAATCATGCTACTTACAATCTGATTGCACTATCAACATTCTCCCTGGAGTAATGAAAAACAGCCCAGCACTTTGAGTCATGCAAATCTACTTTATAGTCCATTACAGAATTATCACTGTTGCAAAGACCTAAACAAAGAAATGGATGCAAGAATATTTTTTCCCTCTCTTAAAGAGAGCGAAGGAAAAAGTCAGGCAACAGTTTAAGACTTTCTGTAATATACATGTCCAAAATTGCTTGTTTACTTCTTTATGTGATCATTCTTCTTCACTTGCTTGAGGCATACTGGCTATAATATCTTATGTGCTTTTCCCATCTATATCTCTAAGACAGGTGGGTTTTTTTAAATGTTTTATCAATTTGCTTTCCATAATGCACAAGATTCTGAGAGTCTGGGATTCCACCTCAAAGTGGTTAAAAATGTAGCCAGCTAAGTAATGCCATCAGGGAGCAGTTATCTTACATTTAAGGAGACAGATGGGACATTTTGTAGGAAATGGACTTCTAGCATAATTGCAGCCATGAATGTTCCTTCCACTGCACTGCTCTATACGGCCCACTTGTTTCCAATACATCAAAGATCAACCCCCATATAAGTACAGCACTGTAATAGACACTTTGTTGTCATCCCATCTGTTCTCCTAAGATAAGCAACGTCATGCTTGTTCAGTGTGTGCATGGGAGATGACTAAGGAATACTTTTGGTTATGGCTACAGTGGACTTGTTCTGTTTTGTTTAGAAACCTCCCCCCATTGCCATTTCACTGGCGGGAGCACCGGTATAGAGCTGGTCTTGACAACACGGTGCTGAGCCTGAAAATGTCAGTAAATGCTGGTACACTGTCTATAGTAGTCCGCCTGCCACTCCTGCCACCAGAGGAATTGCAATGGTAATAGTGCGATGATGGGAAATTTCTCCTCAAAAATTGTATGCGGACAAGGCCTTAGCGTATGTGGTATTGGTGGTTCAGCAGGGTGACAGTGATACCCCTTCCTTGACTCATCATCACTGAGCCAATGACCCAGTGCAGTGTTAAGAGGTGCTATTCTGTTATTATTTGTTTGTATTATTGTAGCATCCAGGAGCCCCAGTCGTGGACCAGACCTCCATTGTGTTAGATGCTGTATAAACGCAGACCCAAAAGACAGACTCTGCCCCAACTAGCTTACAATCTAAGTAGAAGATGAGAGATGACAGATGGATACAAGTAAATTGATGGGGGGAGTCCAGGGAAACAATGAGTATAGGACAGCATGATCAGGAGTGGTTTTAGCACGACAGCAGCACAACCATTGTCAAGTTTTTGTGGCCCGCCTGGAAAAGGAGAGTTGTAAGGAGGGTTTTGAAGGAGGATAATGATTTACTTTTGCAGATGTTCATGGGGTGCTTTTCCCAAGTACGGGGGGCAGTATGGGAGAAAGCACAAAGGTGCTTCTTTAAAACAAGTGGGTGATGAAGGTTGACATCCTGGACTGATTGAAGGTGGGAGTCAACTTTCTGATGTTGTTTTCTGTTGGATGAGATTTACCACCAAATCCCTGCCCATTTGTAATCATTAAAATTCCATGGCACATGCTAACTTCTTAACAGTGACCTAATCATATTCAAATTTTGGGCATGGTTATGTCTTCACTGCAGAGCTGACCTGGGCTCTTATTCAGGTGTTGTCCCAATTTAGCTCTCAGCCACACATAAAAAACTTCTCACCCAATTTTGGTGTATTGTCAGTCCAGGTTAGCTGGTCTGTCTAGGTCTCTAGACTAAACCCCAAGTGCTGCTTACACTCATGCTGGTAACCCATTCATTTTGCACTGTGGCTGTAGGCTAGTTAACTTTGTGCTGGTAGCTCTCCAATTCCCCCCAAGCAATATTTTCTTGCCATCTACCCTTCTCCCTTTTTCTGCATTGGAAGTCACTGGTTCAACTTTTAAATCCCACCTTGCGTACAGCCTGCACAACTGGCAACATTTCTACACTTCTCCTGTGCTTCCACACCACTGGAACAGAGGAGATAGCATAAATTATCCTGCCAGTTGGCCACAGGCTGACATCAAGGTGTGGATAGACGTTACAACAATAAAGAGAGCCAGGAACGTCAATGCAAAACTTGCAGTACAATCTCTGATAAATACATAGAATTGGTAAACTGATACCCCACCCTAACGTTGTGCTCACATTATCCCTTCCCCCATTTTCCCCTCCAAACCAAGGATGTGGAAATACAAGGCATCTATTTCTACCCTCACTCACTGGGATCCAACCCAGTTATCAGAGGGGCACACTTTCTGACTGCTTATACCAGGCCTGTAAGCCAGCCCAGGCATGAACCCATTCTTGGCCAACATGCGCCCTCTTTTCTTCACATGTATTGTATACTGCACAGCATCTCCCAGTGACCTGAAGGTCATTACATGTACTGGCAGCCAACCAGTTTTGTAGGCAATGCCACCTTGCCTTCTGTTGGACAAATGCGCGTTCCACCACCATCTTACAACTATGAAACCTTCTTTTTCCAGGTGTTCTATATCAGGGCAGGGCTTCGTGAGCCAGGGCAGCAGAGGATTGGCTGGATCTCCCAAAACAATAGTGGACACAAACATCCCCTTGATAGCCATATTGCAGGGTGTGAATTAAGTCCCACCGGTCCAAATTTGAAAACACCAGCTCTCTGGAATACCCTGGCATCACTCTCCCTATCCCTGCACTCTGTATTGGTGTCCAGGATTCTCCTTCCATGATTAACCCACATAAGTAGTGAATAGTATCCTTTTTGCTTTACAAACTCGTGAGCATCTTGGCTGGGGGAGGGAGCAGACAATGCGCATATGTGTCCCATCAGTGGCCCCAAGTTCGGGAAGCTCATTTGCTCAAATTTATATCAGGGCCATTAGCAATCTTTACCATGCTTGGGTGGACCACAGCAATAATTGTCTTGCAAACATCCATCCCCACAGCACCGACTGTTGACTTGCCAATGGCAAATTGATCAGCAACAGACCTGCAGCTGCCTGGGGTAGCCACCTTCCAGATAGTAATAGTAAAATCTGCTTCTGGACTAGTATGGCCTGACTCATTTGCATGTCCTGGCACTGAAAGGTGGGGAGCAAGTTCCTCACACAGCTCTAACAAATGTGGTCTTCTCCACGCAGATGTTCTGGGTCCACTGCTGGTCATCTCAGGTCTGAATGATGATGTACTACCACCACTCTGAGCTTGTAGCGCTGCTCCAGAACCACTAGTCAGCAAATGGGGACTTCACAACTATTAAAACTTGCATCCATAGTTTCCATTGCTCCCTGTCCGCATGCAACCTGTGTGATCTCCTTAGCAAGCCACTCTGCCATCTTCTCAGGGTGACAGGCAGCTGTCAAAATACCCTCCACCATTTCTCATGCCTTGTTTCTACCTCCTGGTTCTGAAACGAGAGTTGCAATAATGCCAACATTTGGAACAGCTCATTGTCCTAAGTTGGATCCATGCCCTGCGACTGGCTGGAATGGAAGCCACAGAGAAACATCTAAAGCAGGCCAAGCCAGAAGTGATTTACTTTACTGAGCTAGTAGGCTAAGCCCACTTCCGCACAGGAGCCTTGGAAGACAGACAAATTCTCTCACCATACACTGCAAGCCATACAGAGTTAAGAACTACGGGATGTGACCCCAGAAATCTTAGTATCTCACATGAGTGACTGCTGCACCAGTGTGGATGCAGCAACTTGAGTAGGACTGTGCAAAATACTCAAATCTGAGCTAGGCTAACTGGGTGCTAAGACTCAAGTGCCCAGCACTCAGATTAAGTCTGCAATGAAGACATATTTTCAGTTAAATTCATTTTGCATACTTAAAATCCACCTGTGATTTCACTTGGCTCTCTGAGCTAAGAGGTGAAAACATTATCTAATAGTTTTCATTTTCTGGCCTAACTGGTTATTTAGTATTGCTGTGTGCTGTTGAAAAGTTGCTGTGTTTCATTCCAGATGTAGCAGCATTTCAGTTAGTGGCTGAAATGATCCTAGTGTATAGTCTGTACATTGGGTTATAAAGTGCTCTGAGATTACAGGAACATAGAAATTCCCATACTGGATGGGATCAGTGGTCTAGAGGTCAGTACCAGATGCTTCAGAGAAAGTTGTAAAAGCGCTCACAATGGACATTTATGCACCGACATGCCTATGGAGAAAGTTTCTGACTCCAAAGCAGTTATTGGAAGACGTGTTCTGAAGCAAAAGGGATTATAGCCTTTATAGATTTACTCTGTCCAGTCCAACTGCACCTAATTGTTTTTTTAATCCAACTAAGTTCCAAGGACCATTAGAGACAAAATGTGTTATATAAATTTAAGATCATTACCATAGATATTTGCCTCTGCAGATTGCAAATTTGGAATTTCCTTATGCTGTCACATCCATGCTCACTTCATGTCCAGATTCCATCTACGAGTGTTTAAGGACCAGTGACAGCTAAGAACTTGTCTCAGCACATCATGACCCATGATCTTTGCTTCACCGGTGATGGCAGCCTTTTCTATTCACTTATCCATTTCCCCACAAATGCTTTTATGCTGTCCCTTATGTATGGAACAAACTTGCCAAACAAATTTGCGCAATCACTATCTTGTCCTCCTTCAAGTTCATTCTTAAGCCCCAGTTCTACTGCAGAGCTGACAGTGTAGCCATGTTTATTACTTTTGACTCCTCCCCCTCATTTATGTTGTATATGCCCCTCTCATGTCTTTATCCCTATTTAGATTACAAGCTGTTTGAGGCAGGGAGTCTCTTTTATTTTATGACTATGACTTGGAAGTGGAATCTTATGTCTCACAAGCTGGAAACAGGACCCGCTGGTCTCCTCTTAAATCCTCTCTGCCAGCCTACCACCACGACGCTTCAATGGGAACCACCATGGGAACGAGGCCAGGCCAGTGGTGTTCAGCCCCATTATCAGTGGCCATTTTGGAACCCTTTGGGGTTCCTCCAGCTTCCAATCTTCCCCTCACTGTGCCTACTCGGTGCTCTTGTCTAGAAGGGCAGAATCGGTGCAGTGGGCAGCTCTGCCTCCAGAGTCCAGTACCGAGCAACAAGAAATGGTCTTAGAACCAGGGGTAACCCCATAGAAGAAATTCTGCCCTTTCCAGTCCTGGCTTCCTTTGTCCCCTCCAGATGAAGTTGTTTTGTCCAGGGAAACTCCACCATCTCCTGATGATTTAAAAGTTTATCAGGAATTGCTAAAGAGACTGGCTGCAGACTTGGGTATACAGGTCAGGGAGTCCTCACATCACCTGGTTGATACCTTGCCATCTGTGTGCCTCCAGGATAGATCTGCCAATTAATGAGGTAATAGTGGACCCTATAAGGGCTTTATAGCAGACTCCATCTTCACTGCCTCTCACCTCAAAAAGGGCAGAAAGAAAATACTATGTATCCTCCCAAGGTTTTGAGTACCTTTATACTCATCCACCACCAGGCTTGTTAGTCATGACAGTGCTAATGAGAGAGAGCAAGGGCACTAGGCTGCCACCCCCAAATATAAAATCACTAAGAGGCTAAATTTATTTGGCAGGAAGATTTATTCAACAGGGCATTGACATCTGCATATTGATAACCAACAGGCTCTGCAGGGGCTGTACAATTTTAATTTATGGGGCTCCACAGAGAAATTCAGAGACCTGCTTCCCCACAGAACATAAGAACAGCCATACTGGGTCAGACCAAAGGGCCATCTAGCTCAGTATCTTGTCTTCTGACAATGGCCAATGCCAGGTGCCCCCGAGGGAATGGACAGAACAGGTAATCATTAAGTGATTCCTTCCCTGTTGCCCATTCCCAGCTTCTGGCAAACAGAAACTAGAGACACCATCCCTGCCCATCCTGGCTAAAAGCCATTGATGGACCTATCCTCCATGAATTTATCTAATTCTCTTCTGAACCCTGTTATAGTCTTGGCCTTCACAACATCCTCTGGCAAGGAGTTCCACAGGTTGACTGTGCATTGTGTGAAGAAATATACAGAACATTAGACAGGAGCTCTCTTCTCTGGTCAATGAGAGGAGCCTGGTTGCAAGAACTTCACTGCAGATGGGGCAGGATGCAGCAGACTTGGCAGCTAGAACCACGGCTTCCATGGTTGCCATGCCCAGATCATCCTGATTACAGTCTTCTGGTCTCCCCTATGAAGTCCAGAATACTATGCAGGACTTGCCATTTGAGCGTCCTTCTAGCATTCTACATGGACACAACCACGCACTTCCGTAAATCATCCCAGCTATTCATAGCAGTGGTGGACAGAATAAGAGGACAGTCAGTCTCCACCTGCAGAATTTCTTACTGGATCACCTCCTGTATATGCATATTCTATGACTTGACCAACGTCACTCCGTCTAGCAGAGTCACTGCTTATTTGACAAGGTCATAGTTGGTCTCAGCAGCCTTTCTGGCACGTTTCCATTTGGGCACATTTGTAGAGTGGTAACCTGGTCCTTGGTCCACACATTTGCTGCCCACTATGCTGTGGCTCAAGACTCCAGAGACGATGCTAGACTTGGATGGGTTGTTCTCCAAACTTTACTGAACAGACTCTAATCCCATCTCTTGTTTTCATGGCTTGTGAGTCACCAAGAGTGGAATGCACATGGGCAATCACTCAAAGAAGAAAAAACGGTTACTAACCTGTTCAATAACTGTTGTTCTTTGAGATATGTTGCACACGTCTATGTCACAACCCACTCTCTTGCACCTCTATATTGGAGTTCCAGCAAGAAGGAACTGAACGTGACTAGGGGTAGCCCTGCTTTTTATATCTGCACACAGTGGCATGTGGGAGCAGGGAGAGCTCACCAACCCAGTAAAAAGTGTGAATTCCTAAAGCACTTTAACAGTCTTACCATGGAGTCAGAGACAGTCCTTTGGGCATTTTAATCTATTTTGCCACGCAGGCAAGCTGGACTACATGATAGATGGTCACTTTACACCAAAGATCACAGCAATATCCAGTTTACTCCCAGTCCTAAAGGACCAGTCACTTACCCAGGTCAATTTTACTCAGATCTCAAACAAAAGACAACACTTGTGGTCAAGCCTGTAATAACTAAAGATTTATTAACTAAGAGAAGAAATAAAAGAAATATTTAAAAGATTAAAGCCAGAAACATACATACACAAATGAGGTGCAATTTTAAGTTCAAAAGAAAATAGAAGCTTCTATAATAAGCAAGCTTTTATGTCCTTTGGAGCTAACCCAAGCCAAACAAGTTGGGGATTCGTTGCATTGGTCTTCACTGCAGAGAATGTGAGGGAGAGTCCCACACCTGAGCCATTCTTTTTATGTGACAAATCTGAGGAACTGTCCCAGATTGAGGTGTTATCAGAGGAGGTTTTGGAACAAACTGATAAATTAAATAGTAATAAGCCACCAGGACCAGATGGTATTCACCCAAGAGGTCTGAAGGAACTCAAATGTGAAATTGCAGAACTACTAACTGTGATATGTAACCTATCACGTAAATCAGCTTCTGTACCAGATGACTGGAGGATAGCTAATGTGACACAATTTTTAAAAAAAGGCTCCAGAGGTGATCTCAGCAATTATAGGCCAGTAAGGCTAATTTCAGTACCGGACAAACTGGTTGAAACTACAGTAAAGAACAGAATTATCAGACACACAGATGAACACAATATGGTTGGGGAAGAGTCAACACGGATTTTGTAAAGGGAAATCATACCTCACCAATCTATTAGAATTCATTGAGGGGGCCTACAAGCATGAGGACAAGGGTGATCCTGTTGATATACTGTACTTTTAGACTTTCAGAAAGCCTTTGACAAGGTCCCTCACCAAAGCTCTTAAGCAAAGTAAGCAGTCATGGGAGAAGAAGGAAGGTCCTCTCACTGATCAGTAACTGGTTAAAATACAGGAAACAAAAGATAGGAACAAATGGTCAGTTTTCAGAATGAAAGCAGGTAATATGGTCCCCACATCTGTAGTGGACCAGTGCTGTTCAATATTTCATAAAGATTAGAAAAAGGGGTAAACGTTGAGGTGGCAAAATTTCAATGATACAAATTACCAGATGGTATTAAAGTCAACACTTAAGAGTGTGTTGTAAACAAACACGAGAAGTCATTCTTCCCTCTACTCTGCGCTTGTTAGCCTCAAACTGAGATATGCCAGTTCTGGCACCGCGATTTCAAGAAAATGTGTAAAAATGTGAGAGGTTCCAAGAGAGGGAAATGCAGAACAGGGAGGAGTCTGAGAATCTAGAACACTCCCATATGAAGGAAGCTTGAAAATGGGTTATGTCTAGTTTGGAAAAAGAACTTGAGGACATGATAGCAGTTGTTCTAGGATCTAAAAGGGTTCATCAGGAGGGGAGAACAAAACTTGTTCACCTTAGCTCTAATGATAAAAAAAAGCAATGGCTAACGTCAGCAAGGAGATTTAGCGCTTGGACATAGGAAAAAGTTCCGGAACTGTCAGGTAGTTAAACACTGGACTAAGTTGCCTAGGAGTTGTTGGATTCATCGTTGGAAATTTAAGAGTAGGTAATAAAGCTATCAGGATGGTCTAGACAGTATTTGGTCCTGCCATGAGGGCAGGGGACTGGACTCGATGACCTCTCAAGGTCCCTTCCAGTCCTAGAGTCTATGAGTCTATGGTTAAGTCCAAAGCAGACTGTGAAGAGTTACAGAGGGATCTCGCAAAACTAGGTGACTGGGCAACAAAATGGGAGCTGAAATTCAGTGTCGATAAACGCAAAGTAATGTATATTGGAAAACATAATCCCAACTCTACATACAAAATTAGGGGGTCTAAATTAGCTGTTACCACTCAAGAAAGAGATCTTGGAGTCATCATGGATAGTTCTCTGAAAACATCTGCTCAATATGGAGTGGTGGTCAAAAAAGTTAACAATGTTAGGAACCATTAGGAAAGGGTTAGATAATAAAACAGAAAATATCATAATGCCATTATATAAATCCATGGTATATTTCCACCTTGAATACTGCATGCAGTTTTGGTCACCCCATTTCAAAAAAGCTACATTAGAAATGGAAAAGGCACAGAGAAGGGCAACCGAAACGATTAAGGGTCTGGAACAGCTTCTATATGAGGCAAGATTAAAAAGACTGGGACTGTTGATCTTGGAAAAGAGGTGACTAAGGGGGAATGTGTTAGAGGTATATAAAATCAAGAATGGTGTGGAGAAAGTGAATAAGGAAGTGTTATTTACCTGTTCACATGAGCCAGGGGTCACCTGATGAAATTAATAGGCAGCAGGTTTAAAATAAACAAAAAGAAGTACTTCTTCACACAGTGCACAGTCAGCCTGTGGAACTCATTGCCAGGGAATGTTGTGAAGGCCAAAACCATAAATGGATTAAAAATAGAATTAGATAAATTAATGGAAGATAGGTCCATCAGTGGCTATTAGTCAAAATGATCAGGGATGCAAACCCATGCTCTGGGCGTCCCTGAGCCTCTGACTTCCAGATGCTGGGACTGGACAATAGGGGATGGATCATCTGATGCTTGTCCTGTTCTGTTCATTTTCTTTGAAGTATCCAGCACTGGCCACTCTTGGAAGATACGATACTGGGTTAGATGGACCATTGGTCTGACCCAGTATGGCAATTCTTAAGTTCCTATGCTACAATATAGGTAAATAACCATTTTTTCCTTTAGGGGAAGAAGCACTTACACTGGAGTTAATTATTTTAGTAAGGTTCTAGATTTTTTTTTTAATTAAATATACACACTGCTATATATTTATGTTAGAGAAAGCAAGGTCAAAGAAATGCCCCTTGGACGTGGAGAGGAAGGCGGTGAGGTTTGTGATGCTCCTTAGTTATTTGAGGAGTTTATTCCACAGCCTTAGACTGGCCCCTCAGAAAGTTGCATTTCCTGCACAGTGTGCCCAAGGAGTGCAAATGTCTATCACAGCCTTCCCCAGAGTTTTAGGCAGAATTTTTGATATCCTGGACACAAGGCATGGAGTGCCTTGGAGATAAGGACGGAGAACTTGAGTCAGCCCTTGCTAACATAGCATCATTGTTTTTCGTTCCTTGCTAGCATGGCACAGGCCTTCCCAGCATAGCATCCAGTGGCCCCATCCTCCCTTTAGGGCTTCACCTTTGCTAATATGCTTCCATCTGCCTGATGGTAGTTTTCTCATTTAAAAATTTTGTGACCCTGTCCTTCCCACCACAGCACCCAATAGCCCATACTCTTCACTACTGGGCCCTCTCTGTCCTGCCACAACACCCACTGGCCTGTTCCCCTCCTCCATCCCAGCATCCAATGGTCAATACCCATCTATCACAGCACCCAATGGCCCACACCTGTCTATCACAGCACCCAATGGCCCATACTTCTCTATCACAGCACCCAATGGCCCGTACCCATCTATCACAGCACCCAATGGCCCGTACCCGTCTATCACAGCACCAATGGCCCACACCGGTCTATCACAGCACCCAATGGCACGTACCCATCTATCACAGCACCCAATGGCCCGTACCCGTCTATCACAGCACCCAAAAGGCCTCGTAACTCCGCTATCCCACACCCATGGGTCCAAGCTCTCACAGCCAGGCTCTGTTCTGCCCTTCGTCCCGCGAGCAAACCTGAGTCAAGCCTGACACCACGGTCTCTTCGTTTTACGTAACGTCCGTGGCCTTTGATGGAAAGCCCAAATGGCCGCAGCCTTCCCGCATCAACGTGGGTTTGAGCTCGCCTAAGATGGCGCTATTCCCCCTTGTCTGACGGCGCAGCCCCGACTCCCAACATGGGCGCCCGGCGCCCCCTTATTTCTCCCCTCACGCAGCCCCGACCCGCCAAGACTGCGCTGGTGCGCGCTCCCCATCCTCCCAGTGCGCCCCGGGCCGGGCCCCTCACTCATGGGGCGGCGCCGCCAGCCCGTGACCGGTACACGCTCCTCGCGCCCTGCTTGCTGCTGGAGCGGGGCCGCGCTCGTCGACTCTGCTCTTTGGCCATTAGCGGCGGCGTCAGGGCGAGCCCGCCGTTGTCCCGCTCGGCTCCCTCCCCGGCCGCCGCCTGCCAGCGGCTCCGGCGGCAGGTCCTCGCTGCAGCGCAGCCGCTCTGAGGTGAGGTCTACCGGCCATCTGCCCAGCTCCTCCAGCCCCGGCGCAGCCGCAGGCACGCGGGGCCCCTCGCTGCCGGCCCGCCAAGCCCCCCTCCGGCCCCGCGGTGCTCTTGCCTCGGCACTCCCCGCCCGGCCAATCCACCTCGGGGAAGGCGCCGCGCTAGGCCGGAGCTGGGAGGGGCGGGGGGTAGGACCCCCTGTCCCTGGGGTGTCTCCCCTGGCTTTCGGCTGTGGGGGAGGGGGGCTGCGGGAAGCACAGGCGGACCCCCCCCCCCACCCCGGGCCCCGGGGGTGACCTGGGCGCTGCAGCCGGGAGGCGAGGGAACGGGGGGTGGGGTCTGCCCGTTCTCCGGTGCAGAGGGCTGCTTGCCCACACTGCGGGGAGCGGGTTCCCTGCCTGTGACCCCTTCTATCCGGGGTGGGGAGAGGGCCCGATCTGCCTCCCCTCTGGGGGGCAGGATCCCTCCCTGTGACCCCTTCTATCCGGGGTGGGGAGAGGGCCTGTTCTGCCTCCTCTCTGGGGGGAAGGATCCTGCCTGTGACCCCTTCTATCCACTGGTGGGGAGAGGGCCCGATCTGCCTCCCCTCTGGGGGGCAGGATCCCTCCCTGTGACCCCATCTATCCAGTGGTGGGGGGAGGGCCTGATCTGCTGCCCCTCTGGGGGGAAGGATCCTGCCTGTGACCCCTTTCTATCCACTGGTGGGGAGAGGGCCCGATCTGCCGCCCCTCTGGGGGGAAGGATCCTGCCTGTGACCCCTTCTATCCAGGGGTGGGGAAAGGGCCCAATCTGCCACCCCTCTGGGGGGAGGGATCCTGCCTGTGACCCCCTTCTATCCAGGGTGGGGAGAGGGCCTGATCTACCTCCCCTCTGGGGGACAGGATCCTTCCCTGTGACCCCTTCTATCCAGGGGTGGGGAGAGGGCCCGATCTGCCACCCCTCTGGGGGGAAGGATCCTCCCTGTGACCCCCTTCTATCCAGGGTGGGGAGAGGGCCTGATCTACCGCCCCTCTGGGGGAAAGGATCCTGCCTGTGACCCCCTTCTGTCCAGGGGTGGGAGAGGGCCCAATCTGTTGCCCCTCTGGGGGACAGGATCCTGCCTGTGACCCCCTTCTATCCAGGGGTGGGGAGAGGGCCCGATCTGCGACCCTTCTGGGGGGCAGGATCCCTGCCTGTGACCCCTTCTATCCGGGGTGAGGAGAGGGCCCAATCTGTTGCCCCTCTGGGGGACAGGATCCTGCCTGTGACCCCCTTCTATCCAGGGGTGGGGAGATGGCCTGATCTGCCACCCCTCTGGGGACAGAATCCCTGCCTGTGATCCCCTTCTGTCCAGGGGTTGGGAGAGGGCCCAATCTGCCATCCCTCTGGGGGGCTGGATCCCTGCCTGTGACCCCCTTCTGTCCAGTGGTAGGGAGAGGGCCTGATCTGCCTCCCCTCTGGGGAGCAGGATCCTTGTCTGATCCCCTCCCTCTCATCCAGGAATGGGGAGATGGCCCAATCTGCTGCCCGTCTGGGGAGCAGGATCCCTGCCTGTGACCCCCCTCTTGTATCCAGGGATGGGGAAAGGGGCTGATCTGATACCCTTCTGGGAAGCAGGATCCTTGCCTGACTCCCCCCCACCCCTCACTCACCTATCCAGGGTTGGGGAAAGGGCCTGATCTGCCACCCTTCTGGGGAGTAGATTCATTGCCTGACCCCTTTTCTCCTATCCAGGGATGGGGAAAAGGGCTGCTCGCCAACCCCTCTGGGGAACAGGATCCCTGCCTGGCCCCCCAGTTCAGGGATGGGGAAAAGAAAGGGAGTTGTTCCGCTTTCCCATGGGATGTGGCTGACATCCCTGCCAATCCAAGGGAGAGGGCTGGAAGGTGTCTCTCCTCTTTGCCCCCAAGGGAGAAGGGTGCTTTCCCTCATCACCACTCCCAATCCAGGGGAAAGGGGAAGGAGTGAGTCTGGAGGGATTTACTCCTTCATCCCAGAAGTGAGCTTGGTTGCTGGCATTAGGGAGCGAGTGGAGGACTTATGCCCCTGGCTTGTAACCCCTGCTTTTAACGTGAGGTGACACCTGAAGGATCTTTCTTTTCCCCCCCATCTTGAGCAAGTTCTGTGGTTCTTTGGAGTGAACCATGGGGACAGGTCTGGGCTCTTACTCCTCCCTTTCTAAGGAATGGAGAAAGGATGAGTGGGTTCAGAAGCAGCCAAAAGCAAAAGCATGTGTTGCATGAACTGCACGAGTGGGTATTGCACCCGTGTGACAGGAGGCAGGAGCCCCAATGCACTCAGGAAGAGGGGCTGATAGCGGGTAATGCAGCTGCCCTTACACATGAGGAGGGTGTGTTTGTCTTTTGCATTCAGTGTCATGTCATGCTCCCCCCTTCCCCCCCCGCCCAGTGTCTGACATTGGCTCCTGCAGTAATCTGTTTGCTCCTCAGGAGGTAGGTCTAGTCCTTTCCCACTTTTGGAAGTTAGGAAGGCGGTTCCAGTAACTCAGGTTTTCCTTTCGTAAAGAGGGTGCATATGAGTATTTTGTGGCCAAGATCTTGTTTTGAAGCCACTCTATGGTTTGTGGGACAAAATACAGTCTAAATCATTCAACCAGAATTTTCTTGTATAACATATTCAAAGGGGGATTTAAGTGTTTAGTTACAAGACAAGAGTATTGGACTCGAAAGGCTTTATTCATGCATTACAACTACTGGTAATTTCACTTTCAGTATGTAGGAAGATCCACCTTTGGACATACTAATCTTGTATTCTCCCTTGCTCCTTGTTTCACTCATTGTGGCCTCCATATCAATTCTTGCCTACTGACTCTAATTTACTGGGGGAGTGCTTATGGTTCTTTTATTTTTCATTTTAATACAGCCGTCTTATTGCTGTTCCAACCAGAATTGTCTTATCACTTCTGCCAGGTTTTCAGTTCAGTGAGAATATTTTAGGTATTCTGGTGACTGCAATCATGTGTGTTTTTAATGGTTTCCTTATACAAAACATTTGTTATCTGACCTCATGGCTGATTGTGTTCACCTTTACATCAGATGTAACTTCAGCTTGTGCACTAATTCATCAACATACTGCTCCAGCATTATAGTGGCTCATTTTTAAAAACCTTTACATTCATTTTTAAAGGCCTGATTCTGGGAAATAATTCCTTTGAAGTCTAGATGTAATTCATCACCTGAATACACTAGAACTTTACATTTAACCCAGCGCAGGGTTGGGAATTAAAACTAACCAACCAATCAAAAATAAAAGAAAGAAAAGGGTTTACAGTGATGCTCCCAAGTCAGGAAACACCAAATTATATTTGCCCTCAAACCTCAACACTGTGGGTGTGCGTTGTGGAGTAGTCTCCAATTATGTAATCACATACTATTTCCCATATAACCATACTTTTTCCCACAAGTTTAGCTACATGTAGTGTCTTTTAGTGATGTAAACCACTTTTTATGCCATATATACAATATGTGCAGTGCATAAGGCAAGAGCTCCTATGGACTCCGTCCTCTCTATACATCCATCATGAATAAGTCAAGACAAGGAGAGCCCTGCCTCACTTATTGTATGTTAACATGTGCATCAGGCTGTGTAGCTTCATATATTGGAATAATGTTTGCATTTTATGAAATATTGTATGGCCTGTCGCACTCTTACAAGATACACAGAGAACGAGGCAGGGTTCCAGTTAAACACTGTTCATTTGCTACGGATGTTTTGTAAACATTTGACTGTATATAACTTATGCATGCATGTACTCTGTATACCAGACTTTGCTTGGAGTGTTGCATGAGTGTTTAAAATATTGCTACTCTGCAAAATCAAAACCAGTCTTCAAGTGAACATCCAAAGGCACATCTCATGAAGGAAGTGTCCACACAGTGTCACTCAGGAAAGTTAAGATCATAGGATATCAAGGTTGGAAGGGACCTCAAGAGGTCATCTAGTCGAACCCCCTGTTCAAAGCAGGACCAATCCCCAAATCCCTAAATGGGCCCCTCAAGGATGAACTCACAACCTTGGGTTTAGTGCTCAAACCACTGAGCTGTTCCCCTTGTTAGATGTGTGAAAGTGAAAGTACAAGCACATTATTAACCCACTATGTGGATGCTCGCATTCAGATGTAAAGTGGCCTCATGCCAGGTCTACACAAGGAGTGCTTTGCTAGCATAGCTGTCCTTTTATACCAATAAAGTGCTCCCAATGTGGATGCAGCTTTTGTCCTTCCATTGCTGTAGTGTGTGTCTACACAATGAGGTTGCAGCATCATGGCTGCGGTGCTGTAGCTATGTTGCTGTAACTCCCATAGTTATTTTGTCTATAGTTATTTGAGTCAAGTATTTGTTGCAGCTTACTCATCTTTCCTGTGGTGAACTTCATTAGCTGTTCAGTAAATAGCAGTTACACATATTTGCTTAAAATTAGACGTTACAGTAAATTGCATAGCAATATAAGCAGTGAGAGGCTTTTAGCCATACCAGGTTAATTTACTCTCCATAACATGAGCTCATGTTGCTTCCAGAGCTGTGTTGCTGTATTATATTCTTTTCTGCAAATTTTGGGTGAAATTCATTCCACTGTGGAGGGCCTGCTCAAAGCCCTATGAACTACTTAAAGCCCTCTGTATTAAGAACTTAAGTGGTACATAGACCCTTCTACACTTCACTGGGATACGTTTCACCCTCTAATATTTCTTTTGGACGATTTCTGTTTTTTAAAGTAAATATTCCGCATCTGGAATATTGTGTCCAGTTTTGGGCACCACACTACAAAAAGGACGTGGAACAATTGGAGAGAGTCCAGCGGAGGGCAACAAAAATGATTAGAGGACTGGAGCACATGACTTATGAAGAGAGACTGAAGGAACTGGGCTTATTTAGCCTGCAGAAGAGAAGACTAAGGGGGGATTTGATAGCAACCTTCAACTACTTGAAGGGATGCTCCAAGGAGGAGGGAGCTAGGCTGTTCTCAGTGGTGACGGAGGACAGAACAAGGAGCAATGGTTTGAAGTTGCAGTTGCGGAAGTCGAGGCTGGATATTAGAAAAAACTTTCTGACTAGGAGAGTGGTGAAGTATTGGAATGGGTTACCTAGGGAGGTGGTAGAATCTCCATCTTTAGAGCTATTTAAAGTCCGGCTAGACCGCACCCTGGCTGGGATTATTTAGGGAAAATGGTCCTGCCTTTAGCAGGGGGTTGGACTAGATGACCTCATGAGGTCCCTTCCAACCTTTTGATTCTATGATTCTATGAACAAATGAGGAACATGTGCTTATATTTTAAAATTAAACGTTACTCATGCCCTTGGACACAACCACTTATTACTTCTACAATATCAGTTTAAGTGCATTTAAAGTTCCAAAACCCACTATAAAGTTCAAATGCTTATCTTACCTTGCGTGTCTGCCATTTTCTTTGTGGTCTGTAAACATATGTATGCTAATACTCTTAACAGTGAGTTCCTCTTCATCTTGAACGCATTAAAACAAACCCATGCATATCATAGCAATATCTTATAGCATTCAGTAAATGACAGTTTACAAGTTTTAAGTACTGTAGTAACATTCAGTTAAGGGAAAATAACTAAAGATTTTGATAGACATTCAGATTTAAGAACTGTTGTGAAATTGAATTAGTCCTCATGAATATTACGTATTTAAGTCTTCATCTGTTTCAGTTTCCAAATGACTTTTTCCATCTCTTCCATTAAGACTTCAGTGTCTCAGTCACAGAAGATGGGTATTTTGATTGTAACTTTCCTTGAATATTTTAGGAGTAGGATCTTAAACTTGCAGTCCTTTTTTTTTTTTTTTGTTATGGACATGTATGGTTTTCCACCTGTGTTCTAGAGCATAGGTTTGAAAATAAAATAATGTTTTCCTGCTTAATGTTTCCTTTTGAGTCTGATCTCCTTCTGGTGTCTCAGATCAGCCATGAGAATGCGACTAAGGTTTCCAGTTCTTGATTTTTTGAGAGGGATTTTGTAGGACTTTTTTAATGTCTTGCTTACAACTGTTTCTTCTTCACTCTTCCCAACTATCCAAATTACTGCCCTGTCCATGCTTTTTCTGCACTTTGGAACAATAATCCACCAGTGAAATAAGTAAATTCTCTCTCCTGCTTCTGAAAGTTAAATCTACGCTATTTTGAGATGCCCAAATAAATCTTTAAGGTGCCACCAGACTCCTTGTTTATTTTGAAATGGGATCTTCAGCTAGTCACCTCCTGGACTAGTCTTTCTTTATCTATGACTCCTGTGGGAATTCTGCACTACTGCACAATGCAGAATTTTGCAGAAATTAACATGTGCAGAATTCCTCCCCACCCCGCTCCCAGAAATGGGCTGCAGTGTTCCTAGCTGCCAGTAGGGGCTGAGGGACCAGGCAGAGCCCAGCCTGCACATAGAAGACACAGCCGGTGAGAGTGGGAGAGAGCTGGGGGGTTCCTGGCAGCTGCAGTTCCCAGCTAGCCCTCAGGCAGGGAGAAGGTTGCTTGCAAAAACTGTCCAAATTTGGGACTGAGCATCAAGCTGTTGCTTCCTCTCGATCCCTAGGCTTTGAGGGGGAGGGCATGCGGATAGGGTGACCAGACAGCAAATGTGAAAAATTGGGACCGGGCAGGGGGTAATAGGAGCCTATATAAGAAAAATACCCAAAAATCAGGATTGTCCCTATAAAATTGGGACATCTGGTTACCCTACATGTGGGTGGGTATCTGGGCTGGGGGGGCCCACAGCTGGACTCTGGGGAAGAAAGGGGATTTGGGTGTATTCGCTGGGGGAGGTGGTTCTGTGGGTGTCTGGCCCCCTGGCTGGGCTCTGGGGTCGGGGTAAGGAGGCAGAGAACCAGGAACTGGATTATCATAGGCAGGGCTTTGGAGCAGAGCCCGGAGCTGGAGCGCGGAGCAGCTCCGGAGCAGCGGAGCTGCAGGTTTTTGCCTGGAGCTGGAGCGGAGCCATAGCATAGCTCCAAAGCCCTGATCATAGGGGTTTCTTTAATTCTCCTCCTGCTGGAATTTTTGTGTGTCTGTATTGTTACAGACATACTTGTTGACAGATATTTTGAAATAAATTTACCAAATTAATTGAAACTGGCATGATTATGTAATATTATTTTGACAAAATTTTCAGAATTGTACAGAACAAATTTTTTGGCACAGGATTTTTAAAAATGTTAATTTTTTGGTGCAGAATGCTCCCAGGAGTAATCTGTACATGTACTGGGCCAAGAACACTTAAAAGTGAAATATAAATAACTACATAATAGCCCATAGTTTTTTTTATAAAGGATCTAGTTTTCTGTAAACCTGACCAGTTTTCCTGCCATGGAGCAGCCTTTTGTCAAATTTTGAGAAGTATCTCTTGCTTTGCAGACTTTATATGAGCTTGGAACAAGGATTATATTTTTGCTACAGCATCCAGGTCAATGGGAGTGGAAAGAGCGGGGTTCCAATTCAGATTTGGTCTCTGGTCATTCCTGTAATACAAATAAAATAGGGTTGTCAATTAATCGCAGTTAACTCATGTGATTAACTCAAAAAAAAATTAACTGAAGTTAAAAAAAATATTTGTGATTCATTGCATGGTTAAACAATAGAATAGCAATTGAAATTTATTAAACCTTTTTGGATGTCTTTGTACATTCTCAAATATTGATTTCTATTACAACACAGAATACAAAGTATACAGTGCTCACTTTATTTTATTATTTTTATTACAAATATTTGCACTGTAAAAATGATAAATAGTATTTTTCAGTTCACCTCATACAATACTGTAGTGCAATCTCTTTATCGTGAAAGTGTAACTTACAAATGTAGATTTTTTTTTTTGGTTACATAACCCCTCAAAAATAAAACAATTTAAAACTTTAGAGACTACAAGTCTACTCAGTCCTACTTCTTGTTCAGCCAGTGGCTAAGACAAACAAGTTTGTTTACGTTTACGGGAGATACTGCTGACTGCTTCTTATTTACAGTGTTACCTGAAAGTGAGAACAGGGCATTCGCATGGCACTTTTGTAGCCAGAGTTGCAAGGTATGTACGTGCCAAGTATGTTAAATATTCATATGACCCTTTATGCTTTGGCTACCATTCCAGAGGACATGCTTCTGCTTGTTAAAAAAAACTGTTAATTAAATTTGTTACTGAACTCCTTGGGGGAGAACTATATGTCTCCTGTTCCATTTTACCTGCGTTGTGCCATATATTTCATGTTATAGGAGTCTCAGATGATGACCCAGCACATGTTCGTTTTAAGAACACTTTCACAGCAGATTTGACAAAACGCAAAGAGGGTACCAATGTGAGATTTTTAAGGATAGATACAACATTCGACCCAAGGTTTAAGACTCTGAAGCTTCCTCCAAAATCTGAGAGTGACGAGGTGTGGAGGATGCTTTCAGAAGTCTTAAAAGAGCAACACTCCGATGTGGAAACTACAGAACCCAAACCACCAAAAAACAAAAATCAACCTTCTGCTGGTGACATCTGACTCATGATGATGAAAATGAACATGCATTAGTCTGCTCTGCTTTGGATCATTATAGAGCAGAACCTGTCATTAGCATGGACACGTGTTCTGGAATGGTGGTTGAACCATGAGGGGACATATGAATCTTTAGCACATCTGGCACGTAAATATATTTCAACGCTGGTTACGACAGTGCCATGTGAACGCCTGTGCTGACTTTCAGATGACATTGTAAACAAGACGTGGGCAGCATTATCTCTTGCAAATTATAACCAAACTTGTTTGTCTGAGCGACTGGCTGAAGTAGGACTGATGGACTTGAAGGTTCTAAAGTTTTACATTGTTTTATTTTTGAACGCAGTTATTTTTTGTACATAATTCTACATTTGTAAGTTCAACTTTCATGATAAAGAGATTGCACTACAGTACTTGTATGAGATGAATTGAAATATACTATTTCTTTTGTTTTTTACAGTGCAAATATTTATAATAAAAAATAAATACAAAATGAGCACTGTACACTTTGTATTCTGTGTGTAATTGAAATCAATATATTTGAAAATGTAGAAGACATCCAAAAATAATTAAATAAATGGTATTCCATTATTGTTTAACAGTGTGATTAATTGCGATTAATTTTTTTAATTGCTTGACAATCCTAAAATAAAATTTCCTCCATACAAGTAAGGTCTGAAAACGTGGAGATGTGTTCCAGGAGGACATCTGCTGTGTACGATTGAAAAGTCCAACTTTTCCTATTTATTTTCTTTCCAATTTTCATACCTGGTCCCTTTCTTAGGAGTAGATCTGCCTTCAGTGGGCAGTGGAGTATGTTTCTGTGTACTGAAATGTAAAAACAGGTGTATCCTTGGTAAGGGCCAGAGACTCTGTTGAGGTGCATTCTGCTGTGCTAGGCTCTAAGGCTTCTTCCTCATCAAAATGGTTTTAGATTATTGATCTACCTTTTGCTTCTAGGGATCATTTTTTAACTTCACTTGCTGCATGTGACTAGTGTATGAAGAGCAAGAAACTGATTTACTGCCAAGTTAAGAATTGATGGTATAGAGACTTGGATTGTACAGTTTTTTGATTGTGGTTGCATAACTCAACAGATGTCAGTTCCGTTAACTAATTTAGAAATATATATGTACTAATTTACATTCTACCTTGCAGCTTAAATGAATGAATAAAATACAGTTGAATCCAAAAGGGAAACTTATTCCCTCCCACTGTCTTGCATAATCATCTCATTAAAGTAATCAAACTCTATTATGATTTCTAGGGCTTGCAAAACTTCCCCAGTGCCTACTAACCTGGGTCAAAACATTTGCAAAGCCACGTACCCAAATTATGCACATTTAATTATGCACATTGCAACATCTTTATATGGGAATGGAGCATAAATCGGTTCTGCTCCTCATAAATTAATTTTTGTCTTCTCTTTGTTTTTGCCAGCTCCTCTACTGCCCCTGCTGCCTTCTTGGGCATACAGGAGGTTTTCTGTGCAGCAACCCCTCCTCTTAAAGGAGGTGTAGCTCCAGAATTAATAAGAGTTTGTCTATATGAGAGCAGACATGAATATTAATCTGAATAAACTGAAGTTATTAATTTAAAGTGGATTAGTTTAATCACATTTAACCCCTGTGTGGACACACTCATTCAGAATTGAAGTGGCCTTAATTCAGTGTAGTTTATTCAGCAGGTTTAACTAATCAACTTTAAAAAGTAATTTGGATTAACTTTCCTGAGTGTCTCCATGTAGACAAGCTGGAAGACGAGTCTCTTCCATGAGGATTTTACGGTCCCCTCTTGTGATGTTTGTAAGACTATGTCCTTATAATAGGAAACGTTTATTTTGAGTGGTTTTTTGGGGGGACAGAGATAACGTGTGAAAGGTTAGGTATACAATATGAGTTTTATTTGCCGCTGCAGTTTGTGTCCCAGTAATTCCAGCACACCAAATATATGGTCATACTTCACAGAGACACTAATGTTTAGTGAGAGCCTTATATGTATTTCAGTATACTTAAACCAACTAAAGCCTCAATTGGGTAATTACTTAAGGTGAGTTCGAACTGTACATCATCATGGTCTGATTGGGTTAATGCCAAATGTTCTCCAGGAGTACAGTAAGTTTCAACTCTGGTGGAATACCACTCCTTAAACTCACATTTGAACTGGATCCCCGCACAAGCAGAGAGCTGAAATATAATCATGCATCACGAGAAAAATGTTAGCAGCCATATGGTTGGTCAGCTGTACATTATTTTTAACCATGCCTCATCTTTTTAACAAATAACTTCAGTAGCTTAAAATCTGGTATCATCTATGCGTAGGTTAAATGTTTCATAGTCCAACATTAAATAATATGCTATCACAGTAGAAGCGTAATCCAGTTTACAAAAAATCACTTATCAGAGGGGTAGCTGTGTTAGTCTGGATCTTTAAAAAGCGACAGAGTCCTGTGGCACCTTATAGACTAACAGACGTTTTGGAGCATAAGCTGTAGTGGGTGAATACCCACTTGGTCAGATGCATGAAAAAAATCACTGTATCGGTACTTTCTACATCCAGTACTCTTATAGCTTGAAATTCTTCTGCTTCTGGCCCTAGTCATCTTGAGTTGCAATGAAAATTTCTGCCTCTTTTGAAGACTTGCAGACAGAAGTGTTACCAGCAAATGCCAGGGTACAAAGCTGTGAACTTGAGAGGCATTAGGTTGCCCATTATATCTGGTTCCCTGTCTAGAGAGGTGAGAAGTAGCTTGTAACCTCCCTTCTCAAGATCTTTGAGGGTGTTTAGCATTCTTTGGAGCGGAGCAAGTAGGGTTATTGCTCCCAAGATACAGAAAATCGTCTGATGGATACCTGACCTTCTCACCCTCCCCAAATTCAGAGACAGTGGGGAAGAAGCTCCTGTTAGTTATTGCTGTTGCTGGACTGAGCATTACAGTTATTTGTAATCTCAGATTCCCCAGTCTGTGCATGCAATAACTGTAGGAAAAAGGGGGTTCTCATGTTTTGGGGAGAGACTGTAAAAAAGGAAATTTTTTGTCCTGTCCCTGGTTATGGTAAATAGCTATCTGAAATTATTCTGAGACACTTATGGGATACAATTCCTCCTCTAAATCATTTTTGCTTTTTCACTTGTTGTAGAGACACATCTGGTAGATTTAACACTGAAATCCCCCCATTTATGAAACTGATTTAAATTCATTGCTTATTTTGCAGATGGTGTCAGTTGAGTGGGATCCTGGCCTACTGTGTGTGTTCACTGCTTTAGAAGCCTATGTGCATTCTTTTCTGTCCTCCACAGTCATAGTCTATGGATTTACCTATTTTTAAGGAAAGCATTTTTGAGAACATTGTCTTATTTTCCATCCCTCACTCCTGAAAAATATAGCAGTGGTTTCTTCTCCCCTCCCCAGTGCTTCTCCCTGCCCCAGTGCAAATCTTTTCGTACTAGGTGTACTGCTATAGCTACATCATTCTTCCAGGTGCTCCTACTTTGTCCTGTTATCTTAGTATTCATCTTCCACGCTTATGCCTGGAACAATTACTCACTAGTTGCCCTTGTCTAGTGTTGGGGCTTTTCTGCACGCAAGTTGTACCACTTTACCGCTGGTATTACTGGTATAGTTAAAGTGGTACAATTCCCCCTAATTTGGATACAGTTATACTGGTGTAAAGATGCTTATTTCTATACAGTAAGGGGAATAAACTATACCAGTATAAAGCAACTTCATAGCAGTGTAACTTTGTCCAGACTAGGGATTGTAGCTGTATCTTTTTTTAAAATCACATCCCTAATTGAAATAGTTATATGGTACAAAATCTACGTGTGGACTAGGCCTAGGATTTAAAGATATAAAATTAACATACGTTTATGACATTCTGGGGTGCAATCCAGACCAGTGAGGGGTTGTCACCGCCTGCCCTACAACCTGGCATGCCTCACAATGCTTTGCTTCTGTGGGTCCCAACATGGGCTCCTCACAAACAGCATCCATGGGGGTCCATGTGTAGCCACAGTCCTGACCCGGCAATTCTGATCACAGCAGCCTTGGTTAACACTTGCAGGGTGATCCCAAAGCACTCCCAGTCTCAGATCTTTCTCCAAAAATGTGTGTGTAGCACTGTCCAGCCCTTTCCTGTTCAGTTGATATATTAGATTCATTGTCCCTCTATGGGGATCAAGAAACAGCAGCTTAGACCCTACAGTTACCCACACTGTTCACAACACTGGATTAGTTTAAAGAGTAAAACAAGTTTATTTAACTACAAAGAAAGAGGTTTTAAGTGAGTACAAATATTAAGGAATGAGAGTCAGAAAAGGCTACAAGGCAAATAAAGATAAAACACATCCTAGTACTAAATTTAACAAACTAGACTTGGTTCAAGGTGAAATTCTTACCACAGGTTTTCAGTGGCACTGCTGACCAAGTTTCAGGTCAGGATCTGCTCCCAAGATCCAACAGCTGTTTCTTTTGTCGAACTCTGGGTGGTTTTGCACCTCACTTTTATAGTTCAGTCACCCTTTGAAATGCATTTTCCTGAGAGTAACCCCTAAAGTTCTTTCCAGCGGAGAGCAAGGAGACATGGAGTCTGGTGGGGGGAAAAGGCGTTAAGCTGTTGTTTGCTACCTGTGTATGTTGAAAGGTAGACTTCCTTTTTCTTCCCCCTCTCACTGTCTGCAGACTGTGTGTACAGCTTATATGCAGATTTAGGTCTAAACACGTCCCTTTGTTTAAAACAGGCCTGCTTGACCAGTTCTACCTAATTAGGGCTTAGTGAGTTGGAACATAATTCAGGGGGGGATTTCATAACTTCACACACACTGTTGCTGCATACGTTTCATCCTGGTAGTATTGACCACTGAGTTGTTAGTTTTTAAATGATACCTAACAAGGCATGTTTTGTACAATGATTATTACGGTGGTGTGTAGGGTGTGAATATAGGGCTGCATTCAGCTAGTACATATAGGGCACACTGCCTTTAACTTGCACTAAAACGGTTTTGTTAATGCATAGAGGGGAGCTTAGACTTTAATTCAACCAGTTTAGCACGTGTTAAAGGCAGTGTGCTTGATGTACACTAGACCAGGGGTTGGCAGCCTTTCAGAAGTGGGGTGCCAAGTCTTCATTTGTTCACTCTAATTTAAGGTTTCGCGCGCCAGCAATACATTTTAACGTTTTAGAAGCTCTCTTTCTATAAGTCTATAATATATAAGAAAACTATTGTTGTATGTAAAATAAATAAGGTTTTTAAAATGTTTAAGAAGCTTCATTTAAAATTAAATTAAAATGCAGAGCCCTCTGGACTGGTGGCCAGGACCCCAGCAGTGTGAGTGCCACTGAAAATCAGCCTGCGTGCCATGTTTGGCACACTTGCCATAGGTTGCCTACCCTTGCACTAGACTTTTAGATAATTCATGCTAACTGCACACCTTTAAATGCTAGTTTAGACCGGAGTGTTCTGAGTTGCCATCCCCTCCTTCAAATCCCTTCTTAAAACACACTTTCATTATGCCTTTTGGTGGTAGTCCAGCATAACTGCTAATCTTCTCTATATAAAAGAGGATTAAAAACATGAACATTTGCACCTTAATTCACCTGGCTATGGCTGCACTCTGTGTTTTAGACTAATCCTGTTGGGGAAAGGACTGTGCCTTTGTACTGTGCCAAGAGTGCTCTCAGTGATCAGTACATAACAGATCTCTCAGCAGTGGTGTTTATTGGGTTAGCAATTCTTTAAAGACCACTTTGTGTTTTAATTAAAACTATATAAACTAGAAATGACTCTTAACTTGATTCAAATTGTTAGAATGACTGACTGAAGGATACATAGTTCAGAGCAAAATTGGAATAGATGCATGATTCTTTTTCAAAAATGTAAAAAGTAAAGAATTCTGTATTCTCCTAGAAAAAGCATCACCTCTGAGTAAAGTGCTTGTTTTACCTTAATGCGTCAGACTGTGTTATAAAAGTTTTTAAAGCTAATGTGTGTTTTCTCACCAATGTGTCTAATGGTCTAGGCCAGTGGTTCCCAAACTTTTCAGCATTACGCTCCCTTTTAAATTTTTGAGAAACCCTTATGCCCCCTACCTCTCCTTTACCATCATCCAATCCCCCCGATCCTTATCCCCTGACTGCCCTCCCTCGGAACACCGCCCCCTATCCAATCCCTCCGCTCTCTGTCTCCTGACTTCCCTTGCCCCCAGAACCTCTGCCTCATCCAACCGCTCCCTGTCCCCTGACTGCCCCCCAGGACCTCCTGCCCCTTATCCAACCCCCCTCATTCCCTGCCCCGCTTACCAGGCAGCTCAGAGCAGCAGGACTGGCTTACTGGACAGCTTCGGAGGTGGGTGGGCGCAAGCTGCGCTGCCTGCACAGTGGCGTGGCTGCGGGGGAAGGGGGACAAGATGGGAGGGGCTGGGGGCTCAAAGGCCAGGCAGCCTCGCACCCCCCAGTTTGAGAACCAATGTTCTAGGTCAGTGGTTCCCAAACTTTAACAACCTGTGAACCCCTTTCACTAAAATGTCAAGTCTCATGAACCTCCTAAAAATGAATATTTCCAGCGATTTTCTCCTTTACCTGAGTATAAATTATAAAAGCAGTGATCTTGGAAATATAAAATTTGTTTTTAGGACATGCTTATTACACTCTATTTATTATTAATTATTTATCATTACAGTATTTTTATTACATTATGAAAATGACAACACTCTTCAAAGATCTTACTTTCGTTGCTTGTATCATTTTGATCACTTGGATCCTATGTTTCATCAAGGAGTATCAGATGTGAAACAGCATGAAGGTATTTAAGAAGCCAACTCAAAGAGTTCTTCCTACACAAGCATTCAGGTCTTGAGCAGTCCGGCGAACAACACGCGTTGCAACAAAGCTTAAACTTGTTCTTCATAATTATTTTAAAAACAACACTAGCTGCCTATTTAATTTTAATAACAGCAAAAAATATCCACCTCCCCTTTCCATTTCTTATAAGGAGTCTTGAAGTTTAAATCTCCTCAGTGTGATAGATATGCTTACTTTGATCTGCTTAGCTCTTGGAAGTCCAGGGGCTCCGGGCTGTTGGGCCCGTGCTCCCCAGGGTCACTAGGGACAACTCTGGCCGCCATTAGGGAATTTTTTCTCAAGAACCCCCTGTAACATTATATGAACCCCAATTTGGGAACCACTGGTCTAGGCGTATAGATGGCAGACTGGCCCATAAATGTATAACATGAAACTTGCAGGTTTGTGAAAGAAATGCATGAATATTGAATGGGAATTCCAGCCTGTGGTTGAGGATTTTACAGTGTAGTTTAATGTCAAATTTTGGATTACACCTCTATAGATTATTGTTTGAAGTTTGGAAAAAGGAGGTTCTTCACATCTGCAATCTTCCTCCCTCAATTTTTCTTGCTCTTACGCCATCATCCTTCTAGTCAAGGCTGACGACTGGATGGGATTTCCTTTGGAGCCAGTCAGGACCATTTATTCTGTTACTACAGGGAACCATGAATGTGTATATTTTTCAAATGGCTCAGCATACTTCTTGTTGCACCACTCCTAGTCACTGCTGACCCACGGAAGAGAGAGACCAGAATTCTCATAGGAGGAGTTTGGCATGACTATGTGGAGTACCACAAGGAGGTCATCTCCATGCATACTGCAGCGGGAGAAGATTCTGTTAGCGTAGAAGTTGTCATATATTCATGATTCGCACATGAGCTTTCTGCCACGACTTTTTTGTTAAAACTGAGAGGCTAAACTACAAAATAATTGCTCGCAAATTGCATATGTGTTATGAAATAAACATAAGATCAAGTTTTCTATTGCTGGCTTTTAAAAATTCAGTTGAAAGTCCAGCAATAGATGATAGTAATCTACAGCTGAGTTTATCTAATGATTTTGTGTAGAATCATATTGGTTTCCTCTCAAGATTGTGATCCCGTTGTTTAGTATGAAATGTTTATGCTGCCTCCGCTTGTGCTGCTACACAGAACTTTGATGGAAAATTTTAAGGTGAAAGATTGCGTTCTTTGGAATTTTATCCCTTCTTGGACCTGTTTGTTTAGGGTTTGGATACATGGGGAAATTTACAGGCATAATTATACTGCTGTAGTTATACTGGAATAAATTCTGGAATAAGACTATCCATATGGGATGTTTATACTGCTGTAATTATGCTGGTAAATTTCTCTATGTAGACAAGCCCTTATGAAAATTCACATTGTGTGTTAGGTTTTAGATTTGTCTTTAATTAACTTTCAGCAATACTGAAGACTTAAAAAGAACTCCAGCTTGACTAATTGCACTATTTCCTTATTAAGAGACTTATCGCCCTGGATTCTGGGTATATTTTCCATAAGTTAGAATGATGCCAAATACATCTTCCCCAGAGTATGAAACTGTATATACCTTTTGATCCTCCGTAACAGCCAACCCATAATGATTGGCAGACTCCATAAAGGCATCAAGGAGCCCGACTGTTAGAAGATTCCAAAACTTGCACTTGATGGGAAGGATGAACAATATTTATCTTCCATTCTTCCTCTAAACGTGGCCAAATTTGGACTCAGGTGTGTCTGACAGAATTGAATTATTGAGGTGAGTGCTCTCCAGTGAAACCGCCCTTTGCTCTGCTCTCACCAGCGTCGCTCTTCGAACACATAACAAGAGCATGTGTAAATGTACAGTTACAATGAAGCATAGGGAGGGAAGCCTTCTCTGAGATAAGAGATCTAGACCAGTGGCACTTAACCTTTCTGGACTACTGTACCCTTTCAGGACTCTGATTAGTCTTGTATACCCCAAGTTTCACCTCACTTAAAAACTGTTTGCTTACAAAATCAGACATAAAAATACAAAAGTGTAACTGCACACTGTTACACATTTTTACCATATAATTATAAATCAATTTGAATATTGTACTTACATGTCAGTGTACAGTATATAGAGGAGTTTAAACAAGTCATTGTATGAAATTTTAGCTTGTACTGACTTCGCTAGTGCTTTTTAAGTATCCTGTTGCAAAACTAGGCAAATATCTAGATGAGTTCATGCACTCCCTGGAATTCCTCAGTGCACCCCCAGGTCTACGCCAGTGGTCTCCAAACTTTGTTGATCGCACATCCCTATCAGGAAAAATTTTTTGAGTTCTACCATTTTTGCCACCACAAGCAAAAAAAAACAAACAAAACTGCCCAGACTCCCACCCAAAGTGCCAAAGTGCAAACAAACAAACAAGCCACCCGAACTGCCGAAGCGACGCTCCTCCTGCCACGCACTCCGAAGGATCCTCTTGCGCACCTCCTGGTGTGCACTCACCTCAGTTTGGAGACCACTGATCTAGACCATGTACATCTTCATAGATCCCAACCCAGGCCCTCAGATTTCCCAGCCAGTGTGGAATCTAGAGTTCAGTTGTAATATCCTCTCATCAGTATAATGTACCTAAAAGATGGGTAGCTGCCTTTTGCACCACCTGAAACTTCCAGGTGACCTTCACGACTAGCCGTAGGTAGAGCATGGTGCGATAGTGTAGCTTTCATGTAACGCAGATAACTGACCATTCCGCTGCTTCTGACAAACACTCTCTCATGGCCTGTCCAAGATGAAAGGTGTTTCTTGCTACTATTGCTATTTGAGGGTAGAGGAGGGTATAGCGAGAATACTAATTGTGAGAGCTGCTCTGAAAAGCAGGCAAGTACCCTCTGGTGAGGGCAGCTGCAATCTTTTTTGAGTTCTTCAAAGAATGGGGAAGCACTATATCATTCTGATCTGCTAAATCTTAAGCTACATGGCTTTCATTCATGAGATGTTAGCCCCATTCATGGTTCTGCCAGGGCCTTATGAGAGGCTAAGGTAGAGCTGAGCATCTTTTGGCATATTGATGGCATACTTCATATTTTTCACGGTTTTCTCCAGTAGCTTCACAAAGATGTTGAAGAAGAAGCAGCCTGTAGTGACCAAGCCCTGTGGCACTCGCTAAAGAAGGAGTAAGAGCACTTAACATTACATTGCAAATACACTGAGACCTGTTTCAGAAACCTGCTTTGTAATAAGAGGCTGATCTGTACTTAAAGCCATTGGAAGGCCACAAAAAATAATTTAGCAGTCAACTGTGGATGGGTACAGCTGAAACCCTGCAGCCTGCTGTCCAGCAGCCAAGTCAGATGCCTGCTGCCCACAGGACTGTTCTACAAAAATCCCCATGGTTAGCTCACCACAACAGCATGTGTAAACAAAATGCCAGTGTGATATTCAGTGCTTAATGCAAAGCAAACATGACTGTTTACTGTGTGGGGTTGGACGCCTGGAGGGGATATTAAACTCCAGATGCTGTTGACGTCACAAACAGGATAAGAAACGGAAGAGGTGTTCCCTACTTGGTAGAAAAGCTCAATGAAAACATGTTCCATACTTGGGCAGTTGAAGTCAAAACTACAAGAAGCATGAAAAAGCTGAATGAAAAACGGAATCTGTTGCAGGCGTCCTGCTGCCAGGAATGTGTGCTTCGGGCCAGAAGATTCCACCAATTAACTCTACACTGAACTTCTGTGTGAAGTCAAAATTGTCCTTGCCAATTACCTACTCATTAATAACCCAGGGAACAAATAGATAAAGGATTTGGGAGGGAACAGCCACATGACTATTCTCTTTAAGCAAATTAAGAAATCTGCCAACAGAGTTATGAGAAGAAATGTGTAAAAGTGGCCCACTCTCCTATGCTAGGCCACTACATTAACTTCATTTTTAAAAGGGAACATGATGCACGCACTGTGCCAGTCAAACAACCACAATGTGCCTAACGTTGCCTTCCTCAGGGTCCTGTCTTGTTTCACGTCATTAGATCGTATATTATAGGCTCTGTACTGAAGGGGTCTTCACAAAGTGTGTCAAATTGGTTGGTAGCCTGCAGGACTCTCAGTGACAGCCACAAAATTCATGTCAACTAACCAGAAGACTGTGCCACATCTTACTAAGCAAACCTGGGCTGTGTCACAGAGATCCTTGCCTTTGTGAACTCCAGCCTAGACTATTGCAATGTACTAGCTATGGCATCCCCAACACTTACTTTGTTTTTCAAAGCTTCAGTTAGTGCAGAATGCAGCATCGTGCCTCTTCAGTAGCACTAGCGGCTGAGAGCGTGTCTTTAGTGGCTTCCCATAGAACATTATAGGGCCAAATTTAAGGTCTCTTAATTTTCAGGGCTCGAATGGACTTGATCCTGCAATTCATAGATCCCAAGGTCAGAAGGGACCATTGCACTCATCTAGTCTGATCTCCTGTATAACACAGGCCAGAGAACTTTCCCAAAATAATTCCTAGAGCAGAGCTTTTTAGAAGAACATCCAGTCTTGACTGGAGAATCCACCACGACCCTGTAGAGTGTTCCAACGGTTAATTACTCTCACCGTTAAGAATTTATGCCTTATTTCCAGTCTGGTTTTGTCTAGCTTTAATATCCAGCCATTAAACTGTCTTCTGTCTAAGTAAAAAGTAGGATAGTGAGTTGGGTATTAAGTTTCCTCGCCCTCTATTCTCATTGCTGGGAGAGGAAGATAGTGGCTAGGCAGCTGACTCTGTCTTAAGTAGGTTCAGAGGAAGAGGAATGGGAGTCCAAGATGGCTTCTGAATGGCCAACTAATCATTGGTATTGCACTTGCTTAAGGCAGATCTTGATAGGGTGCTTACAATTGTTAATCCTGCAGAGGATCCTGTGGCACCTTATAGACTAACAGACGTTTTGGAGCATGAGCTTTCGTGGGTGAATACCCACTTCGTCAGATGTTAATTGTTAATCCTCTTTCTCTCCACTCCATATGATTTGTAAAGCCTAGTATTCCATTTTAAAGTATGGTAGAAATGAACGTGTCTTTCATGGAATGTTGCCGTTTGGCCACCAAACACTGCCGCTCGTGTTCATGGAGTCCCTGCCTGTCTCTCATACTTACTGTGTGA
Organism: Chelonoidis abingdonii; assembly: GCF_003597395.2. Classification (NCBI taxonomy): domain Eukaryota; kingdom Metazoa; phylum Chordata; order Testudines; family Testudinidae; genus Chelonoidis; species Chelonoidis abingdonii. Next base: position 1,291,676 of record NC_133769.1, read on the forward strand.
GTCCTGTTGAACATCACTCCCTTGCGTCTGATTGGATGTTTGTTTCAATCCGTCCAATGATTTTGTTTGGGAAAGGGCTGGCTGTAGCTGGTTGAACAATCTGAATTACAAATGGCCTCCCGCCTCAACAGTGGCTATCAATGACTTATTAGTTGGATCTTTTTATAGGATTATTATATGCCTCACAAAAAATTATTTAGTAACTGATAGAAAACACTGGAGACCACTACAAGATAGTAGCTGAACTTTTCCCTTAACTATTGTGTTTTTGCCATATTTGTGACTCAGCCTTGATTCTGAATGCAAAAGCTTCCTTCTGTCTCATTTTTGTAAAACATAAATCTCCTACTTCTGCTTATGTGGGAAGAAGATATTGTGCACTGATCTGATGGTGAAGCAGTGCTCGTTTCTAGAAAACAAGACTTATAAAAAAAAAAAAAAAAGCTTCTTGGCATACACGTTACTACCGAAATATAACTAATCATTCAAAGGCATATTTCATCCCTCTGAATATTTTTCTGAAATGTCCAAGTCTGTTATAATTAAAAACGAGGGTCTGGTTATGTAACTCGAAGGCAAGAAGAGGATTTTTAGTTAATATTTTGGCAGGGTGACAGAGCAAAGCCTGCACTGTCATATTTTATCACTCTTCATTGCTCATTTCTGCCTACCACTTCAAAGTCAGAGTGCACACCTGCATTCCCCAGGCTTCTGGTCTCTATCCAATGTCTGCTTTCTTTAGAGGGATATGGAGCAGATGTGTCAGGAGTGTGCTCTCAGGGTGTGCACACACACACAGTGGGTTTGAGCATGAATTGTCTAAATGATCATCTCTCGACTCTTTTTTTCTCTATTCTAATTCAGTTTTCATTCATAAAATGATCATTAATTAAAGGAATCTTCTGAAGGGGTAGACCAAAAAGTTAGCTTTTATTTAAAAAAAAATAATAATAATATAATAATTATAATGAACCAGTCTGAGTGAAATTCCTCAAGAAAATTTAGATGATGGAAAGTAAATTGATTTCAAGTTTTCATCTCTAATAATCCTCTTGATGGGCAAAAAAGTGTGTGGTGTCAAGGTCAATTACAGCAGGCTAGCACACATTTTTGTAGCACTGGGCGAGCCCAGGCTCCTTTTATATATTTTGATGAGCAGTGAAATAGTTAACAATGTGGACATTTCAAGTGTCACCGTTGGCATTTGAGTTAGCACCCACTGAAGTGACGGGGCAGTGCACATTTGAGAACTATTGCTTCAAGCTCTCTCTGCAAATTCAAACAGACATTACTCAATTACATTCCCATTTTTGGAGATTTTCTTGCCTGCATAATAGAGACTTTTGTGTAATGAAAGCTGATGCTGTAGAGAATAGTTCTCCTGCAAATAGTATGGGAAATGAGAAAAATTCAGTTGAGACCACAGGTATATGTATCTAAGGCCTGTCTATATTACAGGGACTATAGCATCTTTGTATGTTATAACTAGGACTGTCAAGTGAGTAAAAAAATTAATCGCGATTAATCGCACTGTTAAGCAATAATAGAATACCATTTATTTAAATATTTTGGATGTTTTCCATGTTTTCAGATGTTGATTTCAATTATAACACAGAATACAAAGTGTACAGTGCTTACTTTGTATTTATTTTTGATTACAAATATTTGCACTATAAAAAAACAAGAAATAGTATTTTTCAATTCCCCTCATACAAGTACTGTAGTGCAATCTCTTTATCATGAAAATTGAACTTACAAATGTAGAATTATGTGCAAAAAAAACCTGCTTGCCAAAAATAAAACAAAGTAAAACTTTAGCGCCTACAAGTCACTTAGTCCTATTTCTTGTTCAGCTAATCCTTCAGCTAATGGATTTTAATACTTACAGAGTAGTTTCTAGCCTCTGTAGTTGTAAAGCTGAAGAAAACTTTTTGAATTTGGCCTGACACAGTGTTTCTTCCACAGATTAGAACAATAATTTTGAGAGGCATAACGTGCCCGGTTCCCTTTCATGGAGTGTTTAACTCTGAAACGTAATGGCAATTTAAATGTCAACCATAATTATCTTGTTTACCATAGTGCTTCTCAAACTTTATATTGTGGTCCATGTCTTAAGGCTGAAATCCTTTCTTGCATTCCTCCCCTTTCAGCATCCTGACCTCACACGCTTCCTACAGCAGCTGAAGTAGTAATAGTTCAGTGGTAAGGAGATGAGGTTGAAATATTCTCAGGGCTTGTCTACCTGGGAAACCCAGTTATACAGGTACAGTTCTGTAGGTCTGTGCCCCACTCCCCTCCCCTGGTTTTGACACTTGTTGCAGTACAAGCATTTTTTGTTTGTTTCCCATAAACCCCTTCCCAAGTGACATAAGCTAAGCAGAAAAAGGTCACTCTTATATTAATAAGAGTGTTCACAGTGGGGCTTATGCCAAATATATCTGTTCACATTCACTCCTTCAATTATACCAAAAAGTTTCGTGTGGTAGGCAAGGCTTCAGTTTAATCCATGTGGTTGTTTGCTCAATTTCCTGTGTTTCCTCCTCCTCGCCTGCAGCCTCAACTCTTACGATCTTTTCAGATTAGTTAGTAGTTTGGTTTTGTCCTCCTGGAGACTTGTTATTTTTCTAGTTCTGGTGTCAATAGCCAATTTGATTGCAGTTGAATTTACATCAAAGAATCTGCTGATTTAGAAAGATATGAAGCAGCTGCACAGGGTGTAGAGAGGGGCTTTGGATGTCAAAATACTTTGTCAAAGACTTTTGGACTGAGCTACAACAACCAGGAAATGTCTTCATAGACATCGTAGTGTTAGGCCATGTCTACACGAGTGATCTTACAGTGCAACAGCTGTACCAATATGGCTGTGCCGCTGTAGGATCACTTGTGTAGCGGCTCTATGCCAACAGGAGAGAGCTTTCCCATCGACATAATAAAATCACCTAAATGAGTGGTGGTAGCTATGTCGGCAGGAGAACATCTACCACCGACACAGTGCTGTGCACATGAGCGCTTATGCCTGCAAAACTTATGTTGCTCAGGGGTATTGTTTTTTTCACATTCCTGGGTGACATAAATTTTGCAGGCATGAGGAGTAGTGTAGACATGGCCTTAGTCTTCCTTGATGTAAAATAGATAGCTGCTTAATTGCAGAGACAGAAACAAACTTGCTGACCGTAGTTTGATGGTTGCCAGCAGAAACTTCTGTCTAATATGTTTGTCCACTAGGAGTGGTTTAATCTGAAGGGCCCCTTCACAAGAATAACCCAATACGTTTGAAAGATACAAATACAATGTTCGTGATCCTCACGATTGCTGGGTTGGAGGTGGAATATTTCCAACAGCTGGGAAATGGGAAAATCTGGGGGATTAGAAGATGCTGCAGATGTTGGGGGAAGAAATTAAATAACAAAACCAAACACAAACATATCCTCCCTCCCTGAAGAAGGGGAAAAAAAGCAGCAACTGCGTGAAACAAAGTTAATTTTCTTTAAAATTGTTCACTTAGACTGCAAATGAGGTTAGTAGTCAGTTTGTTAGAACTTGTCTGTCTGGCTTGAATGAATTTGCCTAAAATAAAATGAAAAGCACATTGTTCTGGAAGCCAGTGTTATAGGCTTTAAAGAGCTCTGTCACCTAAATATTATAATAATAATGTCCAGCTCTGATACAGCACTTTTCATCAATAGATTTCAAAGCACTTTGCAAAGGAGATCAGTACCAGGGTCATTCATATGCAAATGAACTGCTTTATTAGCTGGAGAGAATAGTAGTTTCTCATATGAAATATGTATATGTACATTTAACAAAAGGCAAGAAAAATCAAGAACCAAAAAATCTAATAGACGATCAGTGAGAGTAAGAAACCATAAACTGCTACAAAATATAGATGGGGCTCATCTGGGAGAAATTCGTGAGGGGAGCAAAAGAGTTCTCTTAATGATTCCACTGCTTACACAACCAGTCATTATTTGCGGCTGTCTCAGAAACACCAGATTAAGACCAGGTCTACGNACAAACATATCCTCCCTCCCTGAAGAAGGGGAAAAAAAGCAGCAACTGCGTGAAACAAAGTTAATTTTCTTTAAAATTGTTCACTTAGACTGCAAATGAGGTTAGTAGTCAGTTTGTTAGAACTTGTCTGTCTGGCTTGAATGAATTTGCCTAAAATAAAATGAAAAGCACATTGTTCTGGAAGCCAGTGTTATAGGCTTTAAAGAGCTCTGTCACCTAAATATTATAATAATAATGTCCAGCTCTGATACAGCACTTTTCATCAATAGATTTCAAAGCACTTTGCAAAGGAGATCAGTACCAGGGTCATTCATATGCAAATGAACTGCTTTATTAGCTGGAGAGAATAGTAGTTTCTCATATGAAATATGTATATGTACATTTAACAAAAGGCAAGAAAAATCAAGAACCAAAAAATCTAATAGACGATCAGTGAGAGTAAGAAACCATAAACTGCTACAAAATATAGATGGGGCTCATCTGGGAGAAATTCGTGAGGGGAGCAAAAGAGTTCTCTTAATGATTCCACTGCTTACACAACCAGTCATTATTTGCGGCTGTCTCAGAAACACCAGATTAAGACCAGGTCTACACTACATGTTTTGTTGGCATAGTTATTGTTGGTGAGGGATGCAGGGGAAAAATACCACACTGCCTCACTGAGATAGCTATGCCTGCAAAACCCACCAACAAGGCTGGGCCCAGGATTCCTGGGGAGCTCAACCCCCAACCCTGCTATGGTCACCCAGGACAGGGGCTAGGGTGTCCCCACTCCGGGGTACTCTCTTTGCACTGCGCACCTCCCTGACCCACTGATAACATCATATAATTTAAAGCAAATGCAAGTTATTTAATTAACAATTAATTTTAAAAAAGAATAAGGAAAAATGGGAAAGGTTAAAGGAAAACACATCACCCCGCTCTGTAGCAGGGACCATCACAAACAGTGTCTCTGGACATCAGGGCACTTCACAGTCTGTTCTTTGTAGGTCCCAGGCCTCCTTCTCAGGCCCTGGCTGTGCTGCAGGGACGCTGCGGGTTGGACACTTGCTCTGGCCACATGCCCTCAGGCTCTGGGTGGCAGGACCCTTCTCTCCAGTATCACCCCCGCTCTGTCAGGGTTATGATCCCCCTCCAAGTCTGGCCTGCAGAGCCTCTTGGCTGAGGCGTCTCCCTGTGCTGGGCCCACTGCCCAAGGTCCCCCTCGCTCTCCCGAGCTGCTCACCGCACCCAGCTCCGGATTGCTTCAGCCCCAGCTCCACACTGCCTCAGCACAGCTGCTGCTGCTGCCTTCAGCTCCCTGGGCTGCTTCTCTGGCCTCTCTGACTCCAGTTGCTACAGCTCTGCTCCCAGAGCAGGTCTGCTCTGCAGGCTGCTTCTGTGACTCTCTCTCAGCTCTCACCTGCTTCCTGGGCTGCTTGTCTGGCCCCTCTGGCTCTGGTTGCTGCAGCTCCCTTCCCAGGGCAGGTCTGCTCTTTCTGGGCTGTGCTCTGGCTTTTTGGGCTGCAGCTTTGCTCCCAGCAGCTTAGCTTGGGCCCCTACTCTCTCCTTAGCTCGGCCCCACTCCATCTGACTCAGACAATTACAGCTCACATGGAGGACGAGACCCCCCTGGCCTCCAGACTCCTTGATTAGCCTGCTCGCCCTGTCAGTCAGGCTGATCTGGAGCATTGGCCTCTCCACATTGTTCCTGGAGACTGTCAGTCTCAGCTCCTGATTTCCCATCGACCCCTCCCTTTTTAGTGCTGGGAGCTAGCAACCAAATCCCACACTGAATGTTAGTAAGGGGGCAACAGTCCCCTTACACATGCAATATCTGAAGACTACATTTCCCAATGTGCAATATTTCTTGAGCTTTCGTGGGTGAATGCCCACTTCGTCAGATGCATGTAGTGGAAATGTCCAGGGGCAGGTATATATATGCAGGCAAGCTAGAGATAATAAGGTTAGTTCAATCAAGGAGGATGAGGCCCTGTTCTAGCAGTTAA